>NC_088716.1:59343227-59680727 GCF_963576615.1 Watersipora subatra | reverse complement strand
TGCTAGTGCAATAGTTGTATATATAAGATAACTACACGTAGATGACCACACTAGGTTACCATTTAGTTCATCAGACATTTATCTGTGATTGTTAAGAAAATAAAATCTATATTTTAATTTCAACAGATTTATATTATATTGAAAGAATAAATATGAAAAATTGTGGATCATATAAAAACAAAGTCAATAACGAAGACGAATGGAGAGCAAGAGAATGATCTTAAGTTTTATTGTAAAAAAAGAGCAAAAAGAACTGCTGTCATACAGTACATCATGGCACCCCGCTCCCTCACAGCATCAAATATGGAGTATATTTTAGCTCTAAAATCTAGCATTGCCTGAAGCATTAATGCTAAAAGACTTAAGACTGGTTTTTAAATTGCTCCCTTCATTCAATAGGCAACACATTTTCATGGTTTGATTAAAAGTTTTAAATGAGATGCTGGTATACCTAGCAACACAATGTCTTGCTATATAGTTTAATGATAAAAATAGTCAGTATTTGTTATGACTGGAGCAAGACTTTTGTGTTTGCTAAACTCTTCAATACAAGTTAAAAATGACCTTGAATTATATCCTCAAAAATCGTGTCATATAAAAACACTCATTGTTGCTTCAGTAAGAAGCTAATGTCATCAATGTATTGGCACAGATTCAGAGCAATAGCTTTGCTTGAGGTATTTTCATAGATGCTGTAAAATCTAAGGCTAGTTTTTCAGCTATGGTGCCATTTTGCAACAGGTGAATAGTTTTTAGCCTTTTATAATACATTTTGACAAAAGCCATATATGGTTATGCACAAAACTCTAAATTTACCTATAGTCTAAAGACCGATGTATCTCTGGCAGTTAAAATTAAATATTTCTACAAAAAAACTAAAATCGTCAGTATTAGATAGCTATAACTGGCTAAAAGAAATTACTACTAAGAAGGGACTAATGAACAACCTGTTTCACATGCCATAATCACTTTTGAATGGTTATCTTATACTATTTCAGATGTTTGGGATTGTCCTAACTCTGTCTATGGAGGCGCTAATGAGGCTAAAAGGTGGTGAGAGGGAAAATATTCGAAATGCTTTGCTTGTGGAATACTACTAGGGGAGGGAGCTCTAACAAGTAAATTTGGCAACTATTCATTTAGACATAGGCCGACTTCAGGGCAGTTACTGCTCATGAAAACTGTAATACCAACTGGTCATGGGATCTCAATAACTGTTATAACCTGCAATCACCTCTAATAAAAAGCATTATTTTTCTGATATTGTTTTAGTTGCAGTGCGGAATAATCTTTACCGTCAAAGAGCAGAGAAAGATGACAAGGTAAACTGAAGATTTCGTCAGTACACGATAAGAGTTTACCTGCATGAACTGTAAATACATACAACTGCTTAGCTGTGTGCAGTTTAAAGCCTAATAAAATCAGACAGCGGCCATCTTGTTTTGTCATTTGCTTTTTCAAATTTTTTTTGAGGTTTGGTTACTGCGCTGCAGGTTTTTAACACCATATTTTTATATGGTAGACGCTC
The DNA here is from genome assembly GCF_963576615.1 of Watersipora subatra. Classification (NCBI taxonomy): domain Eukaryota; kingdom Metazoa; phylum Bryozoa; class Gymnolaemata; order Cheilostomatida; family Watersiporidae; genus Watersipora; species Watersipora subatra. Next base: position 59,679,199 of record NC_088716.1, on the reverse strand, counting down.
CTAATTTTTGTGTGTGATACGGAGCTTTTACATAAATCCTTAACATTCAGTCAAATTTACATAATAGGTTTATGTTATAGAAGCATCTACTGTATTTGTATTCTTGTAACCTGGAGTGAGTTTAACAAACTGGCGCATGCATTCATTCTTTCATTAGTACCAGACCACCACTAAGGGCTAATTGTTGGAGTGTTTCTGTATTCAGGACAGAGATAAAACGATTTGAGAAAGTAACATCCAGCTAAAAAGTGGTAGTCATCTTTGCCTTGAGTGAATGAAGCTCATTGACCAGGATCTACCATGGTAGCAGTAAAATAGGAAGCATGTTTAAAAATTCATTGTGTGTTTTTGAAATATATAGAACATACTAGCTGTGCCACCCGGCGTTGCACGGGTAGTAGAAAAGTCTTTGGACAGAAAATTGATTTGTATTTAACATATAACAACATTTGCCATTCTAACTTTCAAACTACATATCATGAGAAAAGTGTTTTGTCTTATAACAATGAGAAATAGTGAGAGTTGCTTGCTATTAGCCAGTTTAATAATGTGAGCGAACAGCTTCTTGTGACGTTATGCTAAGACCTACATCATACGCAAAGCAGTTAGGTATTTACTCTCATATAATGATTTATATTGGCAAGCTAGCAATTTTACTTCTGGAGTTTAGTGGGTAAGGCGTCAGACTGGTGAACGGCAGGGTCCGAAATCGAATCTTTTTCGGTAGGGAATATTTATTCCAAGATTTTAAGATCTATAGCCGGACAATCAATCCTACAAATGACAAACTTTGAGAAATATATATATAGATATATAAACCAGCAGAATGTGTTTTTTGGTAGTATTATGGATTACTAGAATGTCTATAAATAGATTTCAAACATCAGGTCATCACAGAGTGTTGTAGTAAAATGGACACAACGATTATTTTTGGGGGACACAATATTCTTTTAAGTTGTCAATATAATACAAATATCTTTCCTATGTAGATAACTTGTGTTGATATTACCCATATATATAGCCTGTCTTGACAAGCAGTTGTTTTTGCGTAGTTGTCCCCCCGTCGAGCGGCGAGCAACAACAGCTTGTCACAAGACGTACTGCACCTGATGCATCAGCTGCACTTATAAGGAGTTATTCTCTTCCGTCTATGCGGCTTGGTTGCGATGTTATGTCGGTCGCTCCATTGGTAATCATAACGAATTTTGCGCAAAAATTTATGTATAAAAAATTAGATTATAACGTTTAACCAGCGACCAGTCTCTGCGGTAAACTTTAGTAGAACTTGAGAACTTAGGTAACAACAGCGACTAAACATGTCGTTTTTTGTGCGCTCAGTCAGTTTTATTTATATTTTTGTATCAGTCAGTTTTATTTGTTCTAATGGATTTTATTTTAAGTTTATTTTATTCTTAAGTTCTACTAAAGATTATCACAAAAAATAGTCTTTGGTTAAACGTTGTAATCTTGTTTTTTTCTACATAAATTTTTGCGTGAAATTCGTTATGATTACCAATGGAGCGACAGACATAACATCGCGGCCAAGCCGCGTAGACGGAAGAGAACAACTCCCTATAAGTGCAGCTGATGCATCGGGTGCAGTACGTCTTGTGACAAGCTGTTGTTGCTCGCCGCTCGACGGGGGGGACAACTACGCAAAAACAACAGCTTGTCAAGACAGGCTACCATATATATTAAATTTGATGTTACACATTAAATATCCTTCATGGTGCAATAGTATATGAAATATATAAAGATCCAAAGCAATGTCATTCTACGACATTTCTCTGCAATTCAGTGCCTTTGTGTTGACCATATGACTACTTGTAAACAATGAAATACCGTTTTCTTAGATGCACTGGCTATAAGCTTCTATGAGAAAAACTTACTGTTCAGACAATATATAGTTGTCAATATAATAGAACTGTGCAAATCTTTTTTAAATAAAAATATGAGAGGGTAAGTGTAAAGTATTCTACTCACTAACAAAAGCTAAAAAGGGTACAGCGACACAAAATGTGAAATGAGGAAATATGAACACTTGTTGATAGACTATCTTAACCAAGTGTTCATTTACAGCTTTTGGTGTGTTAGTTGCTTTACCTTGCATATTTAGCTCTCATGGATAACTCTGGTTAAAGTTTTATTCTGATAATAAACCGTCAATCATAAAACTCTATAGAAAGACTCGGCAGAAGTTAGTCTCGATATAGAATTATTTTGCTTTGGGCTTAGCGCATGTCTATTTCATCCTCATAATCTACCATTTTATCATCAGAGTTCTCCAGTTTTATCATCAAAATTTAGCAAGCTGTAACCATCATTTTTAGGATCCCTTTCATACTCTGGGGTTAAAATTTCGACTTTTGGATCTCGGAGCAGCATTTTCTGACGTCTCTCAGCACTAGATAGTTTTGTTCGGTCTGCTTTTGTTTTATCTGCTGAATGAGCACGTTCATGGGCAACTAAAACTGTATTTGGTTTACTTTCATCACTCTGAAGGAGCTCATTTATGAACCTAGTAATGTAGCTGTCATTGTCAATGTCACGCTCATACTTTTCCCGTTCTTCAGCAGCCATAAGACCCTTTGTATTTGATGACTCTTTTTCTATGAATTTTTGAAGTTCTCCAGATTGCTTTTGATGGGGTTTTGGAGAATTTTCTGATGGTATATGTCGGCTAATTTTGTTGTTTAGATACTTTGAACATTTAGTTTATTGACAGAAACTTTATTAGCTGTGTTCATCTTGACAGTTGCGAGCAAAGTGAAGGTATTATGAAAAGGCTATTGCAACAAAAGCAGAAAGTTTTCAGAAAGCACAACGAGATAGCTTTTAAAACCATGAAGCTGCTATTATTACAATACTCCCACTCAGTTACATGGTTGCACCAACAGCCAGTTTGTGACACACAAAAAAATACAATGATCGTAATCACCGAAAAAGCAAAAATATAACAGTCTTGTGTTCACTGGTCAGACAATTAATTAACTCAAACCCAATATGTCTGTAAATTTGACAAATCGATCACGTGGCAGCGGCTTCGTGAATATGTCAGCGATATTATCATTTGTCGAACAAAACTCAGTACAGACATCACCAGCTTCAATCGCCTCACGAACGTAGTGGTATTTTACATCTATGTGTTTTGTACGCTTGCTAGTTTTCTGGCTGTTTGCGATCGCTGCAGCTGATTGATTATCTACAAAGATGATTGTAGAATTAAGTTGCGTGGTTCCAATATCTGAGAATAGCTGACGTAACCACATGCACTCAACAACACCATCAAACAATGCAATATATTCTGATTCCGTAGTAGAGAGAGCAACGACTGACTGACGCTTGCTGGACCAGCTGATTGGACAACCAGCATTAATGAAGACTGCACCCGATTTCGAGTGCCGGTCAGCGTCGCTCGCATAATCTGCATCTGTGTATCCAACCATTGGTTTACCTTGCTTCCTAAAATTCAGGCATAAATCCTTGGTACCCTTCAGGTAGCGTATTACTCATTTGGCTGCGGTAAAGTGAGTCTGGGTGGGGCAAGCGTTGAACTTGGCTAAAGCTCCTACTGCTTCAGCAATATCTGGACGAGTAGATACGGCATCATATAGTAGAATTACTACCATCAATTGATAGAGATTGGGATCTGCTAATTTGCTTCCATCCTTGTGACTCAACTTTACATCATATGCTGCCGGAGTTGCGACAGGCTTACAGTTTTCCATGTTGAACTTTTGAATTATTTGTTGAATGTAAGGCTTTTGACTTAGACGCATAGAATTTTCTCCTCTCTCAATAAGTAATCCTAGACAATGATGAAGCGGTCCGAGATCCATCATTTTGAAACGAGACGAGAGAGCCAATTTTAATTCAGTCATCTGAGCACCAGTGTCTGACATTATACACAAGTCATCTACGTAGACACCAATCATCACTTTCTGGTCATTTTTCCAGCAAATATACACACAGTTGTCAGCGGAGGACTGCATGAAACTTAATGATTTAAGAAATTCATCTAATACCATGTTCCAACATTTAGGCGACTGTTTAAGTCCATACAACGAGCGATTAAGTTTGCAGACTAAATTTTCTTTACCCAGCACAAGAAAACCCTCTGGCTGTTTCATATACACCTGTACATCTACTCACAGTTTTCCATTCAAAAAAGCCGTTTGTACATCCATTTGGTGTATCATCATATCTCTTTCGACAGCATCCGATAAGAGTGCTCGCAGAGATGTTCTGTGAATCACGGGGCGTATGTTTCATCGTAATCCACCCCAGCCTTTTGTGCATATCCCTTTGCCACAAGTCGAGCTTTGAATCTACTTATAGACCCATCAGACGAGTGTTTAGCCTTGAAAACCCACTTAGAGCCAATCGCTTTGCGCGCGGGCGGAAGATCAACTAGTTCCCATGTACCATTGTTGATCAGTGATTGATACTCATCATTGCTGGCTTTGATCCAGGCATCACGATTTGTGCTAGCCTGTGCTTGCGACAAACTAAGAGGCTCCACAATGTTGATTGCTGAGTGAGCAGAGTGACCAAGGCTTGTGAAATCATCAATACCAAACCGGACAATGAGTTGAGTGGAACGTGGTTATCGCCTATGTGTAACCGTCGGTGTTGGAGGAGCCTTTTCATTTACTGATAGGTCAATATTCACCGCTTCAGAGTTGTCTACACTTGGCTTTGACGACTGATTTGGTAAACCGAGCTTGGTTTCATCAAAGGTGACATCACATCTTACCTCTATTTTTCTAGTGATCGGATCGTAGAGTCTGTAGGCTTTAGACCTAAGGCTATACCCCACAAACACCATTGATTCTGCTTTCTCATCGAGTTTAATTCTCAGCTGATTGGGTATGTGAGCATAGGCTAAACATCCAAAAATTTTCATGTGTCCAAGATCAGGTTTTCTGTTGTTCCATTTTTCATAAGGAGTTGTATTCCATTCAAGTGCTCGTGTGGGGAGGCGATTACGAATGTATACCGCGGTCGATATTGCCTCTGCCCAGAATGACTTGGGAAGGTGAGATTCAGAAATTAATGAGCGAGCGGCCTCACAAACAGTACGATTAAATCTCTCAGCACAGCCGTTTTGTTGTGGAGAATAGCAAGTGGTGACTTGGTGATGTATACCTTGGGCTGAAAGGTAACTCTCAAACTCATTAGATGTATATTCTCCACCACCATCGCTTCTAAGTGTACCTATAGTCTGACCAGTTTGATTTGTCACTAATGATTAGTAAGTTCTAAACGCCTGGAACACGCTAGATTTGTCACGTAAAAAATATATCTGCACATGCCTACTAAAATCATCATTAAATGAAACAAAATACTTGCTACCACCTAAAGATTCATTCTGCATAGGGCCACACACATCCGTATGTACCAATTCAAGAACCCTACTTGATATAATGTCACGGTCAGTTTGAAAAGGACGTCAAGACATTTTACCTTTCACGCAAGCTTCACAGACACCTATTTCGCCGGTAACATTACAACCGTTTTCACACTAATGATTCATGTTTTTGAGGCTACTTACGTTTACACGAGTGAGACGTTGATGCCACAGTAGGGAGGAGGACGCGGCAGCATTAGCAGTATGAATAGCAAACTCGACATCAAGATAATATAGCCTGTTTACTACAGATCCTGATGCTATCAACATCTTTCTTTGATTCTTAATCCAACATCTCGAATGTCCAAACTGTACTATATATCATTTTTGTGTAGCCGCTTTTACAGAAAATAGATTTCCGTGTAGGTCAGGTATGTGTAGTACATTGTAAAGTGTAGCACGTCTAGTTTTATTTCCATGAATTTTTATTTGCAGCTGAACAATACCTTTTCCGACTACTTGAACTTGAGACCCATCGGCAACAACAACGTACTCAGGTGAATCTAGCTTAAAATAATCACAAAATACAGCTTTATTTTTTGCCATGTGACTGGTAGCACCACTGTCGATCAGCCATTTTTGAGAGTCAACATCTGTCTCCAATACAGTAAATGCCGATTCATCATCTTTGCTATTATCATCGTATGTAGATATTTTGGCCTGGTGTGGATTTGAGTTACTGTTGTAATATCCATGACCTCGTTCTTGGCCGCGACGCGATTCACGGCTCTGATTATAGTTGTTTTTAGGACAACCGTTTTGATAATGTTGTAAAGACCCACAGATAAAGCAGCCTTTGGATTGTTGCTGACTATGCTTAAAGCGGTTACTTGCTGACAGTAGAGCAGTGTCAGAGTTCGCTTTAGACCTGACACCACCAGAATCGCTGGCTGGAGTCAGAGCTCTTTGTTCCCTTTTTTGTTTTTCATTAAGCCGGGTTTCCATATACGTCGCAAAGCACCGGCGACACACCGCAGGCTATTAGCGATGAAATGGGAAGGTATGCGCCGAGGGCCGCCGAGGACCGCCGGTGGTTGCCGGCGGCGTCGCAATAATTTAGCGCTGTTCAAATTTCGCAAACAGCCGCAGGCAAACATTCCCGAAATGCACTGTACGGGTAAAGGTCACCATTATAGGAACAGCATGGCGAGCGAACATTTTATGTGATTACGCAATTATGTTTACGATATTATTAATGATGTGGCTTTATGTGAACATATCTCGCCGAGCCTAGCGTCGCAAGCGTTTTGCTGCGCTTGTTACCGCCGGAGTCTCGCAATCGATATGGGAACCAGGCTTTAAGCAGTGTTTGTGTGGCGAACTGTAAAGTTATATCGTCACCGCGAGCCTCGAGTGCAGGCACTACCGTTGAATAGCTTTCCGGGAGGCTTCCAAGTAGAGTCACCACCTGGTCTTCCTTGCTAATATTAGCCTTAATAGCTGCAAGTTTATCAGTGATGGCTTTCATGTGACGTAGGTGGTCTTCAATTGATGAACCTTCGCTCATAACAGTCCTAAAGTACCGTTTCTTGAGAAATAATTTATTCGACAGTGTATCACGTTCAAAGTGAGCTCTGAGCTTGTTCCACGCAACTCCTGGGTCCTCACATTCACTGATGAGATAAATAAGACTATCACTCACAGAAAGCATCATGTTGGAAAAAGCTTTGCTTGACTTCTTTTTGTACTCGGCTTTAGCGGCAGCGTTAGCATCATCCTCCAGAGTAATGGTTCCATCCACATATCCAAATAAGTCCTTAGCTATGAGTAGGTGTTTGAGTTTGAACTTCCATGCGACATAGTTATCAGTGTTCAGCTTATCTATAGTCCGGCCTTTCTCATCCATAGTTCTTTGATAATATTTAATGGGTTGACTGGGCCCATAACCTGTTGTTTAGATACTTTGAACATTTAGTTTATTGACAGAAACTTTATTAGCTGTGTTCATCTTGACAGTTGTGAACAAAGTGAAGGTATTATGAAAAGGCTATTGTAACAAAAAACAGAAAACTTTCAGAAAGCACAACGGGATAGCTTATAAAACCATGAAGCTGCTATTATTACAATAAATTTGATATATGATCACCTGTTAAATCATACACAGATGCATAATCATTGACAAGCAACATAGAAATGAGAACATAAGAACAGGTTTGATGTCTGTCTGTAACTAATGAGTTGTTTCCTGTGGCTGAACACTTTAAACGCTAAAGAATATGTTGACAGTAGAACATACAAAGATGAGTGTTCACTACACAAGCTGTGTGTATGTGTTGTCTATACAAATACCCCATAAATGCAAATAGTTCGAACATGTCTTGTGTTTGATCGTATCAATAATTTTTTCAAGTAATACTTTATTTTTCTCACTGTTTTCGAAAATTGTTTTTATTGGCGATGCAAAAAAGATTTCACTAATTACTGGAAAGATTGCTTAACAAAACCTTTTAAATGACAAAGTTTCTTGTGACAGCAATCAGCAGACTTGAAAATAATAACAATCATATTTCTTTTAATTATTATGATTTGGCAAAACAATCATGCAATTATAAAATTTAAAACAGTTTGTTTATATTCAATAATTTATGTGATACATGGTTTCTGGTCGTTGAGCTAGCCAGGTGAAAAACCTTAGCTCAGTTCTTGTCTATAATGGTGGTGTTTTGTTTGGCAGCATCACCAAAAATTTGAATCCTCAATAAGTAAAATTGTTAAACTTAAGTAAAGTAAAAGTAAATCTGTAGAAATGTTCATCTTTTGCCAGAACTTGGCTAAAGTTTTTAATAAGTTTTTAATAGGTATATATACATGTATATATATACACGTACATACTATATATATATAAATATATATAAATAAAATATAAATATATATGTTGTATTGTATTATCACAATAAGTCTTGTATCACAGAAAACACAGCTAACAGGTAAGAAGCACATAAAGGAACTGACTTAGTTAGCAAGCCCATAGCTATGGGTCATTAGAAAATTATGAGATTATAGCACAGCTAAAAGAAAGCATGACTGCACAGCTAATATGTAACACCTCTCCCTCACTATTCTGAGTTTATGGTTAGTCATGACCTTGCTAGAACTTAGAACTGTCAAAGTAATCAGGTCGTTTTCTATTATGAGTAGGATATTTGGGACTTTGTACTGGCCTCTCATCAGGTACAGATTGGGCAGGTTGGATGTTAAGATCATTTGAAGCTGTGACGATATTGTCATTGGTCGATGTATCATTAACTTGAAGTCTAGCTTGTAGTTGATTGGCATGTCATCTCCATACACCACGGTCTGCTCGCACAGCATACAGTATGCTACCCAGCTTGTTAATTATCGTTCCAGGTATCCACTTGGATCCAGAGCTATAGTTCCTTGCATAAACCGAAGAGTCTATTTCATACCGTGACGATTGAGAAGATGCTTGACCCGGTGAAAGAGTTTTCTTGTTCTGAATTGGCTTTAGCAAGGTCAGAGTATTTCTCGGCTGTCGTCCATGTAGAACTTCAGCAGGGGATTTCCAGTTCAAAGAGGGATGAGGCAAACATCTGTATGTGGTTAAAAACAGTTGTAGGGCAGTCTTCACTTTCTCCCCTCCTGCACAGTTCTTCTCTACAGATCGCTTAAGAGTCTGGACAAATCTCTCCGCTTCTCCATTCGATGCAGGATGGAATGCGGGTGATGTCATATGTTTAATGCCATGCATGGTGCAGAACTGGTCAAATTCTTTTGACACAAATTGTGGGCCGTTATCCGTAACAATAGTCCGAGGAAGACCTTCTTGTACAAAGATCTGTCGTAGCACGTCAATTGTGTCCTTAGAAGTAGTTTTTCCTACATCTAGCATAGCAACGTACGGATATCGAGAATGTGCATCCACACAAACCAACCACATCTGACCTTTGAAAGGTCCTGCATAATCCAAATGAATTCGTTCCCATGGTAGTTGAGTGGACGGCCAACTTTGGTAAGTCTTGGCTGGGTCATTAGCACAGATTCGGCAAGGTTCACAAGCTTTGATTAGCTGTTCTATGTCTGCATTGATGCTAGGCCACCATGCGTATCGACGAGCAAGCTGTTTTACTCTTTCTACACCCCAATGTGATGTATGCAGCAAGTCTAACACTTTACTCCTCAGAGCCTGTGGAATGACAACTCTGGTAGTGTCATCACGTTGCAAAAGCGCAGCCTCCTCATGAACAAAAAGAGACTCCCTCATATTCCAATATGGCCGCAAATGTTCATAGCTAGCTGTAAGCTTATTGGGCCAAAGGCCATTTAGTATCCACTCTTTCACTATCTGTTACAGTAGTGACGTGTCTTTCATGGTTTTTTGTTTGACAGCCTCATCGTCAAGGGGACCATGATCAAGCTCCTCTTGTATAGTGTGTGAGACCTCAATGCTCTCCTTCTGTTCACCATGGTCAAACTTTGGGTCTGCCCCTATAGGTAACCTGGACAAGCCATCTGCATTGCCGTGCTGTGCTGTAGGTTTGTACCTGATGTCATACTGATAAGCCATCAGTGTTAGGGCCCATCTCTGCAGTCGCTGAGCTGTTAAAACGGGGATATTCTTTTCTGGTGAAAACATGGCAACCAGGGGTTTATGATCAGTAATGAGTGTAAAACATCTCCCATATAGATACTGTCTAAACTTAGTCACTCCATAGATGATAGAAAGCGCTTCTTTCTCTATCTGTGAGTAATTCTTTTGGTGCACGCTCAATGTCTTTGATGCATGTGCTAGTGGTCTTTCAGCTCTATTTTCCTCTTGTAGGAGTACTGCCCCAATTCCATAGTTAGATGCGTCTGTTGCTAGAACCAGCGGTTTACTCTGGTCAAAATGGGTAAGTTTGGTAGCCTTGATGACACTTTCTTTAAGAACATGGAAGGCCTTGTCACACTCGTCAGTCCAGTCAAACTCGACATTTTCACGAAGAAACTTGTAGAGGGGGGGCTGCTTTGCTAGACAGGTCAGCAATGTATGAGCCATAGTAGTTGATCTTGCCCAAAAACGCCTGTAGCTGTTGTAAGTTCTGTGGTCCTGGAAGCTGTTCAATAGCCTCTATTGCAGAGGTCGAGGGAGTCTTGCCGTTCTGGTCTATTATGTGACCTAGGTTACAATCAGATCATCCAAGTATGCTGCAACACCAGGTAAGTCAGCAATCATTGAGTCCATGCATCGCTGAAACTGTGCAGGGCTTGATGCCAATCCAAAACACATCCTGTTGTAGCGAAACAAACCACATTGAGTGTTGATGACACACAACTTCTTTGCATTATCATCTAACTCTAGTTGCAAGTAGGCATCTGCCAAGTCTATCTTGGAAAAGTGTACCCCGCTTCTCAACTTCTCTAGCAACTCTTCAAGACTTGGTAGTGGGTGTTGATCAATTGATATTTGTTGGTTCAACATCTTGAAATCACCACATATACGTACTCTTCCATTTGGTTTAGAAACTGCTACTATTGGAGCAGCATAATCACTAAAGTCCACATGTTCCAAAACACCAGCTTTAACTAATCGCTCTAGCTCTTCTTTTACAGCTTGGCGTCTAGAGAATGGCACTACACGAGGTTTAGAAAAACTTGGTGTGCTTCCTGGTTGCAAGCGTACTGATACTTTTATCTTTTTACATCGGCCAAGACCTGTCTTAAAGACATCAGAGTACTTAGAGGAGAGTGCAGCGATTTTGTCCTTAAATCCAATATGGTTACTTCCTGTGACAGTACAGGTAACATCACAACTACCCTGTGTCAATACAGCTAGCCCCTGCTGCGAGAGACCGAATTTGTCACTCCAGTCTAGACCAAAAAGGTTTGAACCTTGTGTTGTGTTTACAACAAGAAGTTTGAGATTTTGTTTTTCCACATCTCCTACCTTCACACTAACTGAACATTGTCCTTTAACTTGTAACTCACTTTGCCCATACGCTTTAAGATGGGTACTGACAGGTAAGAGGGGGGGGTGATCCAAGACTTCGGTAGCCTTGCAAATCAACTATAGAGCAAGTAGCCCCTGAGTCCCATTGAAACATTGCATCATGACCATTGACAACAGTTTTGATCCGAACCTTTCTATGGACTCGTTGGAAAAGATTATCTGAAACTGCATGTACTGAATGATAAGGTTCACTTGCATCAGTGAGCACACTTAACACAGAGTTTTCAACTGTCCTAGCAGACTGTTCTGTCTGACTTTTTGCTGCTGTCTTAGCCATACAGACAGCCTCAATGTGACCTTTGACCTCACATTTCCTGCAGACAAATGCTCTGTGGGGACCATTTTTTCTGTCATGTTTAATGTAACAGCTAGGGCAAGACTTCAACATACCTGTGTTCTGTGCATTAGCTTGTTGCTTTCCAATGGTTTGTTGACCTCGGCGTGATCTTTGCTTGTACTGACCTGACATTTTGTTTACTGTGTCTTCAATAGCTGGATAAGTTGTCTCCTCCTTGAGAATTTTATCGGTCTTTGTTGTCTTGATGAATGCTGCAGCCTTCTTAAGAACATCATTAAGAAAGGGATCAGCATCAAGTAGACACTGGCGACGTACATCAGCATGTGGCGTCTCTTTAATGATTATGTCACGAATTTGTTCATCAACATAACTAGTGCCACAGCCTGTGCTTTTGCACGTGAAAGCACAGTGTCGTGCGAGTCCACAAAGTTCTGCAGCCCAATCAACATAGGACTGACCAGTCTTCATCTTACATTGAGAAAATTCAAATCTTGCTGCCTGAACATGTATGGTATCTGCAAAGTGTTCATTAAGTTTCTCCGACAACTCAGTAAATGACTTGCTTGTAATATCCTCTGCGCCAAATAAGTTTGACAACAAGCCGTATGTCTCAGCTCCTACCCAAGATAGTAAGCATGCTCGTTTCTGACTGTCATCTACCACCCGATACACATTAAAGTGCTGATTGAAACGTTGAAGGTACTGGTTCCATCTTTCTTTACCCCTGTCGTATGCTTCAAACTTGGGTATGGTGACAGCTACTGGTACTGATGCAGCACTATCACTCTTGGTAGCTTCAAACAAGGAGATAAACTGCTTCTGTAGATCAGCGTTTTGCTGCTGGAACTGTTGTTGCTGTTTCTGCATAGCATTGATCAAAGCTTTTACATGTATGTTAGGATCCATAGCAAGACAATAGAAAAATGCTGGCTGTGAGTCCACAATGTTCATTCCTGACACCAGTTGTTGTATTGTATTATCACAATAAGCCTTGTATCACAGAAAACACAGCTAACAGGTAAGAAGCACATAAAGGAACTGACTTAGTTAGCAAGCCCATAGCTATGGGTCATTAGACAATTATGCGATTATAGCACAGCTAAAAGAAAGCATGACTGCACAGCTAATATGTAACACCATATATATAGGCATTGTTATATTGAACATATTGAATATATTGAATATATATACATTTAGGCATTGTTTAGTAGCTGACTTTCAATGTCGTACGATTAAATATTTTGCTTAATGGGTTGCTTTTTGGAAGCTTTTATCTACAATTGATAGGAACCTTTTTGCTACATTTGTTTGCACATTTGTATTGAATGGCAGGTTGTACCAGATAGTTTTACTAGTCTTTTTTCCTATTGGTGTTGCCATAGAGTTATTTCCCCCTAGAGTGATAGCAACACGAGCGTTTCCAGTGCCAACAAGGAGCATTTAGGCCACGCCCCTTTTTTGTGCTAGTCAATCGTAGTGATTGACTAGATCAATAACATCAGCCATAAGAATGGTTAAAAAAGAACCATGAATTTCCACAGTTAAGATAGTAGCCTAATTGATGCTCATATTAAAGAAATGATGATTATAGTTTATTACTTTAATATATGCTTATTATTTAAAGCAATTCCATACCTACATGACTTGCAAAGGCACTGAATAGATAGTGTTAAGTAAGTGAGTTAATGCAATCAGTTACTCATAGATAAGATAGATAGTCATACTGGGGTTGTATTACATTAGTGTGATGGGAAGCTAATCGACAGCCATCAACTATGAGCTGTACTACCCGGCGTTGCCCAAGTAATAAAAAAGTCTTTGGACAGAAAATTTATTTTTATATAACATTTACCATTCTATCTTTTAAACTTCATATCACGAGAAAATATTTTTAAGCAGTTCAAATGAACTAAGAGGAAAAAGAAAACAACTGTCAAGGTTTTCAAGCTTTTTCAAACAACTACAAATTTTAAATTTCATATCATGAAAGAAGTGTTTTGTTGAAATAAATAAGGAAGAAAAATAAAACTGTAAATGTGTTTAAAAGTAAAATAATTAGCAAGTAATGGCTAAATATAATGTGTTTAGCTATGATTACAATAAAAAATTATTTAATAAATATAGTAATAAAAAAGTCTATTTCATTTTTATATAATCCCACGACTAAACACGAGCGGAGCAAATGTTTGAGAGTTTTATGATAAATGCATGTGCACACAACTTACGAAAATTATTCATCAACAGCGTCACAAATCCTTGTACCGAAATCTCATCAACAAATTTAACCATTTTTCAATGGAAACGTTTAAGTATAATAACGATACAAGACACATAAAAACCTATTTAAATATGTTACTAAATCTTTGTAAATTGTCAACAAAATCTTAAAATCTGATCAGATTATACACAAATAGACAGATTAATTTTGCCGAAAATTATTATTAAAACTTGCCAAGCCTTACTTTTATCAAAATTACGACCGGAAAACGAAATGCAGAGCGACAGAGAATAGAACCATTAAGTCGTGCGCATTTCACGAAAAAATAACGTGCACATTTTACCAGTCTATGGCATTGTCGAATTGCCGAAGGTTTCTGTAATTAACGTAGAAGTACTGAAATATAATCGTTTCTTTTTTGCTGATTTCAAAGTAACTGACATTTTGGACACTTTTGAGTACTTTAGTATTCTAACTGATGTCCAAAGCAGTGAAAGTAAAAGAAATGACGATGATATTTTTTTCTAACGATTCTTAGTAGATTATTGCAATACTTAATTATAAGTTTGAATGACTATTGAAGTGTTATAGTCACACTAACAGCATCGATGATTGGCAATATGTTACTGTTATTATTTTTTCTAAATAGTTTTGTTAAATAGATTTTCTAAAAATCTATATAAATATCACAACTTCTTGATATTGTTAGCTATGACGTTTTGAAATGTAAACAAAATTGTGCATTGGTTTTCTATTATTACTGTATTACTATATCAATAATAATGGTTATTCTAATAATATCAGTGCATTTTACTTCTAATATTGCATTTCTCCTATTGCAGGGGAGAGATATAAACATATAATCTTTTCCTTTCATTATTGCTGTTTGCTGTACATAATAACACCCACACCCAGTACATTACAGCTACCATTGCAGTTATCCTATTGCACTGCAGTGCCATTTGACTGCTAATATTGCATTTCTCAACCATCAGTACCCTTCTTTTTTCCAATATCACTTTAGTCGTGGGCTGTATGACAGGGGAATTTCTAGTTATAATTTAGTATAATTAAGTATAATTTATTTTTATTTAACATATAACAACATTTGCCACTCTAACTTTCAAACTACATATCATGAGAAGTGTTTTGTGTAATTGAAATAAATGAAAAGAAGAGAGAAAATAAAAACAACTGTTAAGGTTTTCAAGCTTTCTCAAACAACTGCAGCTTTTAAATTTCATATCATGAAAGAAGTTTTTTGTTGAAATAAATTAGAAAGAAAAATGAAACTGCAAATGTGTTTAAATGTAAATGTAAAATAGTTAGCGAGTAATGGCTAAATATAATCTGTTTAGCTATGATTACAATAAAAAATCATTTAATAAATAAAGCAAAAAAAAGTCTATTTTATTTTTATATAATTATAATTTAGTATAATTAAGTACAATTTATTTTTATTTAACATATAACGACATTTGCCACTCTAACTTTCAAACTTTTTGCTTGCTTACATCAAGCAAGGATGTCCACTAACTAGTGGATATCTTTGCTGCAAGCTAGTCTATGTATTTGATTAATATGTATTGAAATTTAATATTACATGCAAGGGCTGTTAGTGGACTGTGGTGTCATTGAATCACTCTATCGCCATACAATGTCAATACTTTCAGTTGATGGCAGTCGATTAGCTTCCCATCACACCAATGCAATACAACCCCAGTATGACTATCTATCTTATCTATGAGTAACTGATTGCATTAACTCACTTAACAATATCTATTCAGTGCCTTTGCAAGTCATGTAGGTACTGAATTGCTTTAAATGATAAGCATATATTAAAGTAATAAACTATAATCATCATTTCTTTAATATGAGCAATAATTACTATCTTAATTGTGGAAATTCATGATCATTGTTTAACCATTCTCATGGCTGATGTTATTGATCTAGTCAATCACTACGATTGACTAGCACAAAAAAGGGGCATGACTTAAACGCTCCTTGTTGGCATTGGAAACGCTCGTGTTGTTGAAGGCACTGTTATCACTCTAAGGGGAGATAACTCTATGGGTGTTACCATTGTTGTTCGGTGGCATATATTTAAGCTCGTAGTTGTAGCCACTATTTATGAGCGCTGCTTGGTAGGGCCTTTTTGTACTAATAAACTCGTCAGCAGATAATGACAGGTTGCTGAGTCATCTGTTTATGTTTACAGGTAAGTTTTTTGTGATTGCCGATGGGTGGTTGCTCAGTTTGTCAACATATTGTATGGTGTTATTAGGTTTTGTGTAAGGTTTGTGTGAGCTTGTATTTAGGTTTAGAGTTACATCTAAGAAATTGGTACGTTTCATGTTAGCTTCTCTTGTGATTTTTAAGCTGTTATCATTGAAAATTTTCCAGATCTGTTTTTTGTGTTGTCTATGTTGCGAGGTGTGTCTTGGCATATGGCTAAGCTGTTGTCTCTGTAAAGTCCAGTGATGTTTCTGTTGTTTTTAGGAAGTAAGGATAGTAAGTAGGTGCGCTGGGGTAGAGTTCTTCTAGGTAAAATCGGGGGAACACCAGTTGAGGACCGTCCAGTTCGTAGACCAGGAACAATCAGAGAACACTGTGGTAGTGCAAGACCAGACCGTCAGCCAGCTGGCCCTACTTTTACAGCAGCTGACGCAGCAAGTTCAACAACTACAAGAAAAGAAAGACAGACCTAGGAAGGCTACAGCAAAGAAACTCTTTCAATGCTAGGGGTGTGGAAGCCAGAGACACATCCGCAAGGATTACTCTAGCCAAAAGCCATAGCATCGGGGAAACAGCAAAAGGTCTCAACAGTAGTGCTTACTACTTGCGCTGAAACCCTGAACCAATCCAACTCTGGCAAAGAATGTTTTGCGCCGCTTGTCGGAGACAACCTGCTAAGAGAACTCAGAAGAGCCCGAAGAGTCATGGAAAGACAGCACAGAGGAAGACTGCACCCACCACCCCAAACAGAATGTCAATGAAAAAGCCTTGAGTCATAGCTCTTCAGGAATACTATGAGACCTTAGAGAAGCTGGAGCTCTGATACCTGAAAGACAAGGTAAAGGAAGCTTAATCAGATTTTAACCAGAGCGAGTCAAACGAGGCTGCATTGTCAAAAGTGCACTTGGAAACCAGCCCGAAGAACCACAGCTGGTGCACAGCCGGAAGCCTGCCTTAAAAGTGACAGGGTCGACTTGTCCTACATCCCCTTTTAGGTTGAAATCACATATCAAAAGCTTGCTCCAGGAGTGTTTCCCCTGAAGTCCAACTCAAAATCTAGCCCAAACGACGTTGGTCGGTGCATAGTCAGAAGCCTGCCTTTCTACTATGCACTACGGAAGCTCTTTCCAAACTCCACAGACAGATTTGAAAGCTGACCCGGCAGATTTAAAAGTGCCCAGTCTCCAGAGGTCTTGCCTCTTAACGCAAGAGTGGTATTGAACCGATCAGGGCACAGTCTGTAGACTGAACTCCACTCTTCAAGCTACTGCTTCTCTCTGGAAGATAAAAGGGCGTTTCCTCCAGTTCCTGATTGACACGGACGTACCACAAACTTGCTGAGTATGCAAGAGTTTAACAAATTTTCTCCAAGTGCAAGAGACTTGCTCAAGGAGCGTGACAGTCAGGGTCTCATGACCGATCGAACCTGACTATCATTCTACGGAGTCATACGCCTATCCATACAGCTCCAGAAGGAAAAATACTGAACAGGTTTTTTTGGTGGGTCACATCGGCAAAGAGGCCATTTCAAGATGCTTTTTTTGGTGGCACAACAGTGTGTGACGGAGTTTCAGCAGCTCATGGTTTCTGTCGATGTTCGCATCCTGGCCTGTGCAGATAGAAATGGGTTGCTGCTACTTAGCGAGGTGCTGGTGGTGAGAAACATGGTTGCGCCAGCTCAGAACAAGATGGCTATTCCATGTTGGGTTACTACCCAAAACTACTGCCAGTTGAGGCTGACAGAAGGTTGCCCAATTGGACCACTCTGGCTATGAGCGTAGTCTGAGCATATGAGGAAACATAGTCTTGCAGTGCCTGGACCTCATGAATTAATTCCTACATCTCCGAGCCGGTGTCACAGTTGTTATGTGTACGGGAGTAGAGGACCACCAGGTGGATGATTCTTCTCCGGCTCGAGTCTCGCAAAACAGAGTGCAAAAACATGTGAGGCAGAGGTGCCAGCTCACCTAAAATACCTGTTCTTGGCAGCCAAGAAGACTTGCATAGAGCCAAGACAAGTGGAGTTGCTGACAAAGTTGTTGACATGTTATCAGAGCACATTTAGCACCGGTGAAGAGATGTGGGACGGATCTCTGAGGTGAAGCATTCTATTCTACAGAAGAAAGAAATTCAACCCATACGGCAACTTTTACATCACCTCGGCCTAAAAAAGAAAGTCAAGGCAAAGCGGCACGTTTAGGACCTCCTGAACAAAGAACTCATCGAGCCCACTAATGGTACTTGGAGCTCTTCGAGTATGGACTATCATTAGCTGAACGTAGCCACTAAACAAGATGCCTATCCCTGTTCTGGGTCAACAACAGCCTGGACGCACTTTCTTGCAGCAGATTCTTCAGCACATTGGACCTGGTCAGCGGTTACTGGCAGGTGACACTGTCCGCTGATGCACATGAGAAATTGGTGTTTGCTATTCACTTCGTTCTGTAGAAGTAGAGGGTCTTGCCATTTAAAGTCACTTCCGCACTGGCCAACTTCCAGGGGTTGATGGAACATATGTTGCATGACTTGCACTAGAAGACGTTGCTGCTTTACCTGAATGACATAATAATAATTGCTCCCAATTTTGACACATGCTTACATCGACTAGAGGATGTGTTTCAGCAACTGAAGGGAAATGGGCTGAAGCTAAAATCAACCAAGTACGATTTATTCTGGTCACAGGTATGCTACCTGAAACTTTTGTTCAGCTCTGAAGGAGTGTCTAATAACCCTGAAAAACAAAAATGGTCCATAAATGGCCAACCCCCAGAAGACGCAGAGAGCTGCAAGGCTTCTTGGGCACGGTAGGACACTACCGTCAGTACATTCCAAGCTTCGCTACCTTTTGCTTTGCTTGCCACCTTTGCTTGCTACCTTTTGCTACACAGCTTTTACATTGATTGACAGAAAAAGGAGAGATGTAGATGTGAAGTAAGGAGAAGCAGACAACCTTCAAAAAGCTAAAAAAGCAGTTTTTTTGGCTCTTGTACTGGGCCAAAAAAACTCTTCCAATCTGAGCGAGCCATACATTCTGGACACTGATGCAAGTGTATGTAGAATGGGAGCTGTGTCATTTCAAGTGCAAGATGAGACCGAAAGAGACATCACATTCTTTAGTAAGACCCTGGCACCGGCGGTGAGAAACTAATGTGTCACCCGGAAGACCTATTGACAGTAGTCAAAGCCGTGAAACACTTCCAACTTTACCTTTACGGATGTCAGTTCTTACTTCGGTATCCACCATGCTTCTTTTCAATGGATGTGCAAAAAAAAGAAACTCTCAAACCAGGTAGCCAGGTGGTTAGATATTTTGGTTAAGTTTCACTGCACCCTGGAGTACCAAGTCAAACTGTGCAAGAATGCCAAAGAACTCACCATACAGACCTGTGAGAATTTCCGGCAGTACAAACTCATTGAGTTGAGAGATAGTGGACCGACCAAAAAGAAGCTTGCCATAAACAGCCAGGCGTTGTCAGGTAGATTAAAAGAAAGCTCAATGGCTATGTGAGAGGTGGCCAGGACTCTGCACAAGGCGGGCGATTGCATAGGCCAGCCCAATGCCATCATGGCAGCAGGGGGCTTGACTCAGGACCAACCAAGGCTCCCCTGGGAATCAGTGACTTGACTCGGGTATAGACTCGAGGTGGATTTGACAAGGAGCTTGCTCGGATGTAGACAACAGGTTGGAGACCATTGGCCACAAGATACCAGGCTATTGCTTAAGTGGAAAAACTGACTAAGAATCAGCTATAGCTAAGAGATCAGGATCTTCAGCAGCTTCACAGGATCCGGCCGTTTCTCCGACTAGGACTGGACAGGGTATTAGAAGCCCGGTGCTTCAGTGGTGTTCAGTCTGCCCATTGGCCATCAGGAAAATGACTGTGTGACAAACACATGCGCTTGTCTACTCGGGGAAAAAGGATGATCAGCCAACTACGCCTGTCTTGGTACTAACCAGAAATGACAGCCACAGTAAGCAAAGTAGTCAAAGGCTGTAAAGTGTGCTAGGCAGTGAAACACAGAAAGACAAAACAGCTGATAGTAAACAAGGGTTGTATGCAGGACATCCCTGGCAGAAGGTAGCCAGAGATTTAGTGAACTTACTGACAATGACCAGTATTTACACCAGTACGTAGATTAATATATACTCCAGTATGTACACCAGTATATACACAAGTATACCTTACCAATGAATATTAAAAGCTCAAGCATTTCCTAATTCACCAATATATAAACTGAAAGTCCTCACCTTGGTTGTCTTCTTATCTGACTTATCATTAATCAGCTTAATGATATCAAGCACTCTCCTTTGTTGTTTACTAGGAGCATTAATATATTATGAAGTTCTAAGAAGTGCGAAACTAATGGCCAGAAGTGAGGCCAAGAGGGAACAAGTGGTTACTGGTGCTGACCAACCACCTTACCAGATGGCAAGACATTTTGGCCCTCCCAAAAGCCATGGCTCCAGTAGTGCCTAGTGCACTAAATGTGCAGATATTCTGCTATATGTGCCTGCCAGAGCCGATTTACTTTAACCAAAGGGCACAGCTCAAGAGTCAATTGATGACTGAGCTGTGCCAACGTCTGTGTGTGGAAAAGACTCACATCATTCCCTACTACCCTAATCGTAAAATGAAATAATCAGCAGCTGGGTGATTTACTTCACTCTTTGCTGCTGACACAAGGTCAAAAATAATTGGATGCACTGCTACCTAATTAATTAGGGCATACAGAGGTACACCCCACTCAGGAACATGAGAAACGACCAACGTGTTAATGTTCGGCTGAGATTTACACCTTCTGAATTAGGTAGAATTCTATCCACCACTCATGGAGGCTCAGCCAACACATGAGTATGTGGCGGAGACACCCAAGCAACTAGAAGAGGTGCACACAACCCTCAGAGCAAGTGGCCATCCAGCAAGAGGACAAAAAGGACTCTTCACCATATGCCTCAGAAACTGGGTTTGGCTAGTAAACGAGAGAAGAAAGAGAGGAAACAATCCTAAGCTACAGGACAAGCTCATGGCGTTGTACTAGGTCATAAAAGCCCGACACAATCACTCATGCTTGATAGAATGACAAGGAAAATCTTCTGTTCAGAGTGAGTGCCAGCTTGGACCATATCATGCTTGTCCAGAAAAACTAGGACGATTGCCAGCCATCATCGAGCCTCACAGAGGCCCTGATATAAAAGGGGCTAAACCCAGAAAGAGGGAGGGAGAAGCCAAGCTGAAAATGAGCTAGAGTTGGCCAAATCGAGAGATGAGGCTACTAGCAACATGGAGTACAGCAAATAACTAGAAGCTCGGCTGAAAGAGCTCTAGAGAAAATTGAAGGAAAAACGATTCCGTCTTACAGAACAGCCAGTCAGGCCCCCGAGCAACCCTCACCACCCTCACCAGGGACTTTTTGGCACCACCTTTACCCAGCTCAGACCAATCAGCAGCCAGACCAATATGGGGAATGGGCGTGGTTGTCTGCTGTGACAGCTAATCCCAAGCGACCCTTGCATAAAGTTACAGAGGCCAAAAAAGCGCTAATCTCGGAAGGTAAGTAGGCCAGGGTCATCTACACTTGCCCAGCACAAAGAGCAAATACTCTACAGGATACCTACCAATATTCACCCACCATACACAGTGCAGCATTTCTGCGAACCTATTGACCAGGTTGGAACCGGATTGACCAGGATGCCTCTATGAGCGGCTCTGTTTCAAACAAAGCGACTCATGTTGAGTCAAACCTGGTTAGCGCTCTATCTTCTAGTGATCAACCAAAGGCAGCCAAGATTATGCAATTAAGAGGATGATTAGCAGCTAGCCGAGTTGAAGATGAACCTCTTGAGATTTATGAAAGACTTGACTGGGGAAAAGAAGCCGAAAGAGCAGAGTTCGCTGAGAAGTCTCGGGTTTCTTGTCTGACCAGGGCCAAGCTAACTAGAGACCTGACCACATTTCAAACCCTAACTATACTTCAGAAACCATTAGTGGAGCTAGAAAACCTCACTGCTGAGCCAATCAAATAAGATATCAATCAGACAGAGAGCTTTGTTAGTGATGTCACCTGGACAAAGGAAACTGAGGTTATGCAGGACAAGTTGGGTACCTGCAGACTGTGTGTCAGTGTCACCAGCATCCGGAGGAGCAGATAACATGTATTACATACAGCACTTCGTCATCTTTGTGTGTACTTAGCAATGGTAACATGTTTGCATGACCAGGTGATGTCACACTCAGCGGCGTATGGAGGTGGCAAGTGCGGGAGAGTTGTGTACTTCGTTGACGAGGCCAAATGGAAAACTTTCTGTAAGAGAAGATGGTGGCACTCCAGCTCCTACAGAGCCAGAAGCCTAGTCGATCAGTATGGACAGACATATGCCTAAGGGAGCGAGCCGGCTCAAGAGGCCAATAGAGTTGCAGGAGCCAAAGCCGACTCAATGATCCAGATTTGTTTCCCCACAGCCGAGCCAGTCTGGATCTGACAAGCAGCGGGATCAACCTACAGCCTACAGCTCTCTTTCCAAACCAAAGAGACATGCCAAATATCCTTCAGCTCGAACCAAGACACGTTTAGAGCGACTGGCTCCAATGTTGAGCTTTTCAATTGCCGCAATGATGCTTTATATTGTCGCCAGAAAGAACGAGCTCCTCAGTTACTGAAAGACAGCCGCAGCTGCTTGAACTAGCTTTGAGGACTACCAGCCTGATACAGGCTAAGAAGTTACAAGGAAATGAACAAGCTTTCACAGAGACAGAAATTCATCGCCTGGAGTGAAGTATGGCGTCTGGCAGCACCGGCTCTGGTCTTAGCTGATCTCTCCTCCCAGCACTGAGTGAGTCACCCCCATGGCCTTCACTGGAGAAAAAGTGTAGTGACCGCTAGACTTGACCAAAGCCGGGTCAGAGAAAGAAGCTAATCTTGAGGGGACAATCACCTCGTCCAGGCCAAGCCCAACTTGGCTGACCAAAACTTCACCGGTAACACTTTCAGCCAACCAAGGGTCGGCTGCTGAGTCACCTTGCTACCATCCGAAGCTATAAAAGACACCGCATATACGACTAACAGCAGAGCACCTGAAAGTCTCCCATTATGCAGTTTACTGTATGTTTATTGCATTTTGAGCTGTACTCTTGCATACATATATATTTACTGTGAAATGCACATCACCCCGAGTGAATTATTTCCTGATAGAGTGAGTAGAGGAACTCGGTCGGTTTCTTTACATATAGCATTACCCCAAATTTCTCTTTTACGATATCATAGATTTTAATAGTATAAAAGCCAGAGATATTTCATAGAACTGTACACCGGTATGTGCTTCAGCATATATACCTCTATGTACACCACTATGTATACCAGTCTCTATACCAGAGTGTATACCAGCATACCACTATGTTTTTGGGTGTGTATACTAGTGCGTCTCATTAAATGTGCAATAGCCTCCAACCTGTCATACATATGCACACCAGCATGTACACCGGTATATATACCAGTATATAAACCAATATGTACACTATTATGTGCACCAGTACATAGACCAGTATGTATACCAGTGTGTATACCAGTATGTACAGGAATATACTTTACTAATGGATAACAAAAGCTCAAGCATTCTCTAATTCAACAATATATAAACTGGAAGGTCTCACCTTAGCTGTCATCTCATGCGACTCATCATCAATCAGCTTTACAATATCAAGCACTCTCCTCTGTTGTCTGTTAAAAAAATCAATTTATCCTAGAGTTCCATGAAGAGCAAAGCTAATGATCATAAGTGAGGGCTGATCCTAGATCTTTCTTTTGTTCCAGCTTTAGCCAGTCTTCAAGCTGATCAAAAGATGCCTCAACAGGGTCGAATTCGTTCTCACAATCAGGTCCTCTCAGCACAAAACCAAATTGCTTTTTCAAAGCTACACGAAGATATCTGGCTTCAGCAACTGCTGAGTCTAAGATTTTTGATTAAAATTGGTAATTTTCAAAACTGGGTTTACATGCGAGACATTTTTGAAGTAATTTGGATGGGACTGCTGTATAACAAGTAATTTGGATGTGACTGCTGTATTACAAGATGTGACTGCTGTATTACAAGTAATTTGGATGTGACTGCTGTATCACAAGTAATTTGGATGTGACTGCTGTATTACAAGATGTGACTGCTGTATTACAAGATGTGACTGATGTGTTACAAGATTTGACTGCTGTAATACAAGATGTGACTGCTGTATTACAAGATGTGACTGCTGTATTACAAGATGTGACTGCTGTATTGCAAGTTTACATCATCAAAAGAAAAGTTCTTCACAGGCTTTAAAATATGTTTGCAGACCTCTTGAAGCTAGCAGCTTGGTTTTCGTTATTGTTTGCTAAAATATATTATATAAAAGACCCACTTTATGTAATAGAAAACAGCTCTCAAACATTTGGCACTCTGTTCACATGGTTTTGATGTTAGTCCGAAAAAATGTTACAATTTCAAGTTTTATACTGATGCTTACAAAAAGCATTTTTCAGTTAATAGAAGTTGAATGCATTTTTAATTTCAAAGAAAAGTGAGAAAGTAGAGTTGTTACATACAGATTATGATTCAACAAAAATAAGCTTTGTAATTCTATTTTAGCTAATTTTATTGGTTTTTGAGTACTTTTTTAATTTTTAATACAGCCATACATGAAAATAGGCAGACAATTCTGCATTTCAAGTATAATCAGGCATGGCAGATTGTTAAAAATACATGTAAGTCTAGGATATCCAGCTCAATATTGTTTACATGGTTACATGATTCTCTGTGTCTGCGTGCGTGCCTGCGTGCGCGCGTGTGTTTGTGTTGCTGCCCTTCAAAACAATTTACTCAATGGCCAAAGTATTGAGAGGGTTTTAACAAAATTTAGCAAGTAATTTACTGGTTTATTTAAACAAAATATAAATTGCCATATGGACCAGAAGAGTTCTATTGAGAGCTGCCACTAAAAATAGAACTTAGTTCTTAAACATTCGACTTTCATCTACATGTTTGATTATAAATTAGCTTTATTACCACAAAGTTAGTTGTATAGTTATTGTAAATAGAAACTGTAATCACTGAAAAAGCTAAGCATTCTGGCATAGATATGTGGAATGAGATTACTCGCTATGAACCATCACAATAGAATGTTTGCGTGTATCACTAAGGCAGTCAGTGTGGCTTTGATTCACTGTTTAAACATTGTATTTTGCAGCATTTGATGTGAGCTAGCAAATCTGGTTCAAAATTGCTCACTAGTAAAATCTTTCCTTACATGCATAAGATAAAATTGTTTACTCAAGTTTAATACGTTTGCCGCTTTTTACTATCATCATCATCATAGAACTTTTGTGTGTAAAAATGCATTTCATACATTTTCAGGAACTTGGAAGAAGTTGGAATGATGTGAAAATCTGTTGAATGCACATCTGAAACATCCCAAA
Organism: Watersipora subatra; assembly: GCF_963576615.1. Lineage (NCBI taxonomy): Eukaryota > Metazoa > Bryozoa > Gymnolaemata > Cheilostomatida > Watersiporidae > Watersipora > Watersipora subatra. Next base: position 59,653,647 of record NC_088716.1, on the reverse strand, counting down.
CGCCTGGAGTTAGTTTGTATCGAGTAAACTTGTGAGCAAATTCTATGTTTGACAAGAGCTTTAGTTCATCTCCTCCTTCAACTACTTTGATAATTGCTCTTAAAAGTTTGTCTTCTTTTTCTCTTTTTCTTCAGTTATGATACCAAATATTTTGTTATGTTCATCCAAGCTATCAAAGCACCTGCTAAAAATCTCATTTTGGTAATCTCTTACTTGGCCGTGTTCTTTGAAATGACGCAAAAACCAAACTTCAACAGTTAGTTTCACTAGCGGACTAACTGCTTCCATAGTGGCAGGAATTTCATTATTCTCACTCCAACGGCTCAACTTGCTAGTCACAAACTCGTATATTGAAGTTGGTTTGTAGTCAGGTTGTAGATTGTAGTTTTTCAAAAAGACCGATAATATTCCAGCAATGTTACCATGCACTATCAACGGTTGCACTCGGCGTAGTGGTTCATCTGAAAACATACGAAGGAGGTCCCGAAATCCTTCACAACTGCAAATATGTGACCGCGGGCCTAGACCACTCTTCAAGTCCTGGATAGCTTCTTTGATAGCATTGTTGTTAGCCATAATAAATTAATACTCGCTTAACCTAGAAACATACAAAAAATTAGTAGGCCTCGACCACGCAATCTTTCCTTGGCTATGGTTTCAGCTACCATAATCTTTTTTCTGTGAACGTATGTCTACTTCTCAAGCAGCCAGCACAATGCCTGGTTACCTGACTCAAAAATAAATGGTGGGGCTAAGATATCTCATGAGTGTAACACTAGGAATCATCTTTTCAAACCTATTGAATGGATTCTAAAAGTTTAAATCTGACAGCTGCCATTAACTCCTTTCTCAAGTCTAAAGTTTCCTAAATAGTTTACTAAAGCTAGCAGTATTTTAGTATGTCAGTACATAGTATTAAAGCTTAAAACAATCTCTGTAAACTACCTTATGTTTGTTTTAGCTATAAGCAAATGTAATTGGAAATGTGAACACTCTGGCTGACAATCCAAAACAATCTTCACCATCAAAGATCAAAGGGAGATGACAAGGAAAACCAAAGGTTTTACCAGTAAACAATATGAAACGAAATAAATATTAAATGTTAAACAGAAAGCATTGTAATGAAAAATGAATTTAGGCTTTGACCACCTTTTGTAGTCATTTATGTTTTGACAGAAAGAAAGAGCATCATAGAGTTAGTTACGACGTTGCAGACCTGTAACACCGCTGATTGCATATAATTGTATCAATCTATTTTCAATGTCTACATAAAAACAAAACTGTTTTTTCCCGACCTCTGGGTAGACAAAAGTGCATGTTTTGTGTCACACATTTGCATTATCGACAAGAATAAAAGAAAAATATTTGATCAAAGATAATCAGTTGAATTTGTTGCTTTCATGACACCTCCATGTTACCACTTAACAAAGATTGATTCTGCATCCTTCAATGTATGTAAGAATGTTTAAACTATAAACTGTTTCTTTTATGATGTGTATCTCAAAGAGAGCTGGTTTAAAGACACCTCTATGTTACCAATTAACAAAGATTAGTTCTGCATCCTTCAATGTTTGTAAGAATGTTTAAACTATGAACTGCTTCTCTTATGATGTGTATCTTATAGAGAACTGGTTTAAAGAACCCTCCATGTTACCACTTAACAAAGATTGGTTCTGCATCCTTCAATGTATGTAAGAATGTTTAAACTATGAACTGCTTCTCTTATGATGTGTAGCTTAAAGAGAACTGGTTTAAAGAACCCTCCATGTTACCACTTAACAAAGATTAGTTCTGCATCCTTCAATGTATGTAAGAATGTTAAACTATGAACTGCTTCTCTTATGATGTGTATCTTATAGAGAACTGGTTTAAAGAACACTTCATTCTATAAAACAATAATAATTGTGGTGTGACATTTGGTTTGTGTTTAGAAATGAAGGCTGTAAATTCCATCATGATCTTTTTATCAGAAGGCCTTCCCAGAAATTATTTTAATTTAATTGCATTTTTAAATCAAAACTGTAAAACCGGATTGTTAATCTAAACTACCTAAAAAAATTGTTAAGGTACATTATAAATTGATAGCGATAAGCAACTATAATAAGTCAGCCCCAATGTCACATGTGCTTGACAGGTTGTTAATTTCTGTACATGCATTGGGTAGTGTCTGGCTATAAACTACAACTTATAAAATTTAGTAGTTCACCATCATTTTGCTGGATTGTATGGAAACCTATCTGTAATTAGTGAAGGAATGCCGACTATTACAATAAGTATCTCTTTTAAATATTTGAACAAAGTAAGTGGTTGGCAGAGAACTCCATGGATATCTAGTGACTGTATAAATACAGATTTTGTGAAACTGAAAGAAAACTACACAAGTCAGCATAAAGCTTGTCAGCAGTGTGTCCTATTGATTGTCGCCTCATAATCTTTTGAATTCCTGGGTACTAAAGTCAACACAACAAACTAAAGCACCATTTGATCTCAGCTTGTAGTCATAATAGTTGCTAAGCTAAGACACTGGAAACCCTGGCTTGTAGTTAGCATTGTGAGGTTGCTAGTGTAAAATGAGACGCTTGTATAACAAGCAACACGTCTTGCTATATAGTCTAATGATAAAAATAGCCAGCATTCATTAAAACTAGAGCAAGACTTTTGTGTTTGCTAAACTCTCCAATACAAGTTAATAGAGCTTGAATTATGTCCACAAAAAATGGTGGCCAAATATAAACACTCATTGTTGCTGCAGTAATGAGCTAAAGGGAATCAATGCATTAATTTTGATCTAGAGATTGAGCTAGAGCAGTAGCTTCACCTGAGGCTTTTTCATGGATGCTGTAAACCTCAAGTTATATTGTTAAACTGGCTTTTTCCCAAACAAGCAATGCTTTTAGAATTATACATTCTACTAGTTGAATGCTCGACAGTGCACTAGTAATAAAAGATGTTTTTGCATAGAAAAATTATTTTTAATTGGCTAAGTTTCTTTACCTAATGAATTAGAGTAACTTAAACTAGTCTAAATCTTTACTATAATAAGAACTGGATCATAAGGCTGGTCAAAATAAGACTGGATCAAACCGAAAGGGTGTAAGGTCACTTTACTTGAAAGCTCGATTTTTATTGGATACAGTTCAATTCTTCCGTGAGTATTTACTTTTAACATTGGCCAGGCAAGAGGAAGAATGTAACAAAAACACTTTTATTTCTGTTATGCATCATTTTTGTTAACACTTAGCAACTGGTTTCACATTTTTAGTGTGAACCGCCTCCATTGTGACTTAAACATTACCTTGTAGGTAAGGGTAGAGTCACCTGTGTCAACCAGCCTATTGTGGAGTTCTGTTAAAGATGTAGTTGCGTCAAAATTCAAGTTGATCTTAAAAGAAAGCATTTTTTTTTCTCTATCAGTTGATATGTTGTTTGTTGTGTTACGCGATCGCATTGCCAAGATATTTGAAGATTAAAACCGAAAAAATCTGATCACCGTAAAAACGCTCAGGCCACAAAAACGTGCCCAGCCTCGCCAAAAATGATGTCACGCGTTTGGCAACCTCTCTCTATCTCTCGTATTCACATCGGCTATTTGCGATAAAAGTCTAGTCTTACGCGGCTCTATTGGCATATATCTTATTTTGTATTTGCTCGTGTTGGCTAGAATAAAATTTTAAATCCTGCTACAGATGCATTATTATGAATGTTTAAAAGGCCTCAAATAACGAAAATTGAAAATTTGTTCTACTCACTTTCTCCAAATGTTGTGTAAACATTTGGGTACCGACTACCAGTTCTACCGGTCTACGGTAATTCTGTCTAGTCACTTTATGTAGAACGCGGTCTTTGTATCAGCACAGTTCTGCAGCTACCCATATAAACGATATACAGCCTCCCATAAGCCCCGCCCACATTATGTCGCCTATTACCTATTGCCTACGTACTAGTTTCTTACTACTAGCAAGCCACCTCTTTGAAAAGAATATAGACAGGGATAGAGTTTTAAGGATGAGAAGTCTGCTGCAAACTGGATTTGAACTCACATTCTCCAGTTCTGCGGACACCCATATACCATATCCGATTCACTACAATATTCTGCAAATCATGTTTTGCATTATCTTCAACAATATTATTTTATTATATAATTTTTACAAGCAAAAATATTTTCATCTCGGCATAAAGCTTTTATTAAAAATATTCATCAAGTCGTGGCCACTCACATAGTATTAGCTGATACAATAAGACAAATTCATCTACTGCAACAAACTCAAACAAAACATCATCCAGCACGCATTCAAGTCTTGCTTTCTCCTTTATAGCAGTTTCCACACTGACAAAGCTTCTTCGGCTGGTGGGACGACATAAACATTCTGTAATCAGTAAAACAAGTAAATGTAAACAAAGTAGATGCAATAAATATGTCATTCATAGATATGTCATTCTAAAGCGTATCTATTGACAGCTTCCAAATTGGGAGTTAAATAGATTGCGAGTGTAATTTTAAAAACGAATAAACATTTAATAAAGGCACAAGTACGCCAAGCCAACGATTCGAAGCTTTAGTTCTGGAAATTAAAGATTTGCAATGATCAATCGATTTTACCCACTTCTTACGTGTGAAAATAATTTGTAATCATGACTCTAATTTACCAAAGAAAATTCGAAAAAAATATTATAGCTAGGTAAAACGGCAGATAAGCTATGAAACGATGATTGGAGATAGCAAAGAATTATCATTTTATTAATTAGTATATGTATTTATGACTATAAAAAATATTACATTTACTAAAGTATAGAAGACTCAAAGTTAATTTACCTCCATTCTGTCTTCTTCTGCAGCAAAACGCTGCTGACGCCTGTCAGCTTTGGCCATAGGCTGTCTACTCTAATCTTTTACTAAACGTTGCTCAGATAACTCTGAGTAGCGGTCGCTCGAACTTGAAGCCATTTTAAAACTATGTATAACTTAGTAATTGTTGAAACGCGTTGAATCAGTAACGATGAGCATGAATTCTCTAGCGATGAGAATCTTCGAGATCACAGACAACGCGTTTTACGAGTGATAACATTTATTACGGTCTATATAAAAATTTCGCGATCGTGATTGGCTAACGAAGCGACCTCATATTTATCGCTCGTGGTTTCGTTTCAGAAAACAAGCTAGTGACGTCACGAAATTGGCACCCGCTGGAACGTGAGCTTTTTAAAAGAGGACCTCATTCAAACGCATATATCTCTGGACAGGGTTGGTCTACAAAGACAAAAATGGCATCAAATTGTAGCTGATGTTTTAGCCTTTTATGGGTCCTAATTTCATTTTTGACGCAACTACATCTTTAAGGTGACCAGCTTTGATAAGGAAAAACCAGCTTTTATTTAAATACAATGACTTCAAATAGTGCAAATTTCCAACTTTGATAAAGCCAAATAGAAGACATCTGACACAGTCCGTGAAGATTATGGTACATACTTAAGATTTCCTACACTAATCAGTTTAAAGGGGCAAATAGTGCCATTCAGAGATGGTTGTGTGTTGGGGGCTTTTATTGTCTAGCACCACAACTTCTGTCTGGTTCACAATGGTTTATCTGCATCTAGAATTTCTAGGTTCCTCATATGTACATGTATATAAACTAGTAACTCTATGTTAAAGTGTATGTGTACCACTTTCAGAAGTGTACCACTTCTACGTTAAGGTGCATGTACATGTATATTAGCTCATAATTTTTTTGTGAAGGTGTATATACATGTATATTAATTAGTAACTCTGTTATAAAGTGTAGGAATATGCATATTACCTAGTGACTATGTTAAGTTGTATGTATGTTTATACTAGGTAAATATGCGGTATTGCAAGGGGTATCTGCTACACATTCATTCAAGGTTTAAAGCAGCTCATAAACAGTATCAGGTAATATGTCTATATTACTCTTTGTAGAAATGATCAAAATTTATTGTCTGATTTTGTGTTAACAGTGTATATTCTCTAATAGTCAATAAGGCCACAAACCAGATACCAAAAAAAACCAAGAAAAACATTATAAGATGTTTGCTGTGATAACAGTAAATGTACTATGAATATGAATCACACAAAATAACAGTTGTTCAAATAAAACTTGTCTTCACTCAAAACTGATGCAATCGTACATCTTTTTAAGACTCAATGCATAAATTAGTCGATTCTGCATCTTACCAGTAACTGCCTTGGTCTCCGTGGTCAATTAGGATGGTTGGTTTGTGTTTGGGCCAGTTGTGGAGGTGTATCAAGGTTCATCTGGTTTAGTTCTTCAGCGCTAGGGGTGATGTTGGGTGATGTTGAGCACAAAACTGTGCTCCGTTTTTTATCTTTCTTATACTAGATGTGAGTGATGGAGTGGCATTATCTGTTGGACCATCTTCACTTAGCTCATTAGATATGGTTGCAAGAGACACCTCTTTTCCTTGTGCTGAGTTAATGACACAGATCTCAGAAGCTGGTTTCCACCAGCTAGCATCGCGACACAGCTTTTTTTGCCTGCTAGTCTTTGGCCGTAAATCTGGGATCCTTCAATCTTTGTTATCTCGAAGAACATAGACTTAAATGAAGCAGTCCTCTTCTCCCCAGCGGTCTGTCGGCCCAGTGAAAGATCTCCGGTGCTGAGTGCGTGTTCTTTGACGTTTCTTTTTAATTTCTGGGTGCTCTCCATATTTTGTTTGTAAGTGACATCATTTTCTTCCATCTTTCTAACTCATCCACAGCCGTGGTGTGCGTCTCTCTGAGTTATGTCCTGATGGGCCAAGTTGCCATTCCTTTGTATAGCGACGTGTTTGTTGCTGGATGTAGGGTGGCACAGTAACCCATCAGCATTTCCTGTATTAGGGCTGTGGAGTTCATTCCCGTAAGCCACACTATCTTTTCAGTTTTGTTTACTAGTCTTAAGTCATTAAGGACTCTGCTTTGCCATTGCTCCAAAAATGTAGTGGCATATCTAGATTGTGAGTGAATCTCATTTTTTCCGTAATTAGTGAAATCCTGTGACTGTCACTCTCAATTTTGTGTGGTTTGCCATGTGTGGCAAGAACCTCTAGCAATTTTGTCTGTGTCTGTTCAAACATAGTTCTGGTCATTTGCATCACAACCAGATATCTTGTTATCTTGTCAATCATCACCAAGTTGTAGTGTCTAGCCCACTATGGCCCTTTTAAATCTATTGATATTGTGTTCCAAGGGTTAGTTGGTATTGTCGATAGGTTCACCTGTTCTTGCCATTGTTGCTTGACAGCCAGTTGGCAGGGATAGCAGGGTCCAATCTGTTGTTCTACCATTTTGTACATGCCTAGTAACCAATATTGGCCTCTTAACACTCTTTTGGTCTTGTTGCTTTCCGTGTGCCCCATTTTGTGAGTCGCTTGTACTACGTTTCCATATGGTGAATCAGTTATCATGATGATGTTTTGTCGGAAATTCATCCATCAATGATCAAAAGCTCTTTTCAGAGTCGGAAATATAATATAATTTTGGGCTGATCTTTGCTTTCTCTCTAGTTTCTATTCTCCTTCAGCTTCTTAAATGTCTTGTTTGATTCTGAGACTTTTTTAATTTTCTCTGTGATGGTGAAAGTGTTCTCTGCAACCCATTATGTTTTTCGTAGAAGTGAAAACGGAACCAGAGCTAATTGCTTTCTTTGATGAAAAAGCCATGAGCTCTTAGTCATCTTTTGCCAGTTCAAACTTTAGTTCAAAATTTACATCTTGCTTATTCATCACCCAGTTCTCCGTTTGGGTGGTATTTTTTGCAATTCCTTTGTTGAACATGCCTATCAATTATTTTTGCGATATTACGGTTGTGAAGGGGAGAGCTCTAAATAGGTACACGCTAACTTTTTTTATGCACCATTTGACAGCTAAGAGTTCTTTTCATTTTGATTGTAGTGCTTTTCGGTATTTGTCATGGTACAGCTGATGAAGTAGACGGGTCATAACCCTTTTCCATTTTCCAATGATTGGAACAGCCTGCCACCCAGCCATCTTTGGCTGCTTTGAAATATGCTGCTGTATGGTCACTAACGATTTTCTTCTTCTAATTGTGCTGCTTCTGTAAGTATCTGGTCTAGGCGTCATGCTTTGTTGGTGGTTTTCTGAATTACTGTTGTGGTATTGATCGTCTATATAATCAATGCTTGATCATGCATTCATTGGCATCGTTAAATTACTAGATGGTGTTTCAACTGTTTTTTTTTTCAATTGGGTAGCATATGTCTTTGTAGCCTCATCTTCTAGTGGTCTCATTTTCAGAAAATCGTACTTTACATGATGTTTATTCTTTCTGGGTGTAAAGTAATCATTAAGCTTTTTCCTTAGTTTCTCATATGCATCCCTATCTGTTGGGTTTTAAGTGACCTTTTGAGTCTGGCCAACTTTCTACTCCCATAGATAGACAAGACATAGTTTTTGTTTTGCAAACTACAATATTGGCAATAACGATTGTCTCGCAATACAATTATATTCTTTAGTATAGCAGGGAGAGTTTAGTGTAGTGATCATCACGCTTATTTGCCTGATTCGAAGTTCTAAGTTCAAGTCTAGAGCGACGCAAATTATTCATGCCTATTACTTTATCGCTATAACTGGACACACGAATGACAAACAGACACTGAGATTTACATATCAACAAGTTGATTGCCCGGCGTCATCCGGATTATAAAAGTCTTTTTATGGAAAATTTATACATTTACCATTCTAACTTTCAATCATTATATTATGAGAAAAGTGTTTTGTACAGTTAAAATAAAATAAGAAACAAACTAAAAAACTGTAAAGACATTTAAATGGAAAATAATTAACAAGAAATGGCTATATAAAGTCTGTTTTGTTACAACGCTTACAATGAAAAGTGATTTAATACTGATACAATTAAACCTAATTGATAAAACAAAATAAAACCACAAATATGTTGAATTAATAATAAAGAAGAGTACATAAAAAAGTTTCTATAAAGAAAGTTACTGTTGCTGCAGAAGCTATCCATAAAAACTTTGAATACAACGATACTAGTACCTCTTGATAGTCAATACTGGCACAAACGTAAAATTGAAATATTGAAAATAAATACATCGGTGAAGCCTATGAGGGTACTTTGTTTAAACAAACCAAAAGAGAATGTACAGGCATATTCTACTCGAAAATGTTTAAGTGAACACTTTTAGTTTTATAATTTCTAGCTATTGCCATTTGCAATAACCAAAAACTGATGATTGAAATTGCGCCATTACAGTTGCACTGTAACGGAACATTTGAAATTGAAGCCGCACATTTGAAAGTTACAAATTAAAAATATGGGTAATAGATATTGAAATAGTTGTCCAAAAGTTTTAAAAGGAAACAGCAAACACAAAAGGTAGTATTAATTAATAATAAAACATATATACGTATCTATTTAGCTTGTAACCTGCAATCACGATAAGTAGACCGTAGATAATATAGTCGCAATGACAAAAACGGCTTCGCTTTGTGGTCAGGTGCACAAGTCTGCAAACGTACTTACAATTACAATTGCCACGAGTTCAATTTTAGTGCTCTGTGAATATTTCATTGCTAGATTTTCATAACTAAAACCGGATACAAGGACGACAAAAGACAAACTTTGAGATTTATTTACGTATATGAAGTAGTTAGTAACTACACATTAAGGTATATGTGGAGTAGTTAGTAACTACATGTTAAGGTATATGTGGAGTAGTTAGTAACTACATGTTGAGGTATATGTGGAGTAGTTAGTAACTACATGTTGAGGCATATGTGGAGTAGTTAGTAACTACATGTTAAGGTATATGTGGAGTAGTTAGTAACTACACATTAAGGTATATGTGGAGTAGTTAGTAACTACATGTTAAGGTATATGTGGAGTAGTTAGTAACTACACATTAAGGTATATGTGGAGTAGTTAGTAACTACATGTTAAGGTATATGTGGAGTAGTTAGTAACTACATGTTAAGGTATATGTGGAGTAGTTAGTAACTACATGTTAAGGTATATGTGGAGTAGTTAGTAACTACACGTTAAGGTATATGTGGAGTAGTTAGTAACTACATGTTGAGGTATATGTGAAGTAGTTAGTAACTATGTATTAAGGTATATGTGGAGTAGTTAGTAACTACATGTTAAGGTATATGTGGAGTAGTTAGTAACTACATGTTAAGGTATATGTGGAGTAGTTAGTAACTACATGTTAAGGTATATATGGAGTAGTTAGTAACTACATGTTAAGGTATATGTGGAGTAGTTAGTAACTACACGTTAAGGTATATGTGGAGGAGTTAGTGAAACAACCTTGTTATGGTTAATTCACTATTTATGTTAAGGTATGGTTGATCAGTAGAACTAACAAAATGTCAAGGTTAAATAGAGTTGTATAACTAACTGGCTGTTAAGGTTAACAGGCCTGTATTCACTGGTTGCAAATTGGGGCAGCTAATGTTAGGCGACTAGTTATGAACACCTGGGGATGTGGAGGGGGTGGTGTAAGCCCCCCGTTAGGTTTCTCTCATGTAGGGCCTCAGCCGGGCCTCTCATATGAAGTTTTAAAGAATTTTATCGGAAAGTATCAACATTTTTCTATTTTTTGAAATTTGTTTTGTTTTAAGTGATGTGACTGCTGAGACATTTTTAGATTAAAATAGGCAAAACTTGACCGCAGTTATAACGCTCAGAAAAAAAGACATATTTTTCTTTTGAGCGTTTTAACAAAGATCAATTTTGCCGATTTTATTTAAAGTTCATCCGGAGGTTTCAACGCTTTCGATAAAACATGGCCAAGTGGATGTTTGGTAAAACTTGACCTGTTGCAAACCTTTATAAAAGTCGTTAACAAGAATATTTTGCCGCTGATGATGACAATAATGACGCCTAAGAACTACTAAAAGTTGATGTTTGTATCTATGGCTTGGAATAAAGTGATCTTCTACAGCGATAAAAACCATTTTCATAGCCGTTGGGCAAATAACTGTTCGAGTAAATGATGTTGAGGTCAAGTTATCTGAAACAATTTATCATTGCGTAGGAACAGACCAAACAAATCCGTTTGAGTTAACCTCGTATTCGAGATGAAATGTTACATTTTATCCGAGGGCGAGTTATCCGAGTTTGACTGTACTTGGCCGCGAAAAATTCCCAAAAAAGTTGGGGCGGCTCAGCCGGCCAGCTGCCCCAAGAAATACGGGCCTGAAGGTTGAATATAGTTGTATAACCAGCAGGTCGTCAAGGTTAAATAGAGTTGTATAACTAACAGGTTGTCAAGGTCAAGTTTGATGTAGAGTTGGGTGTAGTTGTGATGGTTGTTTCTAAAGCATTTTGATACAAGGATAATGTTCTTCCATAAAGATCCTCAAGAAGTTAAGTGTTTGTGTTTATTTATATTGAAGGAGTATGTCAACATAACAACTGTGGAATAACTGGTGGGCGATAACTCCTAATCAATAGGATATTTACCAACTGTATAACCATGCACTTTTTCACATTCAAGCTTTTATAACCGGATATTTTCTAGTGTATTTGAATTTGCAGCTTAGTTTACATATCCAGAGTCTGAGGGAACTTCATCTGGTCTGCTAAATGCTTCTGCCCAAGTATATTTTAAGTCTTCCAAACATATAGCACCTACTTCGTTAGTCACCTGAAATCTTTACAAACTTCTAGTTACAAATAGCACACGTTAACTTCAGACACACACAAAATACGCAAGCATAAATCATTTCTCAAAAGCATTCACCATAAACTCTTTTTGAACATGGAACCATGTCTGTATTTGTGTGGTTAAGGTATATTTTAAGTAGGTCTCACCACAATCGGTTGTTGAGTTTTTGTTCTTATATTAAGCTTCCTGTAGATAAAAAAAGATTTGAATTGCTCAATTAGTTTAGTGATCTACATGTATTTACCCTTAAACAGTGATATAATACTAGTAATCAAATCAACTGTAGGCAATATTTATACTTGTGGAGTTGCCTTTTTTTAGCAATAAAAACAGTAAATGGAGGGTAGTTCCCATGCGGGTCACAAATACTAGTGACAGGCCTGCCAGACTACCGTGATGATAACATGATAACCTATGATTTGGTTGTAATCATTGTAATTACTATTGTAATCAATGCTCCTACAGCTAGCATCGATTACAATAGTTCTAAGCCATTCTTCTATTCACTAATTTTTAAACTGTGCAGCCTTTATTCAATAGGCAGCACAGTTTCATCTCTTGTATAAGAAGTTCTAAATAAGGCGCTCGTATTACAGCCAACAAAATGTCTTGCATTGTATTTTATTCATAAGAGAACTAACAACTAGTTGTCCTTAATAAGAAAGCAAAACTTTTGTGTTTGCTAAACTTTCTGATACAAGCTACCAACGAGCTAAAAATCTGTCTACAAAAATGGTTGACAAAATATTACTTCTAGGAAGGGACTAATGGACAACCTGCTTTACATGCCATAACCACTTTTGAATGGTTATCTTATACAATTTCCGATGTTTGAGTTTGTCCTAACTCTGTCTAATGATGTCTCTCTCGCTAATGAGGCTGAAAAGTGGTAAGAAAGTAAATATAAAAAATGCTTTGCTTGTGAAATACTGCTAGGGGGAGGAGCTCAGACGAGTAAATTTGGCAAGTATTCATTTAGACACAGGCCTAATTCAGAGCAGCTACTGTTCATCAAAACGGTGCTATCAGCTGTTCATGGAATCTCATTAACTGCTATAACCTGTAATAATTGCTAATACAAAGTACTACCTTTCTGATATTGTTTTAGTTGCGATCCAGAATAATCTTAACAGATAAAGAGCAGAGAACGATGACAAGGTAAACTAAAGGTTTCATCAGTATGCAATAAGAGTTGACCTATTGACCTGTATGAACTGTAAATATATCCAACTGCTTAACCTGTGCAGTTTAAATCTTAAAGAAATTAGACAGTGGCCATCTTGTTTTGTAATTTGGTTTTTCAAATTATTTTACTGAAGTTTTAGTACTTTTTAGTACTATGCGGTAGCTTTTTATCATCATATTTTTTTTACAGTAGATGCCCCTACAACGTGAATAGTTTTTGTATGTGATACAGAGCTTTTACATGAATCCTTTGCGTTAAGTGGAATTGACATATTAGGAGGTTTACGTTATAGAAGTGTCTACTGTGTTTGTATCGTTGTAACTTGAAGTGAGTTCAGTGCATTCAGTTTTTAGTACCAGGACATCACTAAGGTCTAACTGTTGACATGTTTTTGTATTCAGGATAGAGAGATAGATGGATTTGGGAAAGTAACATCCAGCTAAGAAGTGGTAGTCATCTCCGTCTTGAGTGAACGGCGCTCATGCACCAGGATCAACCATCATAGCAGTAAAATAGGAAACTTGCTTAAAAATTCAAAGTGTGTTTTTGAAATATATAGAATAAACACATAAACCAGTGAAATCTGGTATTTTTGTAGTGTTATGGCTTAACGGAATGTCTATAAATAAATTTCAGACATGAGGTCATTACAGAGTGTTTTAATAAAGCGGATACAATGATGGTTTTTTGGAAACACAATGCTCTTCTATGCTGTCGATATAATACGAATATTTTTTCCTATGTAGATAACTTGTGTCGATATTATTCACATATATTGCATTTTATGTTACACATTGAATATCCTTAATGGTGCAATAGTATGTGAAGTATATATGTAGTAAACCAAAGCTATGTTGTTCTAAGATTAAGTTGGGCTATGTAATGGAAGGTTGGAATCCTTTGGATTTCTGCTCACACTTATGAAGGACATGGTATATCCAAGACCATTCTACTGCCTCAAGTTAATCCAACCAGATATTTCTCTGCAATTTCAGTGCCTTTTTTTTGATCATATGACTAATTGGAAACAATAAAAAAATCATTTTCTTATATGCACTGAATGTGAGTTTCTAGGATAGAGAACTCAATATTCAGACAATATATACTTATTAATATAAAACAATAATACAAATCCTTTTAAACTAAAATATTCTACTCACTAACAAAAGCTATAAAACGTGCAGGTGACAGACAAATCGCGAAATGATGAGATATAAACACTTGTTAAAAGACTATTATCACTATGTTTCCGTGATGCGCATGATGTGCATGTTTGCATCAATTTGCCAGATGGAAATGGCACATCCTAGCAGCAAAGCTAGTTTGGTTACTTGCAAATCTGTATCGATTGTTTCACGCTTGCGAATGATGGAAACATCACTTATGAATAGTGCGCAAGACAATGTCGTGCAGGCTATTCTATTGTGAACATTTTCACACTTCAGTCATTTATATTTCGAATTGAACAGTTTTGAATACTCTAATGTTCTTGTCACTTTCTTACATTTTTAACAAAGCTAACAAAGGGCCTGCGTTAATTCGTACTGAACTTTCGTAGGAAAATGTTTTTCGATAAAAAACTTTCGTACTGAAATTCGTAGGAACTGAACATGCGCACAACTCTAAATTCGCAGCATACGCCTCATGGAAACATAGTCTATAGTCTATATCTCATAGTCTATATCTTAACCAAATGTTCATCTGCTATGGCTAGTTAGCTCTCTCTTTGATGATTCTGGTTAAAGTCTTACTCTGATGATAGAACATCATTCATAAAACTCTATAGAAAAACTCGGCAGAAGTTAGTCTCTATATAGAATTATCTTGCTTTGCACTTAGCGCAAATCTATTTCCTCTTAATTTTCATAACCACCCATCTCATCATAAGAGTTCCTCACAGTTTCATCATTGAAATCTAGCAAGCTATAGCCATCATCTTCAGGATCGATTTCATCCTCAGGATCGATTTCATTCGCCGGGTTTAAAACTTCAGCTTGGGGTTCTCGAGGTTCTCGAAGTAGAGGTTCTCGATGTCTCTCACTACGGAGTTTTGTTCGGTCTGCTTTAAGTGCATTAGGAGAATGAGCATGTTTATGAACAGTTGAAAATGTAAGTGGTTCATTTTTTCTTATCTGAAGGAGCCTTTCCAGGAACTTATAGATGTAGCTGTCACTTTGCATGTAATGCCCATACTCTTCCAGTTTATCAGCAGCCATAAGAACCATCATACTTGATGACTTGTTTTCTACAAATTTTTGAAGTTCTTGATCTCGCTTTTGATGAGGTGGTGTAGAGTTATATCTTGGTATATGTCGGCACACTTGAAATATGATCACCTGTTAAATGATACACAGGTGCATAATCATTGACAAGCAACACAGAAGTAAGAACATGAGAACATGTTTGATGTCTGTCTGCAACTATTGAGTAGTTTCTTGTTGCTCAACACTTTAAATGCCAAAGAAAAAGTTAACAGTAGAACATACAAAACACAGGTACACAGGCTACACAGGCTTATAACAGTAGAACATACAAAACACAGGCTGTGTGTATGCGTACTCCGTATAAATACCCCATACACGCAGATAATTCAAACATGTTCTGTGTTTCATCTTATTCTTATCGTTAATATTTTTGGTAGCACTTCATTTTTCTCGCTGTTTCTAAAAATTGTTTTGGTCAGAAGTGCAAAAAGTATTTATCTAATTACTGAAAAGATTGCCTAACTAATAACAAAGTTTTTTTGTGGCAGCAGTCAGTGGACTTTCAAATTAGTAACAAACGTATTTCTTTTAATTATTATGATTTTGAAAAACAATTATGTAATTATAATATGTGAAACAGTTTGATTAAATTCAATAATTTCTGTGCCACCCGATTTCTGGTTATTGATCGAGCAATGTGTGAAACCTTGGCTCACTTCTGATCTATATTGATGATATCTTGCCTGGCAGCATCTATGCCTTTTCATCCATGTCTCATATTGCTTTCTGGTTTTTCCAATATTACAACTGTATAATGGGCTTATTGCTGTTATCATCGTAAAAATCTATTTTAAGCAAAAAATTCATGTTTCTAGTTTTGCAGATTTGGCTTTGGGTATTTGTAAAATAAACTTAGAGATACCCATCGAGTAACAACTTTCAAACTCCATTTAGTTAGGTGTGAGACAACAATCCCAGGCCCCTAGCTCGAGCATAGCATTACCCAAAGTTTTCTTTTTATGCTGTCATATCTTTCCAAGGTATAGTAGCCAGAAATATTTCAGGCATCTGTACACCATTATGTGCTTCAGTATATATACCTCCATCTATATCACTACGTACACCAGTATCTATCCAGCACATCAGTATGTATACCTCCATCTATATCACTATGTACACCAGTATCTATCCAGCACATCAGTATGTATACCTCCATCTATATCACTATGTACACCAGTATCTATCCAGCACATCAGTATGTATACCTCCATCTATATCACTATGTACACCAGTATCTATCCAGCACATCAGTATATATACCTCTATCTATATCACTATGTACACCAGTATCTATCCAGCACATCAGTATGTATACCGGTGTGTACACCAGTATGTATACCAGTATGTACACCAGTATGAAACCAATATGTACACTAGTATGTAGACCAGTATGTACACCAGTATGAAACCAATATGTACACTAGTATGTAGACCAGTATGTACACCAGTATACACACCAGTATGTACACCAGTATACACACCAGTATGTAGACCAGTGTGTACACTAGTATGTAGACCAGTGTGTTTGCCAGTAAGTACGCCAGTATGTACAGTAGTATGTACACTAGTATGTACACCAATATGTATACTTGTATGTATACCAGTATGTACACCAGTATGTATGCCAGTATGTATGCCAGTGTGTATGCCAGTATGTACACCAGTATGTATGCCAGTATGTATACCAGTGTGTATGCCAGTATTTACACCCGTATGTATGCCAGTATGTATACCAGTGTGTACACAAATATACTTTACTAATGGATAACAAAAGCTCAAGCATTCTCTAATTCAACAATATATAAACTGGAAGGCCTCACCTTAGCTGTCTTCTCATCCAACTCATCATTAATCAGTTTTACAATATCAAGCACTCTCCTCTGTTGTCCGTTAGGAGCATCAATGTATCCCAGATTTCCATGAAGAGCAAAGCTAATGATCAGAAGTGAGGACTGATCCTTGATCCTTCTTAGCTCTTCCTTTAGCCAGTCTTCAAGCTCATCAAAAGATGCATCAACAGGGTCGAACTCGTTCTCACGATCAGGTCCTCTCAGCACAAAACCAAATCGCTTTTTCAAAGTTTCCCGAACATATCTGGCTTCGGCAATTGCTGAGTCTAAAACAAATGATTAAAATTATTTTTGAAATTAAGTTTAAATGCAGCAGATTTTTCAAGTAACTTGGATGTGAATGATAACTCGAATGTGGTGCGTGTAACTTACAAGTTATACAATGTCAAAAGAAAAGTTCTTCACAGGCTTTAAAATTATTATGTTTGCAGACCTCCTGAAGCTAGCAGCTTGGTTTTTATTACAGTTTTTCCAGAATATATCACTAGAATATCAGAAACCAAAAGTTCAATAGCATGTGGTTATTATTGTATGAGCAGTTTCCAAATTCTATTATCCGTGAAGTAAACTTATAACTACTTATAATGCTATAATGGTATCCCTTCATTACCTGATCAAAATGCATAGAAATTGGCTCAAGAACTTCCATAGATATCTACTCTACACAAATATGTAACCTCTCAACTACTTTTGCATAGACCTATTAACTATACTAGACTAAGTATGTTTAATTGGTCTATGTACTTTTGACTCAATTAAAGCCATTTTGTCAAAAATTGAACGATTGATTAAGGAATTTGCGTGTAATTAGTTCTTATTAATAAACTGGTAATAAGATTCTTCAGCATATAAAGCTAATTTTACGTAAGAGAAAGCAACTCTCAAACATTTTGGCATATATATCCATAATTAGCTACATCAATTCTCACTTTCTCATCGACTAAACTCACAATATCATACATAAGATTGAGCAAAGCTTCAGTTCAGTTTATCCTTGTGGCTAATAATATGTCTATATTTAATGATCAAAATGTATCGCCTGATTTGGTGTTAACAATGCAAGATTATGATTCAACAGAAATAAGCTTTGTAATACGATCTTAACCAATATTATTGATTTATGAGTAGTTTCCCTAATTCTACAACAGCCATACATGGAAATAGGTAGACAAATCTGAGTTTCAAGTAAAATTTGTCATGGCAGGCTGTAAAGCCTGGTTTCCATATGACAGCGCAATGATCATGCGCGGCGTAATGATCGTGCGCAACGCATTGCGTCGGGTGCGATGCAGTGTTTCCATAGTGCGCGCGTAGGCGTCATGCTTTTAGGAAAATGTGGGGTTTTCCAGCTAAACGTTTTCGCTTTCGTCATTTCCGATTTACTCTTTCGTATGGGAGACAGAATTCTTCGCGATATAAACATCATGGTGACACGCAGGCGGAGGCTTCTACTTTTGCTGTACCTCAGGAGAAGGATGCGCCGTAAAATCAACGCACTCAGAAGAATGCCTAGGAACCATGCATTTTGGATACGTGGTTCACTCAAAAAAAAGGAAACAGCTTGGCCAGTACCATACGCTTTTTAAAGAGTTGAGGGAAGGAGATCGGGAAACCTTTTTCAGGTGAGTTGCGTGCGTCAGTATGTGTGTGTTTTCTTCTTTTTCATACACGCACTCAACAATAATGATAACGGTAATAATAACATTATCAATGCTGACGTACATACATACTCTAGTATCAGTTAAAAATCTGTGATGTGCTTATTGTTGCTTATCATCGTTGCTCAATTTGAAGATATATGAGGATGACACCTGAGCGATTTGACCACCTGCTCAGCTGTGTCTCACCATATATGAAAGCAAGATTCTGCCGGAGTCGAGAAGCTATCTCCCACGAGAAACGCTTAGCAATTACACTCCGATACCTTGCAACTGGTAAGCTGGAACATGATGCCTTTGATGTATTTGTATTTTATATTTATGTATTTCACTGCTGCCTAACAGACTACAATCGACAAATCTCGGCCATTCATTGTTATACACTTAAAAACATGCTTACCCTGTGTTATTCAATTAATTGTATTAAAGGTAATTGATTATGTTTAGGGCAATGATATTTGTTGTTACAAGAGATTCTCAGCAGTCTCAAAGCTTCAACTTCAGAGTTGGACGCGCAACAATTTGCAAGATCGTTCGTGAAGTCTGTCAGGCTCTGTGGGACTCTTTGAAAGATCACTATCTAAAGGAAACACAGAGCAGAGAGGACTTTACACTGATTGGAGACAAATTCACTTCTGAATGGAATATGCCAAACGTTATAGGAGCATTGGATGGTAAACATGTGGCTATTGAATGTCCTAGTAGAGGTGGCTCATTATATTATAACTATAAACATTTCCATTCCACTGTTCTCATGGCTGTCTGTGATGCCGATTATCGCTTCTTAAGTGTGAGCATCGGTAGTTATGGCAGCGAGAATGATGCTGGAATTTTTAAACAGTCATCTTTTATACAAAAGTAAGACCATGGAGTACATGATCTTCCTCCACCCACACAGCATGGTCAGTACTCTATCCCATACTATTTGGTTGGAGATGAAATATTTCCACTTACCAGTTGGCTCATGAAACCATGGCCAGGCAAAAATTTGAGCCAAGAACAACAAGTATTTAATTATAGACTCTCAAGATGTAGAAGAACGATAGAAAATACATTTGGAATACTGTGTGCACGATGGCATATATTCCGCCAGCCAATCCGTGCAAAATTGGATTTGGTAGACCTAATTGTCCAGGCTTGTGTTTGCCTCCATAACTACCTGATGCTCACCGATAATGCTAGCTACAAGCCAACAGGTTTTGTTGATAGCTACAGCGATACAGGCGACTTGATCGAAGGCGATTGGAGAAAAGAAGTAACAGAGGGTGGTGGTGCCTTAGGCAGACTCAGACCACGACCCCTCAACCATACATATACTGCAAAGGAGATCAGGGAATGCCTCACAAGATATGTCAACTCGCTCGAAGCAGCACTTCCATGGCAAGTACAGCTTGTCACAAGCCCTGGGAAGCGGCAACATGGTGATACTGTGCAATGAGTTCATATTTCTTGTTCGCTTAATTCAATCTGCGTGTCAAGTTATTTTTTATTCTATGTTTCTGAACTGTCATGTGACACTATATTATGATGTAAAACAAGTTGAAACAATACACCACAATGAATTCATCACAATACATGAAGTCACCACAATCAAACTAACTCTATTAGGATGTATATACATATTTATATATGTGTGTGTGAGTGTATATATATATAAGCGTGTGTGTATATACATATGTGTATATATATATGTATATATAGATATATGTATATATAGATACATGTATATATAGATATATGTATATATAGATATATGTATATATAGATATATGTATATATAGATATATGTATATATAGATATATGTGTACATATATATATATATATTTATACATATACAGTCAAACATGGATAACTCAAACTTCAAGGGACCGAGCAAAAGTGTTCGAATTATCCGAGCATTCAAGTTATCAGAGCACTGTCATGTCCATATATTTACTTATTTATTAGTAGATACATGTACATATACAAACTATAATATAAATCAAAAGCAAAAATGGCTTGTTTCAAATTAAATGCTTCTAATGTAATGTTTAAAACGTTTTCATGAAAAAGTATAGAGATTTTTCTATCACTTGAGATTGGTTTGTTGTTTGTGGTGATGTTATTGCCAGGACGTTTTTCAGATTGACATTGGCAAAACTTGATCGTTGTTGAAATGCTCAAAAGAAAAGACATTTTTTTCTTTTGGGGTTTTACCCGCAATCAATTTTGCCGTTTTTTCTTGAAGTTTATGCAGATTACCTTACTTTACCTGGGATTCGTTAAGAGCAACACTCCGAGGCAGTTCAATTAGAAGTTTTACGAGGTTTTACGGTACATTCTATATCACTCACGCTTTTTTAATAGATACTAATTGAATGTACACATGTATTCTGTGTTTAGGTCAAACGATGAATAGTTTTTTGTAGCTCAGACAACGTATACGCTTAATTACAACATTTTTAAGACGTTTTAAACATTCAACATTCCGACGTTGATTCAACACGGAATCAACGTCGGAAAACTATTCATCACGGGCTAGCCGAGTTACGCACTCAAGGATTTTCGCCACGCACATACAAAACAACATGCGATTTTTGTTTTGTATGTGCGTGGCGAAAATTCTTGTGTGCGTGACCCGGCTAGCCCGTGCTATTCATCGTATCGCAGTATAAATCAGATTTCACCAAACTTTTAGAAAAGTAGTTGACAAAAATATTTTGCCGATGGTGGTAATAACGACGCTTATGAATTAGCGAAAAGATGAAGTTTACCTCTATGGCTTTGAATAAAATGATTTTCTAAAGCGAAAACAACCGTTTCGGTAGCTGTTGGGCAAAAAAACAGTTCGAATTAACAGTGTTGAGTTCGAGTTATCTATAGCAATTTATCATTACGTGGGAACGGACCAAAGGAAATGTTCGAATTAACCATGTGTTTGAGCTGTCCGTGGACAAGTTATCCATGTTTGACTGTATATATTTATATATATATATGTGTGTACATATACTGGTACATATATATTTATATGTACATATATATGTACATATATATTTATATGTACATATATATATGTACATATATATATAGTTAGATGTACATACATACATATCTACACATATGTATATTATCCCACATAAACATTATATAGAAGCTCTAATATTATATATATGCTTCTAAAGCATTTGCATGAACTGGCTAGTTTCTCCACTCCACTGCTGCTGCTCTTGCTGTTGGTACGTAGGCTCCGACCACTCAGCGTCATCCAAAATTCTCAGGATGTCGAGTTGTGTTCGACTTTTCACTCGTCCTTTGAGACGTCGAAGCTTTGGCACAATGCTCATAGCAAACAATTTATCCTCATCTTCCTCTTCTGGCTTTTCAAGAGCTTTCAGGATTTGTTTATCAATCTACAACAATGAACCTCAAATAATACATAAGAAACATAAATAAATAATAAACATATAAAATAAATAAGAAACATAGATGAATGAGTATGATTTAGCAGTAACAGATATTTCAATATGGACTACCTCATCTGCCTCACTCTCCAACTTGCTAGCCTTCGACCATGGTCGTTTTCTAGAAGAGGTATATTTACATGTAGGTTTAGCAACTGGACCAGATGACGGAACAGGTGATGGAGCTGATGACGGAACAGGTGATGGAGCTGATGACGGAACAGGTGATGAAGCTGATGGCGGAACAGGTGATGGAGCTGGAGATGGAGCAGATGATGGACCGGGTGATGGAGCAGATGATGGAACGGGTGATGGAGCTGATGACGGAACAGGAGATGGAGCTGGAGATGGAGCAGATGACTCAGATTGTGCTGATGTCACAACTCCTCTTTGTTTGATGTGCGTGAAGAGCCATCGATATTGCTCATACTCGGAGTCTTCACATATAATATCTTTTAGTCCAGACCCAGAAGAGCCTGCTCTTGCTCTGACATATCTATGGAAAAGAAAATAGTAACAAGTTACCACAACCATACTTCAAATACATAAACTTTTATTTTACTACATTCACTAACTCACTTAGCTGATACACTTCCCTACCGTACATGAACGCCTTATTTACTATTAGTATTACCAGATAATAATACATATACGCAAGTGAAAATGAAACTAATTATTTTGAATCATTTTCACGCTTTTTTTGCATCGATTTTGTTGTCAACAATTCCTAGTAATCACCCAGCATGCCTTGTGCTAGCGTAAACATATTAGAGTTCATGTCATCATCTTTCACTACAAAATTTTATTAATTTTTTTGGTCTCACCTTCCAATCCTCGTTCGGAACGAACGATAGCATTTCTGGTACATTGCCACCGATGATTCCATTCTCTCTGCCACTTGATTCCACGCATTTAATTTTAGTCTCTGGTTTCGAAAGCACTGGCTAGATTTATTATATATAGCCGGATATTCTTGAATTATTGAGAGCAGTTCAGATGTATTCATTACTGCCCCGCTTTCCTCTCCAATGTCTACGCTTTCCTTCTCCATTTTTACTGCTGCGTATTCCACCACGCTGATTTCTCGTAACCAATAACACTCGACCGTTTGCATTATGGAATAGGTTGAAAAGGTCGCGTGGTGTATTGTGGGATATATCTCATCGCACGCACCCATCGCAAGGATCCATTCTGTTGGATCCTTGCGATCAGCGTACGCACGTCGCGTGACCGTCGTGCGTTGACGTTTCCATATCACAACTGGCCTACGCACGACGTCGTGCGCCTTGTTGCGAGCCTTGCGATGGCATATGGAAACTAGGCTTTATAAAGCCATGCATGTAAGTACAGGAAATTCGACTCTATACGCCTTACAAGGTCACACAAAATTCTGTGTGTTTGTGTTGCTACCATCCAAAAGATTTTACTCAATGTCCAAAGTATTGAGAAAGTTTCAACAAAATTTGGCAAGTAATTCACTGGTTTGTAGGAGCAGTTTGTAAACTACCACTTTGAACGGAAGAGTTCTATTGAGAGCAGCCACTAGAAATAGAACTTAGTTATCAAACAGTCAACCTTCATCTACATGTTTGATAATAAATTAGCTTTATTTCCACAATGGTAGTGGTATAGTTATGGTAAATAGAAACTGTAATCACTGAAGAAGCAAAGCATTCTGGTATAGGTCTGTAGAATGAGATTATACTCGCTCTGAACCATCACAATATAATGCTTGCAAGTATCACTAAGGCAGTCAGTGTGGCTTTGATTTACTGTTTAGACATCACATTTTGCAGCCTCTGTTAAGAAGTGGCAAAGCTGGTTTTGAAATTGCTCAAAAATAAAAAAAAATCTCATTTTACGGATAAGATGGAATTACGTAGACAAGTTGGATACTCACGCCGCTTGTTACCATCATCATCATCATCGAACTTCGTTGTGTAGAAATGCATTCCATACATTTTCAAGGACTCAGAAGAAGCTGGAATGATGCAAAACTCCGTCGAATGCATATTTAAAGTACTCCAAATGCCTGGAGTCAGCTGGTATTGAGTAAACTTGTGAGCAAACTCGATTTCCAACAAACGCTTCCTTAGTTCATTTTCTTCTTGAATTACATTTAATATTGCTTGGAAAAGTTTTTCTTCTTTCCTTTTGACTATGATATCAAATATGTTGTTATCTTCATCCAAGCTATCAAAGCACCTCCTGAAAATCTCATTTTGGTACTCCGTTATTTGGCCGTATTCTTTGAGGTGACGCAGAAACCAAACTTCAGCAGTTAGGTTCACTAGCGGATCAATTGGTTCCATAGTAGTAGGAATTTCATTATTCTTCTTCCAACCGTCCAACTCGCTAGTCACAAACTCATATATTGAAGTTTGTGGAGGGTCAGGTTGTGAAATGTAGTTTTTCCAAAAGAGAGATAATATTCCAGCAATGTTACCATGCTCTACCAACGGTTTCACTCGACGAAGTGAATGATTTGAAGACATACGAAAGAGCTTCCGGAATCCTTGACCATTTCGTGACTGAGGCCTCTGCCCTAGAGCACTTTTCAAGTCCTGGATAGCTTCTGCGATAAGGATGTTGTCAGCCATGATAAATTAATACTTGTTTAACCTGGAAACAAGTACAAGAAATTAGTAGGCCCGGACAATTCAGTTGGCCATAGTTTCAGCTACCAAAATTTGTTTCTGTATATGTCTACTTCTCAAGCAGCCACCCAAATGTCTAATTAACTGAGTAGGAAATAGATGTAAATGGCGAAGCTAAGATACATCATGAGTGGTCATCTCTTCAATGACAGACTTCTTGAATGAGGTCTGAGAATGTAATTCTGACAGCTGCCATTAACTCTTATCTCAAGTATAAGTTTTTGTAAATAGTTTACTAAAGCCAGTAGTATTTTGGTACATAGTACTAAAGCCAGAGACATCTTCTGTAAACTATTTTATTTTTTACTTTGGCTATAAGGTGTAAATGAGAAAGGTATTATGTATGACACTCTCATTCCTGTATGAAATCACCATATACATGTACCTAATAACAATAATAATGATTCTAAAGGCCAGTTTTATCTGATTTATTTCTATGGTAGCTGGAATGCTTTGACTTCAACTTTTTAATTGGATAACTTTTTCGCTCGATACTCCACAAATTACTTTGACAGACAGGAAATGCATCTACCATGATGTATTGTCGTTTGATGTTACATTTCCAATATTTAATACGTTGCAATCCAAAATAATCTTTACCTCAAAGATCAACAAGAGATGGCAAGGAAAACCAAAGGTTGTATCAGTAAACAATATGACGGGCAATTGTGTTTAAATGGTAAACAGAAATCATTGTAATAAACTTGTATGTAATTATGAAAAAAATGATGACTCCGATAATAGGTATTTCTCCTGAATATTCAAACAAAGTAATTGATTGGCTGAAAGCTCTGCTGAAATCCAGTCCCTATATAAATACAGATTTTATGAAACGAAAGAAACTACAAAGGTGAACATAAGCTGGTCACCAGTGTGTCCTATTGATTAATCCTTTATATTCTTATGCTAAATGCAGAGTTACTGTGAGTTTTGGGGTAAAAAAGTCAACGTAACAAACTAAAACAATGTTGAATCTCAGCATGTAGTAAATGGTATGGTTGCGTGTAAATGGTATGGTTGTGTGCGGTGTAGTTAGACTACCAACAACTTTTAAATCAGTTGAAAGAAGTGTGTATAAAATATACCAAATGTTATTATACTATAGTATAATTGCAATTAATCACTCACATACTAACTTGCTTACTACTTTTTCACACTACTGACTCTAAAGCAGTCTTATAAACCATTTATAACAACCGTTGGAATCTCAACGACACGTTGCTATGATATCAATTACGTGATTAAATAAAAAACATTTACGTTTACACATGTTGCAAGACACACGGACACTAAACGAATCAAAAGAATGTCGATGGCAAACCAGAATCGACATGTCAAAGAACAGACTCAGATTGTAAGGATTAATGTGTCGAAAAAAATATTGTTGACTTGTTCTGATGGCACTATAAACATACCACATTTTGATTATTGTTATATGACAAAAATATCTTTATTGTATCAATTAGATGGTGACAGTCTAACCAAATGTATCCAATCTATCAATTGTGTGGTGACAGCCAATGGGATCTCAAAACTGCTTCTAGGCTTCTATATAAACAGTATGAGTGTAAAAAGATAAAAAGAAAGTGTTATGAGATTGTATTCGACCTCCATCTTACACCTCCCGATTAAGAAGTTTCTAGGTGAAATCGTGTGATAGCAGATATCTCTTGTAATGTTTCAAGTGATGTAGACTCCGTAAGGGACCCCGATGGGTGGCAGTAGTAAAGGTGATCTTTGGTGATTTTGAATGAGGTAATGTTCTGTCATGTTTGGCCAGTTGTGTATCGGTAATTCGTGCCTTTGCACAAAAGCATGTCCAAATGCCTTTTGAGAGATGCAAAGATGGTAATGTCCAAATGTGTATACTTTTATTTATTCTACCATGTAGTAATTTATTTCTTGGACTTGTAGAATGGCATTTAGGTTGATGATCAAGAGGATTCATAACCTAAAATCAAAATAACAATGACCTGTATGCTGATACAAATAGCAAATAAATGATGCGCAAAATTAAAAAAGTTAAGTGTCAAAAAAAAACCAAAAATCGGAGGCTCTTAGTACTGATCAGGGCTAAACTAATTACACAAAGGTAAAAACTACAAAATTCCAAACTTAACCTAGTCCCTATTTGCTACCAAATGCCTTTCCCCATAGAAGAGAACTTTAGTAAACCTGCGACTGATACAAGCCTAATTAATTTCTGTACAAGCAGTGAAAGGTTGTTGGGATCAAAGGATGTTTGGGGGAAGCTTCTTGAACATTGGCTTTCTCGTATGGTGTACACAGAGGGCGTTTTCGACATTGTGTGGCATGGCATTCAGTCACATCGTGCCTCTGTTGCCATGAAGACATTAAAACAGGTAGTACAACACATATAGGACAACTCTTGATGAACTACAAGAGAACTTAAAACGCCAAGAATTTGGTTGTCTTTACATCTGTATTCACGTTATTAACTTATAGCCAACTAAATGTGTTAAATAACATCTTTTTTTATCTATATACAGTATATATAAATCTCACTGTTTGTCTGTCATTTGTCTGTCTAGTTTTAGCGATAAAGTTTTAGCAATCAAAAAGTTTCTGCGTGGGAATTGAATTTGCGACATTCAAATTGCAAGGCTACTAACAAACGATTGTAACCAATATGCGAAGCAATTTTATTACAAACATTGCTTTTACCATATACTGTCTATCATTTTGATGACTACACTCAATAAACTATTAATTAATACAGTGAGCCTTCGGGCTGCGTTGTATTACTTAATAATACAGCAAAGCAAAAAAGAATCGCGATGCTCCGATTATGAGATTTTTTTCGCTCTGCTATAAGGAGCACAATGTTTTTTTTGCACAAAAATGAAACCTTTTTGAATGTTTCCACCATACGATATCAACAAAAACTTTTCTCGAAATTAAAATTAAAAATCCTGATATGCTATTTGCCAAAATTCCTCTCACAGTGCCTAAAAGAGATGCAATGCTCGCTATCTCAGTTCAGAGTTATTCGTTATAAGTTAAAGTAAAAACCAAACCAAAAACACGGAAGTGATAAAATTTTGGCCAATGACAAAGGTGAAGTTTAATTTAGTAAAATACATATTAAAACTAAGTTTTAAGTATGTGTTCAATAAGATAAAATCATTTAGGTTAAATTTAACTCTATAGTTAAAAAGGTTAATATATTGTTTTGTTTCTAATTTTTAATATGTACAGTACATATATGGAATTTTGATGGTTTTTACCAGGGGGTGTTTGCATTAGATAAATGCTATGGGTCCTATATCACTCTACATGACATTTTCGTTTTACAATACCAACACAAACAAATTAAAATCGTATAATTGTAAACCAAATAATTTTACATCAGAATTGTAGCAAAACAGACTTTATTTAGCCATTACTTGCTAAATATTTCAAATGTACATTTAAACACCTTTACAGTTATTTTTCTCCTTAGTTATTTCATCAGCACAAAACAGTCTTTTCATGACATGAAATTTAAAAGTTATTTGTTTAAAAAAATTTAAAAACTTTAACAGTTGTTTTATTTTTTCTCTTGATTTATTTGAACTGCACAAAACACTTTTCTCGTGATACGAAGTTTAACAATTAGAATAGTAACTGTTATTATGTGTGAAATAAAAATAAATTTTCTGTGCAAAGATGATTTTATTAAACGGGTAACATTGGGCATTCAGCTAGTAGCAAAATAAAAATAAAAGGAAGCAGCAACGTGTATTTTGGGGTACTCCAAAATCGTCCTTTAGCAGAAGCAATTCATTGCTTACCTATCTTATAGTATCCACATCATCCTCTATGTCCTGTATTTTAGCTCTCTGTTCGTTTTTACCTATAATTTTTAATATTGATTGTTCCAATTGATATTTACCTAATATGATTGATTTTAATTTTTAAAATGGTTACTAAAGAAATTATAAAATGGTCGATATCCGTAAGTTTTCTCCCGCCAACAAATTCACACACCAACAGTACTTACATTGTACGTTACTCATCAACGCAGATATCCAAATCGGTAAGTAGTTATGTTCCCCTCCAGTCAAATAATTATCAGCAACTTCTAAAAAGAGCCCACAACTCCGATTTAGACGGTTTTAATAACACAAACTTGATTTAACTTAACTTGACTCTCTAACTAAAGAAAATGTACTAGGGGACAAGTTACGGCCATGGAAATAATCTAGTATAGATAAATCTTCACTTTCCCCCTCTTTGAACTGGCATCCCCAGCCACCCCAGCCATAATAGGCTTTACATAAGTAGGCTATCAAGTATTTAACTGCTACTGGTTTCAGAATACTACAACTACCCAGAAGTAACAACTGATCATCCTAGCCCTACACTCTACATCAACCCATTCAGAAATTCGACTGCATTTAACAACACTACTACCACAACAGCAGCTTTTCCACTCGACACAAAAACTAATTTCTACTGGACATGGCTTGCCCCACTTGTTTCCGTTTTTGTTATTTCAGTATTATTTTTAATTGAATTTTTCTATCAAAGACGCATTGGACATTTCTACGCATTGGACATGTATGCACATTAGCAGTTAATATTGTATGTAGGGTGTCAGGGTGGCCCAGCGGTAGTGTCTTTGACTAACAACCTTGATGTTGGTGGTTCGAGTTCTGCTTAATGCCGATCTGACAAAAAGCTCTCAGCAAGCTTTCAACCCAAATATGCTGGGTCTATTGATTCTAGACCATAACTTGTACCACACTGACTATGTGAGCACATTAAAGATCCACCTCTGTCCTTCGCACATTGCCCAAGTGAGAGGCCTACCTGGCTCTATCAGACTGAATGTGTTGTAAAATGTATCCCTTCGGGTTAATTTAACAGTTTTAGAAGAAGCCCTTGATAAGTATTAGGACCACCCAAGGTAGCTTATAAAAAACTATTCCCGGCAGTGCATTTCTCTACTTGAACATGAGAGCACTACCAATCATTATCACTACATGACAGAAGCATGGAATTACTTTTTGACTTCTATTTGACATTTCATTCATTATTACTCGAACACCCTTCAACACCTTAATCCCTTTGGACCAGATCGATGACCTATTATCATCAATTTTAGAACTTGAAATTTAATCTTTTTATTCTATTACCAGTTAATTACGAAGAGTTACTCACATAACTACTTCGTTTACAAACAGTTGCTAACTGAATTTTACGAGTAGGCAATTTTCTACTATTTAATTTTAATCCTGATTAAAGCTATATGCAAATTTTATTTTAACATTTTAAATGATTATTTACTTCCTGGCAGAGCTTTTCAGGTTGTAACTATGCTTCGGGGCTGCGAGCTTCTTGGATATGTCCCCTTGAGTTGTTGCTGTGCCACGCTCTCTTTTATTTGAAACATAATTGGGCACCAGTGTGTGCCCAATTATGTTTTCAAAATTATGTATTAAATAAAAGAGGATTCTTAGGCTTTTTAAAATACTTATAATGGGTAATGAATTCTATGTCAGTGACTAGTCGTTGCCATTGTTCTAACACTTGCGTTGATCCTTCGCAGTTTAGTGACACAGTATGGCCCATAGTACATAGATTTGATTTTTTTAACCTGACCGATCACAGACAGTCTAGGCACCAGAGCAGAAACTGTGTCACCAACTTGATATCGTGACCCTTGGTATGTTCATCGTGGTAAAACTTGTAATTTGCTTCAGCCACCGCAATGTTAACTCTAGCTATTGTCCATGCTGTAACCATTGATCCTCTCATGACTTGTAGACTGTCCTTTTCACTTGCATAAATGGAATGTGACGTTGCCAAAGGTATACAGATACCATACAGAATGTCAGTTTCTCTACAGAATGCTAAATGTCAGGTGAAAAAGGCACTGGCATGTTATGTGTTATTGTAATGATGAAGTGCGAATCCATCTCATCTCCAATCTCATAAAGTATGAGATCCCAGTCAGTTTATTGTTTATTGATAACCTTTGACATTAGTTCTGAATTTGTTGATAAGAAATGTTCTATCACGCCATTACTTGCTGCGTAGTACGGGTTATAGTCGACTTCTTGATGTTGAAAATGGAGACTAATTTAGCCATGAGGTTTGAGCTAAATCCAGAACGGCCATTAGACGAAATTGAATATGACACACCATCAGGTAATATTGTATGTTCCATGAAAGCTTCTGCCAATGCTTCAGTAGTTTTGTCTCTGATTGGCCTGGCTATCACATATTTCATAAAACTATGTAGGAATACGAACAAATATTTGTTTCCTCCTCTGTAACAGTTGGTTGCCCAAGAAGAACCAAGGCTATTCTACCCCACACACACTTGCACTCCATTGATTACAAAGGGTAAACTGGATTAACAAATGACCCTTTTTACTGATTACACGGAACACAGGCTACGAAATTATCGACGCTTCTCGATATACCTAACCAGAAGTATTTCTGTGCCAGGCATTTGTAAGTTCTAGTTCTACCTACTGTAACAGGACACGAGAATAAACCTGAGTAGTACGTAACCAATAAGCCAAATTGCATCTTCTCTGTAAACAAAGTAATTGTCGAACAAAACCAGGTAGATAATAGTACAAAACAATTCTTAAATAAAATAATTTCGATTTTTTTAAATAATTGAAATAATTTTAAGTCTTTATTCGAGGTGATTTTATTGGTCAACTGAGACCAAAACAAATCGTTATCCTGCATTTCTTTAAAAACAAGCATATCTTCCTTTGCTGATGACAGAACAAAATTTGGCCAATCTGGAACAGCTAAGGTCATATGACATTAGCCAGCATAAACGTGCATGATCTGTCATTCACACCATTTCGTGTTTAAATATAAAATGTCGAAAATGTTTGCAAGCATAAACTATAGCCAAACCATCATTTTCATCCAGTATACAGTTTTCTTTCAGCTTTGTTCAATACTCGGCTATGGTGCCAATTGGATACAGTTGCCATCAAACTCTTGACACAAACAGACGGCGAGAGCCATTTGCATCGGCGTGTAAAAATTTCTCACATAAATCTCGATAAGGTAAAACACAAACTCCGCTTTTCTGTTATTAAATAATTTGTTTTTAACGTTTAAAAGTCTTTTTGCATTTTCCAGTCTAGCTAGAGCTTTTGTTAGATTGCACACAACATTGTTTTTGTTGGCACTTTACTCAACCTTGAAATTCAAATCCAAGGTTGAGTAGTGCTTGACCAGACAGCATCTCTGTGATGGTGTCTTGATGAGGGGATGGGAATGGTATGAGCGCATGTGTGTACCTTTCTATAGTCATTCGCACTTCTCATGTTGTGTGAGTCACACTTTTTAACTAAAATCACGTGAGATGCTCATGCACTGTCTGGCGATGGTTCAATTATTCCAGCTGCCAACATTTTTTTTCATTTCTTCATCTAATGGTCGCCTATGTTGCACTGAAACTCTTGAAAAGGCGTTCTACTGACTGCCTGTGCAAGGCCAACTGACTAGATTGGATGATTGATTAGTTGAGACAAAGTAATTCATGTTGACATACTTCATTTTGTTCACTGATAATTCCTGTAACGCTCTCAAAGGTGTTGCCAAGAACACTTGAATAAAATGTTCTGAGGTATCAACTACTCTACATCGAACCATACCATCAGGTGGGCTTAAAGTTTTTGCAAACATCAAAGCTGAATCAATAATTGTAGGCTCAAAAATGCATTGTTTCACAAGCTTTGAGCATCGCAAACAAAACAGATTGTCACTCAAAGGGGGACACATGAGGTTTCTATTTGCGATCACATAGCAATAATTTCCTTCTAGCGCTTCACTAATTACACAACTGTCCTACAGCTTCCTCCTAGATGTTCTGAGGTGAGTCTTAGCTTGTTTGAGGTTCACCATGACTAATGATTCCCTGTGTTATAATCCACTTACAACGTGCCCTATAAACAATCTACTCCTCAAATATGTTTGTATCTGCACTCTGGAATCACTAGCAAAGTCACACCCACCGTTCTTTGGTCTTCATTCTGCAATATCATATACACTTCTTCAATCCCTTGTCCTACGTCACCACAGACTGCCAGTACAGATCTCATTGTTAAAGTTATCCAACTACTCAAACCTAACTCATCATATGGAAACTAGCTAAAGGTACAGCCAGTACGAAATGAACGAAAAACACAGAATTATTTGCTCGAAATTCACTGAGTTGTCAGAGCTGTGCATACACTCCAAAATCGTCGACAAACCGCTTTTAATTGGCTAACTAAATCATTAGCGAGCGCGATTTTAGCAGCTTTTGCAATTGGTATGCTCTAAGACACGTATTATGACACACAATAAAAGTACCTGTGCAATTCAACATATTACATACGATGCAACTGCCTAGATTACGCTATTGCTGGCTCTTATCGTTCGAACACCATGGCTACAAAATGTTTCTCTTTTAATAATAACAATTTCTTTTTAGCAGCAAAAGTTCCGTTGTAGAAAGAGTTGTCATCTTTAGTGCAATCAAGTCAATTGCATCGTATTTACTACGGCGAATCGCATAAGTAATTTTTTTTGCTTGTCGCGTTTTGTGCCTCGGATTATATTTATCATGAAAGCTGCTAGAATCGTGCTCGCTAATAATTTGCTTAGCCAATTAAAAGCGTTTCGTTGGCGATTTCGGTGTGCATGCACAGCTCTGACAACTCAGTGAATTTCGCTTGAATAATTCTGTGTTTTTCATTCATTTTGTGACTTCAGTGAGAAAACAACGAAAAAATCGCAATCACAGTCACACACAAATAACCAAACTTGCTTGACGTCGAAAACTCCATAAGGTTTTAAAAATGAAAATGTTCCTTTTTCCAGCACGATATTTGTCAAGTTCCTACTTGTTTTAGAGGATCAGAACTGAAACTTGATGTCACTCCTGAATGCTCAAGGATTTTGCTCTGGTGAGTTAGTGTTCCAGTCATGTCATACAAAGAAAATTTATCACGAAATTCATTCCATATATAAAGCGAAAGCTCATGAATCACTGTGTCATCTGTCAGTATACTAGCTTAATCAATTAAATCAAATTGATGTCATGCAAACCAGCAATTAAGATCATAGGCCTATTATCGCTGGAATGGTGGTACACGTACACTAGTTGCTCCTATAATGTATACCTCCTATAACATAAATTCCATATAACGTAAATAATTTGTGTGAAGTTTTTGCTTCGTACTACGTAAAAAAAATTCTATGTAACACAAAATGTGGAGTCGGGCGAGTTCTCAAATTCAATTTGAATGGTATAATCTATCTCGTCACACTTGCGGGAGAAACAATTCCGTGCGTATAGCATTATAGCTATTATATATACAACTTCCATCTATGACATTCTAGATCGTCAATAGATCAGCAGCTGTGTTGACAAAACAGAATAGGTAGCTGCGCAATTGTTTATAAATACTTAAAGGCGATCGACTGGTGCAGGTGCTACAGCATTGGTCTACCAATCAGGATGTCACGAGCTGGAGTATCGTCGAATGTTATCTTCTATCCTAACCTTGACCCCTGAATACAGATGATACAGTTAGTAGCCTGCCACTTTTCATAGTAAAAATATTTTTCGTCTTGCTTTATTTCAGACGTATAAACTATCTGTTATTAGTTTTACTTTGCAGAATAGACATTGCTGTTTAGAAAAATAAGCAAATTGTTGTAAATGAACGTCGACGATGTGCGCTCCTCATTAACTTATTGCAGAATTACTGCAATCATGGTCTATAAAACCAGTGAAATTGATCAAAAAAAGAAAAACTTTTGTTGATGCAAACCAATAATACTGCAGTTACGGTACAAATTAAACAGTTAAGTCTATTTGTTTCCTTTTTGTTTGTCTAAAGAGGTGAGTTCGGATAAATCTTGGAACGGATTAGGCCAATGACAAGTATTTTACTGATCTTATAACGTAAACCTCTATAGCGTAAACTTTCCTGGAATAGATTATTTCCGTTGCAGGAGCGTCTACCGCAGTAGTAAAGCTCGCCACAGAAACTGGAACTTTTTGGTTCCCTGAGTATTCATCTACACCAGGCATAAACGGGATAATATTGGTATCAGTGTCTAACCAGACTGTTCTAAATTTGGTAGCCATCATTGTCTTCAAAGAAATGCACGTTGAACAAGTTTCACTCAAAGCCAAACTATTTTATCGTATTTCTTCACAAGGGTTGACCGATATAACGTTATGCTTGAATTTAGCGCACAGATAAATGTAATTCAGCAAATGTCGGCTGATAAGGTGGGTTGGCATTCCAGTGCTGCAACTACTAATTGAACTAAAGATTGCATTGCCTAACAATTTATTTCAGCTGAGCTTTGAAAGAGATGACTATAATTCATTTGGATGCACAGTTCTAAAGGTACGGCCAAACGTGCGGATTTTTTGTTCGTTCTGACCGAAATCACGAAATGAATGAAAAACACTAAATTATTTGGCCAAAGATGCGATGAGGAAGATACCGGCACTCCTCCCGCCTCTCCGTCTCCTACAAGACAGCTGAGCCATTACGCAACACACAAAAACCTGACAGTCGTTCACAATGACTAACTACTTCAACTGGACTTTCCATCTGCTCCAATTTTCCATGTCGTTTAAAGATAGCGCATTGAAAACTTCAAATAGGTAGTCAGCGCAGCGCTTAAACTTAGCGGGGTAGTCGGCTGACCAAATTGTCAGGATGATAGGTAGTCTCCAGCTTTACTAAATCTCCATGAAGAGTTGTGTTCCATGTCACCATACTATAGCATGAGTCTTCAATCACTGTCTGGTCAATGTAGTCGTCTGTCCCATTCTTGTTTTTACCAAAGAAACCAGCGTATGTAGTAGTCAGTGTTTTCACTATCTTGCAATGGTATACACTATACAGTGCTACAGTACTGAATAAAGTTAAACTTTAAAATCATCAATGTCAAAGGAACTGGTTTATGCGTAGTCTCTGCGTCAAGTAAAATGCATGGTGGCAAGTCTGGAATTCTGAACTGTGCCATAGCATGAACTGTTTTATATAGCATCCGGTGCCTATGAACCACTATATTGCAAAACAACAGGAATGTCATCAAAACAGGGACAATCGTTTCCTTGTCACGTCGGCTATGATTGTTTCCAGACAACATGTCAACGTATGTCATGTTTTTGTAACAAGTGGACAGCCATCCATGCAGACTGAATTTGCTGGCATACCATTAGCTGATGTTGGCATAAAACCTTGGCAATAAAACCATGCTTGCTGATACACTCATCACTGCAAATTTGTGTGGTACGCTCTTTAGCCAAGTTCTCTGGCTTAGCCACATTGATCTCTACTGTGCCTACAGCCTCTCTTTCAGCCTCAACCATATAACTATCTACAAAATTTTCCTGTTTGATTGATATAACTGTGCTAAGGACTGCAGCCTTCTCACTAGCTTTGCCTAATGGTTCCCCTTATCACTAAACAAAACCAACATAATCTATGTATGCTTCAACCAAACTATGCCATGTCTATACTGACTCATTTGCAACATTGTCAAATGTGATACTGTTGTCAATCTCATGTAAGTTTTTATTGCTGTCCCTTATACTTAAGGCAGGTGGTGGTTGCGTAGAAACAGCATTTGACGCTACGGGCTGGTTGCTGGTCATCTTATTGCCCCAGACCGGATTGCATATGCCAGAAATTGTTTCAATCATTGAAACATTTCTTGTTCAATTGTACATATGTCTCACAGGTATGCTCTATTGTCACCTCATTTACAGTTGAAATTATTGTTTTAGAGCCAACCCCTGTTTTGCAGTGACATTTCTCCCTATATCTGTTACTTTCGTCACGATTGGGTCAACTCTCATGACCACTACCAAACCCTGTTTGAGTTGCTGTAGCCACCCCAATAATTCTCAAACTGCCTTCGCTGCACTGGCAAATTAAATGAGAATTATGGCCATACCTATAGCACTTTTTCTCTCATTAAATAATTAAATCTATTGTGCAGTGAGTCCTTATTTCCTCCGTAACTAACTGCTACAACCTTTACTGGTGCTATGGCTTGCTCTGCTTGCAAGCCTGCCTTTAAACTAACTGCTGCCTTCAACAACAACCTAAAGTTTTCAATTGCAAGGCCATAATACTATCCCTAAAGTACAAAGTGCAAAAGGATGAAAAGGTTGTCTTTCCCACTACTGCTGCTTGCAACAATCATCCTAAATCATCATTGGTAATATGACTCACACTGGTTCTGTCTAATGGATGAGATCCTATGGCTACCTGCTCCTCTCTCTTTATCGCTGTTAATTTGTCCCGTAACAAACGCCTAACAGAATAAAACGGTGCCTCATCTCCAAGCGCCTTCCTGGTTTCCCTTAAATATTCCACTGCTGGCCCCTTTATGTACAACCCTAACATTAAAAAGAAGCCTCTGACATTTCATGTAGCAAGCTACATGAATGGAATTTTGATAAAAAACATTTAAAATCTTCACCTGATCTACCTTCAAAAAAGGTCAAATCACCCAATCCTTTTGCGGGATGCTACCATCCTGCATAAAATTATTTCTACTGGGCAACATGTCAACACTTACCCTTTGTCATTGCGATCCCCCTGACCGCTCTGCTGTTGCTGTCTACCATCATTCTCTCCATCATCTCCAGCGGAGCCATTCTTTGGTTTTCTGCCAAGACTGCCTCCAACATCTCCAAATATTGTGAATGCGTTCCTCGTTACGTTTCTACTCTTTTCGTTCCGACACTTGATCAGTTGGTCAAAATAACTTAATGTTTTTTTTTTCTTATACCAGTGTGATAGTTGGGAGCAGTAAAGTCAAACTACCAATTATCTTTATATAAATTAAAATAAAAGTGTAGAATATATCAAATTTATCATACTACTAGGCGAATGCTCGACGTTGCACGGGTATTAAAAAAAGGCTTGTAAACAGTAGCAGGTAATGCAGTTGCCCGCCACTTGCCATTAGCCTGGCACATTGCCAGCGACCAATTGGAGTACGCTAATATTTGTATTGTTAAACTTACTAATAAGAGCCATGAGAGCAAGCTTTAGTGATGTTGTGTAACACAGAGTGTTATGGTATGTTAACATAGATAACGACTCATATCGCCAAAGAATCCATTGCATCTCGCAGAGCGTAAAGAGTTAGGTTTTCGCCTGAGAAGTTTCGCAATCAAATATTCTGTGATACAGAGTTTTTATTGCTACGTAATAATCACTGTAGCAAGACAGGCAAACAACAAACGCTGAGATTTACTGTAAAATATTTAAGTGAATGCCACCACCTCTATTTGAATGCCACCTCTATTTGAACGCCACCTCTATTTGAACGCCACCGCTATTTGACTACCACTATGAGAGAAGGGTTAAAAAACAGAGTGTCACCCTCTAGTTGAGCACCACTTTTATTTGAATGCCACTTTGACAATCTTGAATCTTTATAAACCCATAATATCAAGGGATCTGTAGAAAAATGTCCACAAAATCATAATAATAATGAATTTTTTACATCAATAACAATCAATTCTGTCGTTGCAACACTCCAAAGCTTTTAGCTGGTTTTTCATTAAAACTTTGAAAGTGAAACCATAAAAATAATTAATAACCGTCTCAGTCTAATAGTAGTTCCTTGTTTAACGCAGTCTTGATACTTTGAAGTACTCGTACATGAAAACAGTTCACATTTATGATAGTACACGAGTTACGTTTAGCGAGCCAAACTTTTACGCGTTGCATTTGTGTTAAATGCGACAAGTAAAAGTTTTGCTCTGCCAAAAAATTGTTTGGGCAGTAATAGCGACTAATTCAGCAGTGCATAAGAGAAGTTGAGGTCAAAAGATATTGTGGAAGGTACTGGACAACCAGAAGATGTTCGTTCCATCAAAGGTAACAATCAGAATGCAGCTATTTGAGCAAACGACACAAATATTTGTGTTTTAAAAACGGTAATTGTTGTTTCAGCACGTTATATAAGTATGGTTCTTTTATGTCACTTGCTCATGAATATATATATTTGTAGGGTTTGATTGATTATCATTATTAGCGCTCCATAATTCTTCTTATATTACACATAAAAAGCTAGTTTCACTGCAAACTCTAGCAAGCATATCAATGAGTGCAATTAGCTTTTATTCAACATTGTTAAATATCGATGTATAATTAAAAATATGCCTTCAAATTTAAAGTGAAATAAAAAATTGAAAGCTCTAACAAATTGCAAAGCAAGGAACAGGTTATAATATCATCACAGATTAATTACAAGCAATAGATTACAACTGGCAGAGATATTTCTCGGCTTTCCAATGCATATTTTATTTAGAGAACTTTGACAAGTTAGAAGCTAGCATATTTATTGCATCAAATATTTTGACAAACTATTTGAAAAATATACCACCAGCCTCTATTTGAACACCCCTTCAAATTGACCGCCAATAGAGAGGATTGAAAATAGAGCACCATGGGGTTCAATTAGAAGTTTCATGGTATATGTACGTATAAATAATTTCAATAACTTGCTTACTAATTTTGCACAATGCTGACTCTAAAACCCATTCTTATATACCATTCATAAAAATTGTTAGAATCTCAACGAAGCTTTGCTACAATGATAATTTATTAGATAGAAAAAAATTTTGGTTCACACAGGTTGCTTGAAACATGGACACTGAACAAATCCGAAAGATGCTGATGGCATGAATCAACATGTCCAGATAACAAACTCTGATTGTAATGTTCAATTAATATGGAGAGAAAAATACTGTTGACAACTTCTGATGGTTCCAGAAACATTATGCCACATTATGATTATTGTTCAACTGGCAAAAATATCTTCATTGTAGCAATTGTGTGGTGACAGCCAACCGGATCTCAAAAATGGTTCTAAGCTTCTATATAAACAGTATGAGTGTGGTAAAGTAGAGTAAATGAAGTGTTATGAAATTGTATTTGACCTCCAAACATCAGCATAATAGTTGTAAGCTAAGACAGTGAGAATCGTAGTTTCTCGTTAACACTGTTCGGTTACTAGCACAAAATGAGACGTTCACTTGAACCATAATTGTCACGAACAACTTTTATCGTCATTACTAGGTAAATCAGACACACTGATTCCGATTTTGTACTCAAAATAAAGATTAGTCCACTAACATTCAAAGTCATTTAGGCTATTTTAAAGCGTTTCAATATCCGTTTCGAAAACAACACAATCGGCATTACAAGCTCCGCCCACAAATATGTGACGAAACCTAGCTTTTTCAGAAACGGAAGTTGGCAATGTTTAGTCCGATTTAGAATAATAGAGATGGGTGTCTTAAAACCCATTATTATCTAAATCCAGCCTGTAAAATAATTTCAGTCTTTTATGAAAGGGATATAAACTATTTAAAATTGCTCGCAGCTTGTTACATGACGTTTAAATGGGCTGGACGCCGAGAAAAATTAGCTCAAAAAGCGTGGTTTTATCACAAGCTAGCGTTGTTATCGCGCTTTTTAAATATGCAATGCTAAATAGTTTATCTACCTTTCAGAAAAGACTGATATTATTTTTAAGGCTGAATTTAGATATTAATGGATTTTAAAACACCCATCTCTATTATTCTAAATCGGTCTAAACATCCCTACGTAACTTCTGTTCCTAAAAAGCTAGGTTACGTCACGTATTTATGGGCGGAGCTTGTTATGCTGATCGTGTTGTTTTCGAGACCGATATTAAAACGCTATAAAAGAATCCTTCATTACTCTGAAAGTTAGTGGCCTAATCTTTATTTTGATTACAAAATCGGAATCAGCGTGTCTGATTTACCTAGTAAATACAATAAAAGTTGTTCGTGGCAGTTATGGTGGCAGTTATGGTTTAACGAGCATCAAAACGCCTGATATGTGCAAAATTAGTATACCTGATTAGCACATAGAAACAAAGGACTACAAATTATACACAGTAGGCTATAGCTAATGCAGTTGCCCTTCCGAAACAAAAGCCACGATTCATGACTGGCATATCCTATGAACTAAGTATTACCATCTAATTATACATACTTCAACGGAACCAATGCTGATGTAAGAATGAATAATTTAACCTTGAAAGACACACAGCATCGGATCCCTTATGGCTCAAATAAGGGTAAAGACAACCTACCAGTTTCTAGCTACTGCCTCTGAGTGGTTGATTTTAGAATAAGAAATCTGCAGCTCCCAATCTCAGTGAGCTCCACAGACTTGAAGTTGGACAACACTCAGAGGTAGACGTACCGACGAGCCCTGCAACAAGTCGCAAGCCTAAGTACTTTGGTGAGTCAATGTGCTCTCTAGTTGTCTTTGATTTATAGCCTGTAAATACTTATCATAACTAATTAACGGGATAACTAGATAGAGCACGCCTAGCTATATATTTTAATCGAAACAAACGGCTGATATTCATTATGACTAGAGCAAGATTTGCTTTTGCTAAACTCTCCAAAGCAAATTAATAGAGACCTTTTCATGCTTTTAAAAACCGTTCGATAAAAAATGTTCATGACAAAATTAGCCATTCAATTCCCAGTTCATTTGCATCATATGTCGGTATAACAATCAATTCACAATTCACTGCACAACACCACAATTCAATTATTTATTCTTTAGCTATAACAACCAAAAAAATGCACAATAATTAATGCATTTTACAAACAAAAGGAATGTTTAATAACTTTGTAGTCAGACCTGCCAACCCAAGAGTGGGGCAATGCGTGAGATTTGATTTTGGGGCAATTGATGTATCAATGATAGTATACCGGTACATAAAATTGTGGAAATTGGGGCAAAAATCTCATGCATTTTCATTTTTTCTTTGGGGTGATTGCGTGAGTCTCACGCCCAAAGCGTGAGAGTTGGCAGGTATGTTTGTAGTTTAGTGAAACCAGCGGCAAAAACGCTAACTAACTTTAACTCCGTGAGCAATGTTTTTGCATAGGTACTAAGGCGAGCCATTGTAAAGGTGTCGCAGAGGAAGCGCTGATGCAACTATTTAATATTCATAAAAAACAAAACAGTAAATATAAGCATGACAATACAAGCACAAAAATAAACATGTCCTTGTTGATGCTGAGCTTGCATATGCATAACCAAACTACATTTATTTGTACCATGGTGACCATAATTTATTGTTGTTTAGCTTACGTGTAGCGTATACGGTTTCCGCCTCTCCCTCTAACTCTTGCTGCGTTTTGAAAGGCGCATCAGTCTCTAGTTTTCTTCGATTTCTCTCCACGCTTCTGACTACGCCCTTTCGTAATCGTGTCAAGGTCATAACGCTGTGCGGCTCGACACTGTCAAAACCTGGCCAGTTTCTGGGTCGTTTTGTAGAGGTGGAGCTTAATCCGGAAATGTAAATGTTTTGTCGGCACTAAGCGACGAGGTTTTAAGCAAGTGCCAATGTTTAGTCGGTTAAAAATTGAGTCTGTAATCTTTTTATTTTTTGTACCAAAATAAAGCATAAACATCGTTTTAGGCAAATCCTTAATCAAAAATATGAGATCTTTCATCAAACTAGCATAACGTATTCACATAGTTGTTTATCGTAGTTTTGTCGTGTTAAGACGAAATAGTAACATGCTCACGAAACGGAAAAAATCTTCTCAAAAATACATCATTAATTATTCTGTATTCGTTTATACAGTGTGTACGAAAAATATCTTACATACGTTGTAATATGATTGCACTTACATGTATGTAACGGGGTATTACATAAGTTATTGAATATTTGTGATTATGTTCTAACCAAATAAAATGCACATTGAAACAATTGTCTACTTTGCTACCATTCTGAGAGCTAAAGAAGATTCTATTTCATTTTAGTGTAACTATTTATGTTAGCGTATCGTAAGACAAAGATTGTGAAAAGGCAACAGAAGACATTAGTCTATCTTATCTTTACTGCAAACACCGACTTCTCCAACAACTAACTTTATTTAGATTTTGAACATGACCGCACTCTGTAGGTATTCATTTGTCAATTTGATTATATATTTATTATTTATGTACAGCATTGTGTGACCACAAAAGTTTTCTCGATTTGTTGGGCAAAAAATATTTTCTTACTGTTGGCATGATGATGTATTTTCTTGCTCCAATATAAATAATGCATGTGGCAATTGTTGTGCATCATTGTTAGCAGCTTTCCCGTTACCTCCACAAGCACAATGTAGCCAATTCTGGAAAATCAGAGGGCAGCACACACAAAACCTTTAGCGTGATGTATGTCTATTGGCATTGCTGACGTTGTACAACATACATTGCTTAAAAAGTCGATGCGCAATGACAAAATGTCTGGTGATGGACCACTCGAACAATGATGGGAAGTAGGTTGTTTCAGTTATCGGACGAATCTATCATGATAAATTGTAAAGTTTAATAATTTTATTTTATTTGATATAAAAAGAAAATTTTGCACATAACCTAATTACTACCACATCAGCACCAAAGCCATAAAAGGCCTTTAACAAGCACAAATGAGATCAGAATAACATAGTAGAAAAGGGCTACATATACTACATGTAGATATGTGAAAATAAGTGAATATAAGTCTGGGTTATTTAAAAAAAAATCAATGTCGAAAATCCTGAATGTTTTATGTATGCAGGTATGTTTTAATTTGATCAATATATTCACTCAAAATTGAGCACAGTACAAGCTGAAACAGTTTGAGTTTTTGCATATAAAAGTATTCCTATCTAGAACAAGTTTGTTGTCTATGGCTGCAGAGGAATTGGCAATGAGGTAGAGGGCACGCCAGATGCCCTCTGGCGTGCCCTCCCTTCATTGCCAGTTCACCCACAGCTATAGGGAACAAAATGTTCTATGCCTATCTAGATATTGCATGTATTAGAAAGCCTCAGGAAGTATTTATGCTCTGTCATTTCTTACTCCCTGCAAACTCCTCTTGGAGATCCTTGATCTAAAATAAAAACAATCATAGCATGTGCATTTACATCTCCTTGAACTTGTAAAGTACTGTGAATGCAGTATTCAAGT
Organism: Watersipora subatra; assembly: GCF_963576615.1. NCBI lineage: Eukaryota > Metazoa > Bryozoa > Gymnolaemata > Cheilostomatida > Watersiporidae > Watersipora > Watersipora subatra. Next base: position 59,609,903 of record NC_088716.1, on the reverse strand, counting down.
GGCATTATTTGCGACGATTTTTGACTTTAGCAGGAATATTATTTGTTAATTTAATGAAGTAGATTGGAAAGTTACATTGGACATTGTGATTAGCTGGAAGTTAATTTGGCGATCTCAAAGAACCGGGCAAATCTGCTTTTGCTAGTTCCTGACTTTATTACTGTTTTTACAGTAGTTTTATTTCACAATTAGTTCCTGGCTTCATAGATCTTCTCCGATCCTACATTGCTCAACCGACTTAGCCCATAGAGTTAACTTGTCGAAAACAACAGCGACATTAGTCCAAGTACCCAGTCTACGAATCGGATGGTGTTGTGGCACCTTGTTTTCAACTTCTCAAAGAGTTGATAACAACTTTAGAGATGCTCCCAAATCCTGATTAGAGATTTGCAAATCACATTAAATCACCAATCATGAGATTGGCATCAAAGCACCATAAAAATGGATTACCCAGCTTGTAAATTAAATCAAAACCATCAATTACATAGTGGATAATGGTTTTAATTTCATTTTATTTGAAAGCTGAGCAGTCACCCTTCTAAGTGATTTGATTTGGAGTAAAACGCATGCCAGCGATTTGATATGCTTTACAAATCTGGAATCAAAGATTTGGGAACATCGCTGCACAACTCTCTCCAATTCAGACACTGAGCACTTACACTAAAGTGACACGAAAGCATCATGCAACAGGGTTCTAATTTTAAAATTGAGTTACTGAATATTACCACTCACCAGACTGTTAGGTATGAAAGTAACATCAGGTGTCTGAGTTACATCTATAATGCTGTTGTTTGTGGCGTTTGGTAGATGCTCCCCACATCTATGGAAGCTCGCATAGCCTCTGCTCTTACTCCTACCCGCCCTGAGCAAGCACTGCGTTTCCTCCTATCTTGAGCTATAAATCAGAATGCTCGAGGCATTGAACGTTTGGCTGGGTGTGAACAGGCAACTAAACAAATATTGCAGTTGGCAGCAAATAATTTGTTTCTAAAACCTAATCCTGCCTACACAAGGGGTTCTTCTGCATTATCTTACTTACTATAACTTCACATTTTTCTAGCTACTAATCTAGGGCTATAAATGGCTTGAAGATCCGCCTACCAATGAAATTCCACATTTAACCATAATTAATATTGCACGATTTGCCTAAAATTTTATTGCTGGTTATGTGAGTGAGTACCTCTGTGTTACTATCAGAAGTATTGTCTTGAGGATGCGGTCTCTTTGTTGGATTCTGTGACTAAAAATGTAAACAATACGTAAATTATGTATATCGACACCATGTGACAACATATATGAATTTATGCACATGCATAGCATATTTATATTTGTGGGCACAATCTAACTAAATTCAAATCGGCAAAAGAGTCCAAACAAAGGCCTTGTTGCCAGAGCTCCAAAATAGGCATTCATTTTATCTTGCTTTTAATGATTGTTTTTGCAAATTTTAGGTGTGAAATATTAAATGTAAAATAAAATATTACGTCCAAGTTTAACCAAAAGTGTGAACTGCGATATAATACTATCTGGTGCATGTGTGAGGCCTCAGGATGAGAAATTCTCAAGAAAAATTAGACAGATTGCCGTAAACTTCACTGGCTATTGGGTCAAGGATATGGTATCTGAGCATTCCAATCAAGTCCTTGTTTCTTTGCAATTCTACCAAATTTCTATGAGAGTGTAGATGAATTAAAATAAGAGAAAATGTTTTTGAACTTTGATGTACTGTGAGACCGAAAGCAAAGTATCGAATACAGCTTAGACATGTCGCAACCCTCACAGTAGTGTAGACTTAGATTTACTACATTCTCTGATTTCAGGCTTACAAGAATATAAATGTGCACGCGTGCTTTTGTTACAAGATAGCTATTTCAGAAATAAGACAAATTAAAATCCATAAAAGTAATAAATATTATTTATCATATCTATGTAAAATCCATACTATACTATCTGTGCATTTGCAAAGACATGGGAGGATAGCCCTGTCTAAATATATTGGACATACAATGACCGAGTTTTGCTGTCCAAAAATATCCCTTATAATAGGCTGAGTAAAATATTCTTGGTGTACCGGTAACTTACCCTCCGCTGTTCTTTGTACTTTTCCTTCTGGGTTTGCTGTCTTTCAGGGCCGTACATGCAACCATACTCTTTTTCTTCGCCATACTCTTTTCTTCGCCATACATACATAAATAGCCTTGACTGTCATGAATGACGGTCTTACTTCTCCAAATATCTTCACCTTGCTAAATTAGAGCAGATAAAAATTTAAAATTAAGAAACATGGTACAGATTTTTTAGATTCATTGGCTGAAGACGTTGTAGGTTTTTAGCCTTACTTGATTGCTAACATTCAATTGAGAACTAACTGCTGCATGTATATGATGCTTGATACATTTATTGCTTGCTTGATTGTAGTTATTAATATATATATATTGCACTGCAGAGCCATTTGATTGCTAATATTGCATTTCTCAACCATCAGTACCCTTTATTTTTTTGCCAATATCTCTGGCCATCTCTTTGATCGTGGGCTGTATGACAGTGGAATTTCTAGTTAATATATACAATGATTTTTAATGTCATTTCAATTGCATGCCAATGCTTGTACATTGAAACACATGTATATCTTCTAATCAAGGCTGCACTATAAGCTTGATTGTAATCCACTGCATGTCTGTATATACACGAATATCCATTTCGTTAAATTAAGCTTAAGAGTTGAGTGTCTATAGAGAGTGATCCTTTATTGCTGAGAGGTAGGTGGTGTGGATCCAGTGTGAGTTACTAGTGAACTGATGAAAATTGTGTCAATTCTGCTTCAAGTAGGGCCTGTGACGTCATAGATCACATGATACAAAAACAAACCAAAAAGGGCCTCATAAAACTGCAGAATAAAAACATATAAGCTACTATTGACATGTACATGTACTTCTATTGCACAACAACCAAGCATAGGCCTACATTTTACAATCAAGGTTACACTTCACAATCAAGGTTACACTAAAATATCCGAGGTATAAAATGTTCATTTTCAACACAACATGACAAATTAGGCAGTGGGGAAAAAGTGTGAGATTACCTTCAAAAAGTCTTTCGTGCTTGTTGAATATGCCGTCCTTATGGTATGTGCAAAACTTGTTGCCATATTCGATTTCACGGGCTTTGATGGCTTGCTCAGCCTCGTCTAACGATGAGGCAAGAACAAGTGGCATAATGCTTAAATGCACTGCAATTAAAAATATATTTGGTAGGCCCTAAGGCTCTTTGTAGAAATTGACTGTCATCAGCAATCATGTCATTCAGCTATCGAGGCTTCGATAACCTACTGACACGATTGCTGACTACAGGCACAGGAGGCCTGTAGGTAGGTCTATATAGAAGATGAAATGACGAATACAAGAAGTCAGTTATGAATACATGATGACCCATGGAGGTCTTCTTTTAGGGTTGAAGCAATATGAATATGTAGTGCATTTCAATTAATTTTTTTAAGACAAATTGCAAGCAGTGACCGACTCTGACTACTGAGGACTACTGATCACAGGCAGGCTGTTTAGTCCAAAAATATAACTGCCCTGCATTGCAGAAGACTACAAAAATTTGCTTTACCTTGCCTCCTCTCCTACATTTCTTGTGAACCAAACAGATGAGATACAGCCTAGGCCTGGCAGTGCTACTTACAACGCACCATTGTAGAAACAAGTTCAAATAAAATTTGAGATACACAATTAAATGGTTGTTCCTTAGGTATACATACTGTCGTTGTTTCAAAAGGTGTTACAGTTGAGACTTAGGAGTAATACAAAGTTAGTTGTTAAAGTGTGTGCTTGCAGCAAATACAGTAAAGATAAGAAACTGTTGTCTTCTGTTGCCTTCATTTTTACAATCAATGCCTAACGAGATGCTAATATTAATATTTACAGTGAAATTAAATAGAATCATTTTAGGCTCTCAGAATGGTAACAAAGTGGACAATCGTTTTAATGTGCATTTTATTTGTTCAGAACATAATCGTCGTAACTTTTCAATATTTCATGTAATACCGCTTTACAAAAATGTATTTATATTAAAAAAACATAAAACTATTTTTCAAATATAAACGAATACAGAATAATTTATGGTGTATTTTTGAGAGAAGATTTTCCGTTTCGTGAGCATGTTACCATTTATTTTTAACAAGAAAAAACTATGATAAACCACTATGTAAATACTTTATGTTAATTTGCTAAAATAACTCATATTTGTAATTAAAAGTTTGCTTGAAAAAGATGCTTACGTGATATTTTGTTAAACAAAAAGATAACTACTCGATTTCTCAACAATTAAACGTTTGCAGTGGCTGAAAACGACTAACTGTGGCTTGTTAAATAACGTGCAGGTACATACCTTGATACGACACTGTAGAATAAGCCGATCTGTGAGTTGCCGTATAGCTTATATGTCATAGCACCGAAAAGCCAATCAAGCTGTTAATCTGATAGCTTTAATACCATGGCAAAAGCATCACTTACCTTGACTTGTCTCACCATTGCCTTAGACATCATTAGGCTACATAATACCTCAAAACACGATTACACACCATAAGGCAATGGTGAGACAAGTCAAGGTAAGCGATGCTTTTGCCATGGTATTAAAGCTATCAGATTAACAGCTTGATTGGCTTCTCGGTGCTATGACATATAAGCTATACGGCAACTCACAGATTGGCTTATTCTACAGTGTCGTATCAAGGTATGTACCTGCACGTTATTTAACATGGCGTCGTAGGCAGGATACTGTGTTGTTACATTAATTAATTGAGGGGTGTTATTATACTGTGTTGTTCTAATATATCATTGAGGGTTGGTAATATTAATTAGTAACGCTATTGTGTCGCAGCGTTGTTCGGGTAGGCGATTGTTATTTATAGATTTGGGTTGCCACGTTGTATAGGTAGTGGAGTAGTATTATCGTAGTAGTGCTATAGTGATTCCTCGAGGTGTTAATTGTTAGGTGTGTCAAAAGTGGTTGTCATAGTTGTGCGCGATTATGGCTGCTAGGCAGCTAGATGTTGGTGTTTTCCCTAAGTTGAGGCTAGATAGCGGAAACGTCTCTAGTTCTTTTAAGTCTTGGCTTAGTGAGTTTGAGGTTGCGTGCGAGCTTACTTCGTTCCGTATGGATAATACTGAAGGTGGGGTCCCACTCTTTGTGGGGAGGACTAAGCTGTTAGTTTTACTGGGCGCTATCGGTAGCAGAGGAATGGAGTTACTGAGAAGCTTAGGGTTTGATATTGCGAGCCAAGCAGCTGATGCTTATCAAACGGCTTTAAATCTTTTGAGAGGTCATTATGAGAGGGAGGAGAGTGTGTTTGTGAGAACGATGAAGTTTGTTACTGTCTCACAGGCTTTAGGGGAAGAAGAAAGAGAATACTTGGTGAGAGTGGAAAAGTTGAGTAGAGATATGAATTTCGGTGATGGTAATGATGATTTAAGGCAGCGCTTTTGTGTAGCTTTAGCAGTGAATGGCTTGCGTGATTCCGGTGCCAGAAGAGGGCTAATGCAAGAGACTGACTCAACTTGGGAGCAGTTATCTAATAGGTTGAAAGCTAGACATTTAGCTAGAGAATCAGAATCTATTATCAGTGGTGCTAAGAGAGATATCAAGGTGGAATCTAGTGACAGTAGTTTTCTTGGACCTGTTTGCCGCGTTTCTAGAAAGATTGAGAAATCTCATGATGAGCGTTCTAGTTATAGGCTGCCTAGGAGAGATAGTTCAGGTAGTGCTAGATCTGACACCTTTTTACCTGGGTGGAGAGGTAGGCAAAGTTATAAAAGGTCATCACCTAGACGATATAATTCCCCTGCTAGAAGTATTATTTGCTTTGCTTGTAACAGGGAAGGACATCATGTTAGGGATTGCTCGAGTGCTAGGTGCTATGTTTGTTCAAAGAGAGGTCACATTTCTAAGGATTGTCCTCGCAACAAGTGTCTTGAAAGACGAGTGTCTAGACGTGATTGTAAGAGATATAGCAGCAGTGGTAGTAGTAGAAGCCCATCAGGGGATAGGTATAAGTCTAGTAGACAAAGTAGGAGTTTTAGAAAAAGTCCACATAGAGTGAGATTCACCAAAAGCAATAAAGATGCGCTATGTAGTAGTGACATTAAACAAGTTTTAAAAGTAAATGGGAAAAATGTTGAGTTTACACTCGATACAGGAGCAGAAGTTTCTACGGTAACAGAAGAGACTAGCAAAATACTTGGTCTGAGTTTGAGTAAACCTGAACGTAGTATATATAGCGCAGATGAATCTTCTCTATCTGTAGCTGGAATTTGTAAAGTTGAAATCAGAAGCACTTTTAGGCAGTACGACTAACTTTAAAGCTTTTGTATTTCCGGATTAAGCTCCACCCCTACAAAATGACCCAGAAACTGACCAGGTTTTGAGCCACTGCAATTATACCTGACCTCGTGAAACTCCGGTATAGCTCATTGTCCAGTGCCTGTGATGCTGAAATGTAAAATATCAAAAAACGGCCAGCAGAAGTTTTTTTGATTATTTTAAAATAGTTAATGTAGCATAAATTAACTTAAATAAAGTTGTTGGAATCTGAAAATTTGTCATTTCTAGTGAAAAATGTTACAAAATATAATTGCACTATTTCACAACGCGTAGTCATAATTTTATAATTACTATGCTATGTTACGGTAAACCATATGCTTTACTATGAGTAATCCGGTTTGAAATTATTAAAGAAAGTAGTGCCTAGTTAGCCTGTCTTGACAAACTGTTGTTTTTGCGGAGGGGTCACCCCGTCGAGCGGGCGAGCAACACAACAGCTTGTCACAAGACGTACTGCACCTGATGAATCAGCTGCACTGAAAGGGAGTTGTTCTCTTCCGTCTATGCGGCTTGGCTGCGATGTTATTGCGGTCACACCATTGGTAATCATAACTTCGCGCAAAGATTTATGTAGAAAAAAATAAGAATACAACGTTTAACCAAAAACCAGTCTTTGTTGTAAACTTAAGTAATACTTAAGAATAAAATAAATTGAAAATAAAATCCATAAGAACAAATAAAACTAACTGATACAAAAATAGAAATAAAACTGACTGAGCGCACAAATAACAATATGTTTAGTCGTTGTTGTTGCCTAACTTCTCAAGTTCTACTGAAGTTTACCGCAGACACTGGTCGCTGATTTAACGTTGTACATGTAATCTTATTTTTTCTACACAAATTTTTGCGCGAAATTCGTTCTGATAACCAATGGAGGGACCGACAACATCGCAACCAAGCCGCGTAGACGGAAGAGAACAACTTCCTACAAGTGCAGCTGATGCATCAGGTGCAGTACGTCTTGTGACAAGCTGTTGTGTTGCTCGTCCACTCGACGGGGAGACAACTCCTCAAAAACTAATTTGTCAAGGCAGGCTAGTGCGTAGGCCGCATGCATGTTTGCAAGTTGAAATGGAGAAAAGGGCTGCTACCTCATGTGCTTTTCACTGTCTGCAATCAGAAAATGACAACTGTAACGTGATTGTTTTGTCATCAAAGCGGCTAGGCACTGCTGAGTCATATGCTCAGCAATATATTAACTATTATTTTGACTCTTGAGCCACAAAGGAGTTTATCCAGACTCTATTTGCAACGATCTTTTAAGGGACTAAGGGCATCATCATCTTCTACCACTACCAACATCTTTCAAGATATCACTATCAGCTGCCATGAGAAATGCTACAGCCATTTCACTCACAAGAAAACATTACAATCAGCTCAAATGAGAACTGAAGTGAGTTAAGTAGCACTATCTCAAACAACAATCTCCTTTGCTTTTAACCTTTGGAAGACGCCATGAGAGTAAAATAAAGCTGTTTCACTCTGGGAAAACATTCAGAAAGCAGAAAAAAGCTACAAACAAAATTTCCAATTTTATTTAACTACATTTTTATTTCGGATTTTTCGTTCATTCAGTATTACAAAAACTGTTAAAAGATAGTTGTTTACCTTAGTAGTGTTGAGTGATTCGAGTGTTGACGTTAATGTAAATAATCTAAGTGGCTGGCCAGCCCTAATAATAGTAATAAGTTTTAACTGTAAACTGATTGTCTAACGCTATTATCCTATACCATGCTTGAACCGTAGTCTCGTGAACTCTCGTTGTTGTTGCACTATTGAACTATTGGCTAATCCAGTGTTATCATAAATCTAATTGGCTAATACATGACATAACATCCTCTATTTTTCTCGAGAAGACGAACTATAAAATATGACGAATGGGTGAGTAAGATAATAACAAAACTAATATGAAAGACTATGTACAATGTTAGTGAGTTGCTGGTTAGAGCTACTCCATGTCGAACTCTGCAAACCTTCGTGGCAGAGTCCCCAGATTTGCTCTCTGACTTCTTCTGAGTGTCAAGGTCGGAGCATCCGGTGAACCTGCTGAGGTATCCAGAGCTGTTGCCTCATCTGTTTCCGATGATCTCTGTTCAGTGTTCTCCCCGTTAGCTGAAGCAGACATGTTAGCACTAAGATCAGGCTTTAGGTGAATTCGGTTACGCCTCAGAGTAGAATAATCAGTCTCAACGATGTATGACCTGGGATTCTGATAATGAGATTTAACCTGAGTCTGACGCCACCTGTCTTCATGACCAGTACAAACAAGTACCTAATCTCCTTTATGAAGAGGTTTGAGTGCATGAGCACTTCGATCATGGATAGTCTTTTGAGATGTTTGACAAAGTAGCAGATCCTCTTTTGCTTCTGGTACTGAGGGCATCATCGTCTCTGTGGTAAGTTAAAGTGGACCATGTATACACCTGTTAAAAAGAAGCTCAGCTGGGCTGAACATTAATACTGGAAGGGGTGTCTGTCGGTAAGCTAGCAGTGTTGCATACACATCACTACCTGAATCATTAGCCTTTCTCATGAGTTGTTTCACAGTTTGAACGTAGCGTTCTGCCATACCATTTGAACGCGGGTAGTTTGGGCTAGATGTTATGACATTGAACCCCTACTTTTTTGAAAAACTAGCCAAGCAAGCACTACCAAATGGCATGTTATCGGCTATGATGGCTACAGGAATTCCATGGACAGCAAATATGGACTTCAAAGCAGAGACTACATCTTCACTCCTTTTCTGTTTCAAAATTCATAGCTCTGGAAAGTGAGAGAAGAAATTAACAGCAAGAAGATAGCTCTTTCCTTGAAACTCTAAAATGTCCATTCCCACTTTGTTCCAAGGAAGACTGGGAACCTCATGAGGTATAAGTGGCTCTTTTTGTTGGTGATTAGCAAACCTTTGACATGTTGAACAACGAGATACCATCTCCTTAATGTCTGAAGATATACCAGGCCAGTATATGCTCTGACGAGCTCGATCTGTACATTTTTGCATGCCTAGATGACCTTGGTGAACTCTGTTGAGATGGTCTTTTCTAAGAGTACTAGGTACAACTAGTTGCTCACAACAATAAATGAAGCCATATTGAATATGCAGCTCATCTCTGACTGACCAGAAAGGAAGAATGGAGTGAGGAACTTGCCTTCTACTAGGCCAACCTTTCATTATAGTTTGTCTAAGCTCTTTCATTACAGGGTCCGACTGGTATGCAGCGGATAAGATGCCTTTAGCTTGTTCTTCTATTTAGACAGTATGTATCATTACCACTTTTTCCTCCATATCACCTGATTCATTAGCTAGGTATGCTCTAGAGAGTGTTTCTTCCAAGTGCAAAAAGCTCGCCAGGAACATAGGAAACTCGTCGTATGTCATACTTGTGCAGCCTTAGCAATAGCCTCTGAAGACGAGGTAAGGCTCGGTGCAGAGCCTTTTTAACAATGGTGACCAAAGGGTTGTGGTCATTCTGGATGTCTATTTGCCTCCCATAGATATAACCATGAAAGTTCTCACATCCAAAAACAATGGCAAGTAATTCTTTGTCAATTTGAGGCCAGTTCTGTTCAGTTTCGGTCAAAGCTCTGGAAGCATAAGCTGCTGGATGGTTGTCTTGCAGTAGCACAGCACCAAGTCCAGATTGCGATGAGTCCACCTGCAAAGTTGTTGGCTTGGTGACATCAAAATAGTGCAGTACTGGCGAAGAAGTGAGACGTTCTTTGATCTTTGACATAGCTCCTTCTTGTTCATAGCCTCATTTCCATTTACATCAGACTTCAGGAGAACTCTAAGGGGTTCTGTAATTGTGGATATGTCTGGAATAAATCCTCTCAAAAAATTAAGTGTGCTGAGCACTCTTTGGTTACCAAGTCTGTCAGTAGGATTGGGCATTATATTTATGGCCTTAACCTTTGTAGGCTCTGGTTTCAGTCCCTCTGCTGAAACAATGTGACCTAAATAGGTTACCTCAAATTTGCTGAGTTGTATCTTCTCTGGATTGAACTTCACATTGTGTTTCCGAGCACAATTTAGCAGTTCTCTCAAGTTTTTGTCATGATCTGCTTGGTCTTTGCCAAAGACGATAAGGTCGTCAAAATACATGGCCATGTTGAGATGTCCAAACACCCTCTTCAACCCTCTTCTCAAGCACCTCCGCCGAGGAGTTAATGCCAAATGGTAATCTCTTGAAAGCAAATCTGCCAAAGGGAGTGTTGAATGTCGTAAGTAGCTGACTACTCTCATCTAGTGGTACATGCCAATATCCAGGTTTCATATCTAATATAGAGAAAATTTTCATCCCGGCAAACCTGTGTGCTATGTCATCAAGAGTTGGTATATGGTGATGCTTCCTCAGCACGGCCTTGTTGAGGTCTCGTAAATCTAGACATATCCAAACATTGCCATCTTTTTTTTACCTCCACCATACTGCTGACCCATTCTGTGGGCTGATCAATGTCAGCAATGATGCCATTTTCTTTCATTTTCTGAAACTCATTTTTCACCTTGTCCAATCAAGATAGAGGTATACGTCTAGGTCTGTCAATAACAGGAACAACATGCGGGTCAACTCTGATGGTGTGTTTGCGGCTTAGACAGCCCATACCCTCAAAACAGTCTTGAAACTCTTGCACTATGTCATCAGCATTAACATTGTCAAGGCGCTTAACTAATCCCAAGTTTATGCAGGAGGACAGGCCAAGGAAAGAATAAGTAGAAGATTTGCATCTACAAGTTCAAACCACACTTTATGCCTAGTGGTCTGATCACTTGATAGGGTTACTTTGGCTCTGCCCACATTACCAATCCGATGCTGTGTGTAAGAGGTCAGACCTGCTGAGCTGGGCTGGATATCTGCTTTCAGATCTTCAGCTACAGTTAAAGGAAGAAAATTGACTTCAGCTCCAGTGTCTATCTTGAACGTTATCTGCTTTTGTCTTTGTCCATGTGTCAACAAGTATTTCTTCGTCCAAGTCCTTTCCGTGCCCTTATCCCCCTCTATGAGACCTATGAAGTAGTCCTTAACATCCATTCTTCCTGTAAAAGAGACAACACTGCTCACATCCTTACTTGAACAAACTTTCTGAAAGTGGTTCTTCTTGTTGCACTTCTGACATGTCTGGCCAAATGCTGGACACTTGCCCTTGACATGATCATAGCCACAAAACTTACAGGTGAACTTGCGTGGAGCTGGTGTAGGAGGATGCTTAGATGTGTCACTGCCGCTCACAGTGCTCACTGATTTGCTCCCGACAATACTCTCTAGTTGTGATTTGGTGACCTCTGATGCTCTTATAATGTCTATTGCGCAATTCAGTGTGATCTGATGATCCATGAGAAGCTTCTCTTTAAGTTCGGTGTTAGTAATACCAAATGCACACCAGCAGACCATCATCATTTCTCTACTGTCACCAAACTCACACTTGGAAGTTTGAGTCCGTAACCGCTTTACAAACATATCAATAGTTTCACCTTCAGACTGTGTTAGTGACCAAAACACATACCACTTGTATAGCCTATTACGACGAGGGTTAAAGTAAGTTTCAAATTTTTCTAATACATCAGGAAGTCTTGTTTCTAGTTCAGGAGAGTCTACTGTACCATCAAACTCAAATTGCTCAAGTATCTCAACAGCTTCTTCACCAATACAGTGGCGCAAAATGGCAATTTGCCTTAACCAGATGGGACTGTTTGCATTTGGATAATTACCATCTTCCCCTCTAGGAGCAGCAATCAAATTCACAGCAGTCAGGTAGTTCTCGAAATTCCTCCTTCAACGTCTCCAGTTCTCAGCAGCATTACCAGTGTCTAGGCATAACTCAGCAGGAGGGGACAGCCCTAATGCATCTATGTCACGAATACCCAAGACAACAAGATATCAACATCAATCACACGAAAGTAGTTCAATCAACACTAACACTTAACAGTTCATAAACAATTTTCACAACACTTCAGCGTTGGGTCTGGTTACTCAGTCATTAGTTGAGTGCTCTAGCTGCCACCATGATAAAAGATAGTTGTTTACCTTAGTAGTGTTGAGTGATTCGAGTGTTGACGTTAATGTAAATAATCTAAGTGGCTGGCCGGCCCTAATAATAGTAATAAGTTTTAGCTGTAAACTGATTGTCTAACGCTATCGTCCTATACTATGCTTGAACCGTAGTCTTGTGAACTCTCGTTGTTGTTGCACTATTGAACTATTGGCTAATTCAGTGTTATCATAAATCTAATTGGTTTATACGTGACATAACATCCTTCCTTTTATCTCGAGAAAACGAACTATAAAATATGACGAATGGGTGAGTAAGATAATAACAAAACTAATATGAAAGACTATTTACAATGTTCATTCAGTATTTGCAAAAACTGTTAAAAGATAGTTGTTCACTTTAGTAGTGTTGAGTGATTCGAGTGTTGCCGTTAATGTAAATAATATAAGTGGCTGGCCAGCCCTAATAATAGTAATAATACCATGCTTGAACCGTAGTCTCGTGAACTCTCGTTGTTGTTGCACTATTGAACTATTGGCTAATTCAGTGTTATCATAAATCTAATTGGCTAATACGTGACATAACAAAAACAATCGTTTTTGTTTCTCAAAACGGCTTATTTTTCTGTTGCTAGCAGAGACCAATCTATTTTAGTTTACTATTGGTAAAAACTTAAATAAAAAAAAGACAATAAGCTAACCAGAAATCAGTTTATAAAAAACGCTCGTGAGGTGGCATAATAGTCGCTCTGCCCACCAGCGTCAGTATCACAAACGGGTTAAGGCTTATGTATATATGAGATGCAACTGTTTTACGCAGAGTACACAAAAGTCAAGTGTATGTGTGTAAAATGGTCTGACTCAGTGTTATCAAGTTACCTGGTTGAGAACCCTTCACCCCAGCTTGACCTTTCATTCCATCATAATATAAACCTATTCTTTGCAAAAATGAAAGTAAGTTTGCACATTTTGCGTAATATCACTACAGCCAGAAACAGACTTAGCTGTCAATATTAATGAATCTCAATTGCAAAATGAGGGTATAGGGGAGACACCTAGGCCTGCTAAGAAAAAACGAGTGATAAACCAGTGACCAATCTTGCCTCCAATATTTATTCTGTGTGAGAAGGAACGCAAGTACAAGACTGGATGTGTAACCACTACTATTGATAAACTCCGAAAAACCTTTACTTTGATGGTGGTTTCCATATAATAATATTAAAAGTTTTCTTTTCCTAGATGTTTAGAAAGATGACTCCAAAATTGTATATCAAATAATTGATAAACTCCGTTTTTTGAATAATGTTGTGAAATTAAAAGATAAAGCTATGCATTAGCGAGTCTTTAATATACCCTAGGACACTTATATTTCGCTAATATTTAGTTTCGTGAGTAGCTCACAGAGTAAAATTTCGAAGCAACTTATTTTTGCAGCTCTGATGAGTGCGAAAATATAGTGATGTGAAAATAAATGCAGTGGAACAAACATAATTATATTCCTCGGTTCGGTTCACCGATAAAAAAAAATTTCAATCTGCGACTAGTTTGTAATTGTGAACCGCAGGTAGAATGGTGTGGGCAAGGTCGATAATGCAATTTGATCGCTTGCTGCCATTTGTTTATTGGACTATCAATAGGCCAATTTTCACTGGGGCAGCTGGCCGGCTGAGCCGCCCCAACTTTTTGGGAATTTTTTACGGTAAGTACAGTCCAACTCGAAAAACTCGCCCTCAGATCAAATGTAACATTTCATCTCAAACACAAGTTCGACTCAAACGGATTTGTTTGGCCAGTTCCAACGCAATGATAAATTCCTTCAGATAACTCGACCTCAACATCCTTTATTCGAAAAGTTATTTGCCCAACGGCCATGGACGCGGTTTTTATCGCTGTAGAATGTCACTTCATTCCAAGCCCTAGAGACAAACATCAATTTCTAGTAGTTCTTAGGCATCATTATTATCATCATCAGAGGCAAAATATTTTTGTTAACGACTTTTATAAAGGTTTGCAAAAGATTAAGTTTTATTAATCACCCGCTTGGCCATGTCCCATCGAAAGCGTAAAAGCCTTTGAATGAACTTATAATAAAATCCGCAAAATTTATCTTTGTTTAAACGCTCAAAAGGAAAAGATGTTTTTTTTTCTGAGCGTATTAACTGCGGTGATGTTTTGCCTATTTTAATTTAAAAAGGTTTCGTCAGTCACATCACTTAAAACCAAACAAATCTCAAAAAATTACAAGTTATTGAAGAGGTGTCAGTGGTGAATCCAAACCTTTCCAGAGCCATGCTGCTTGTGTAGTACTGCGAGTGTCAGTGCATGTGTCTTATTTTCTTTCAACACACGGTGCTCACTGCATTGATTGATGTCCCCAGCAAACGATAACGCTAACTAATGCATGTGCATTGACATCAAATTCCTATCATTATAAATCATTCCTAATGGGAAAATAATCCTAAATAATTGCAAAATAATAACGTAATAAATTTTGACAGTCAAATTATTTTGTTGGTTTATATTTTAACGATGCTATAGTGGTCGTTAAAAAACGTTAAAATAAATGTCGTTATAAAATTCAATTATACAGTATCAATGAACAAAGCTATTTAGTTTCGCTTTTTCGCTCGTTTGTTATGATAGTTTAGTTTCGCACATGAAACTTTCGCGAAAGGATGACACCGCGAAAACGCGAAAGTTAGATGCCACGAATACATAAGTGTCCTAGGGTAATGCTGTTTATCAAACGCAGGTCTTTGCTTTTCCTGAGAGTTGGCTTCTCATGGAATCTTGCAAAGTTATTGATAGCCTGTGTTCTGCACTTGTTTGTCAACTGTAAGCAATGAAGTTACCATTATTCTTTATTAATACCGGCTTATAAAAGAGTTAAGGTTAGGATAACTAGAAAATTGCTAGTTCTCTTCTCTTTAGAAAAAGCTAAAGTCTAAGCAGGCGTGGGTGTTATATTGGTATTTAAGGATTTGACTCACTCGAATACCACACTAACATTAATGATTAATAACAACTAGTTGGAAACTATTATAACAACAATTAGAAACAGCTATTTTTCGCCGGGAGATCTGCCACGGACATCTACCTGTCCGCCCTCTCACTCTGCTCACAGTTATATTCCCCGGGAGATCTGCCACAGACAACTACCTGTCAGCTCTCTCACCCTGCTCACAGCGTAGAGTCAGGTCTTCCTTAGCTATTGACTCAAAGGGTGCAAGTATTTACATTTGGCTCTGGGTACGCACGATGTAAGATCGATCCAAACAGCTTTGTTGTATAACTTCAAGGTTCTACATGTTGCCTGAGAACTTGCGTAGATCCTGAATATAAACAGGCTGTCCCTCTTTTGGAAGGGGTAACTCCTTTGCTTGCTGATTGAAGTGCTTTTAAGATGTCAAGGCCTTATCTCTTTTCAGATCCACAGTCTGTCTGGCATTGACAATACAGGGTACAAGAACCTGCATGGGTAAAGGCAATACCCTTTGGGTTTGACGGCTAAACATCCGTTGAGCAGGGCTTTTGGTCATATTGGCAGTTGAAGTATTTGGCCATTCTAATAAAGCAAGGTTAATATTTTCAGACTTTTTCATCAAATCATTCACGATTTTTACGACCAATTTTGCCTTGCCATTTGATTGTGCATGATACGGAGATCACAAACTGTGGTTAAATTTCCACTTGCAAGTGAACTCTTGGAATTGGGCTCCTGTGAATTGTGGATTGCCGTCAGAATGCAGCAGCTTCGAAATACCATGACAACTGTTCTTTCAGACAGTTAATCAGTGTTTCCGAGGTGAGGTCCTTCAATTTGTTGATTTCTATGTAGTCAAAATAATAGTCTACTAGCACTACATAGTGTTCCTGGTGCCTCGCCTGAAATATTTTGGCTCCTACCTTTGCCCAGTGTTGATCCGGTATCTCTTGACTTCTCAATGTTTCCTTTGGTTTACTGCTTTGATGATCCAAACACTTAAAACAGTTAAGGCCCGTTTCAGTTATCTCTGCTGTGATACCAGACCATAACACAGTGTCTCTTGCTCTGCGATTAGTGGCTTCTATTCCTTAATGAGCTTTATGAATGTTTTGCAACACCTTAGGTCTCATACTCATTGGCAGCACAACCCGATCACTTTTATAGACTACTCTGTTGAGAGCCCCCAGTTCATCTCGATAGTTCCAATATTCCTTGACATTCTCGAGTAACTGACTAACTGACACCCCTTTCTAATTGCTTCTTTTACTCCTAGTAATTCTGGATCTTCTCTGGTAGTGACTCATACTTGCTCCAAACGCTGCTCTCCTACTGTTGCATAGTGCTCGAGATCTGTGGACTCAATGTCATTGCTACGTCTCTTCTACTCGCCCAACTGAAATACTTCTTTCAAACTTAGCGGTAGTCCTTCTACACCTGTGGTAAGTGGCACCCGAGACAGCATATCCGCAATCACTTGCTCTAATCTTGGACAGTATTTTACTTCCAAGTTGAATCTCTGCAACATCAAACACATCCATTGTAATCTTTTGAGGGTTTGTTGTAGCGACTTTCTCATGATAAATTCCAATGCTTGGTGATCTGTGTGTACCGTCACCTGCGAGTGGTCATAAATATACTGGTCAAATCGATGACACCCATAAACCACTGCCAGACATTCTAGCGCTATAGGGGCTCAGTTCTGTTCACACTTAGTGAGAGCTTGTGAGGCATAGGCTATAGGCTTATCTTCTTGCAACAACACTGTACCTAGGCCCACATTGTAGTACCACTGGTTTGGTGTGGTCATAGTATCCCAAAGTTTCACTAATTTGAGCCAGCTGCTTAACTTTGAGAAAAGCCTTTTCCTGTTCTTGCGTCCAGTTATATTCAACTCCCTTGGTCAGTAGCCTTCTCATAGGTTCCGTAATTATAGCCAGCTTCAACATGAATCTTCCTAGATATTTGATATAGACCAAAAATCGATTCAATTCTTCCACATTTCTTGGCGAGTGCATTTCATAAATATCCTTTTGCTTAACAGAATCAACACACACCCCTTCTTGCGTTAAAATATGCCCGATATAGGGTATTTCTTTCAGCTTCAGTCTCGGTTTATCTTTGTTTAGCTTCAACCCTTTTTCTTGCGCTTTTTGCAGGAGCTTTGTGAAATTTTTATCAGGATCTTGCAGTGCCTGATCAATGGTACTTTCATTACCAATCACCAAGATGTCGTCTGCAACTACTGCTATTCCTTCAAGACCCTCCGGGGTTCTGGTGAGTCTTTGGTGAAACTCCTCTGGGCTACTGCTTAGCCCAAACGGCATTCTGGTCCATCTGTATCGACCGCTTGGGGTCCAGAATTTCGTTAAATAACTGCTTTGCTCACTCAGCCTCACCTGCAAGAATTCGCCTTTCGTGTCTACTAGCGAAAATACTTTGGTGTTGTTCAAAGTTAGAAGAATGTTTTTTAGAGTGGGAAGCGGATAGTGATTTCTATTGATGGCTCTGTTAAGATCGGTGGGATCTAAGCAGACATGAATGTCTCCTGACGGTTTTCCCATAGCCAGCAGGTTTAACGTCCATGTAGTAGGTGTGTGAACCTTAGCTATTATGCCTTTTTTCTCTAGGGATTCCAACTTTTTCTGCAAGTCTTCTTTCATTTTGAAGGTTATCCATCTCGGTCTGTTTTGAATCGGGAAAATGGTTTCATCTAACTCTACATCATACCCTTCCTCTAGTTTACTTAAACTGGTAAAAACGTCGCTGAAGGAGTCTAAAACCTTTGACAAAGAGTTACCCCGATGCTCATTCACCAGGTGTGCACACTAATTCACTGACACTATTGTTAATTGAAAACACGTGTCCAGGGGCAGTAGAGTAGGGTTTTGACTGTTGACTACTTCAAATTTTTGTTCAGCCAGCGGACTTGCATTGGCTATCATTAGGTTGGAGAATCCGTTGCAGAATCCATTGCACAGATCCATTATATATCGTCAATTGAGTGTAACTCTTGTGCAATTCTGGTCTCCCTAGAGTCTGATAATCTTTTTCACATAGAATATTGCAAGTTGCTGCCGTATCCAGTTGAGCTCGTATGTGGGTCCTTACTTTAGTATTCAAACCTGTAACCTCTAACTTTCCAACTAATTTACATTCACAACGCTTCAAATGTTGTGTGAGTAGTGTTTTCCTACACCAAATGTACCTTTGCTTCATCCTTCCATCTTTCTGCATACCTTTTCAAAGTGATTGAGAAGGCCACAAGATTTGCATTTTTTACCATATGCTAGACACTGCCGCGAGGCAAGTATCCTTCCACAGTATTGGCACAGGCGGACGTCTGGTCTTTTTTGCACCTCTAGTTTGGGTAGACGATTGTAAACAGCATGTATCTAAATTTGTGCCTCTACTGGTTCATTCAGTTTCATTCTTTCTATCTTCTTTCTTGTATCCTCTACCATTCTGCAGAACTTGAGAGCTTTTTTAAGTCCAATTCGTTTTTTTAAACAGCCTTCGCTTTGTACTTTCTTTGTTCAATACCAGAGTGAGAACATGTAATGTCCACTCATCAGCTGCCTCACCAAACTCACAGCTTTCTCTTACTAGTTTTCTCCAATTAGTTAGAAACTGATCTACTGTAAGCGATCCTTGTTTCATAGTCAGAAATTTGTGTCTCGCAAAGAACTGCGGCTTGCAAAAGGCATCGAATGCTTTAATCACTTTTGCGTACTCTTATCTTTCTTCATCAGTTAACTTGAAATTGTGATATATGTCTACACCCCTGGGTTCCACTTTTCTTAGAAGTATTGCTAACATGACTGTATCGTCTGAATCTGCTTTGTCACTTGCTGCCAAAAACCACTCTAATTGCCTTTTGTACTTGAAACACTGCTTTGTCAACGTAATCGCATCAGTGCATTCTCAGTGTTTCTGGTAGTAGAGCCTCCATTGCATTCACTATGTCAGTCCTTTAATTTTGGTGTTGCTGAGGCGTGGATAGTCACGATTTCAGATCTATCGCAAAAATTTACAGCTAAGTCTGGTTCACTACATAACCTAGGACAAAAAAATTCTTTCTAAATCCCTCTTGACACCATGTTTTGCACACGGAAATAACAAACGGCATATGCAAGTACTAGTAATTTATTCACAGAAAACAATAAAACACGTGGATCCACGAACATGAAAAACCGTAATGTCGTGTCTCTTCAATGTTGACTCTATCAACTAAGTGTAAAGACACACTATTACATTGACCACTAAACTAATATGCACTTTTGTGAGACAGTAACTCTAAATCTATCTCTCATGCACAACGGTAATTGTTGCTAGTATGGTGACCGATGAAAGAGTATGGCTCTTTGTTACACAAGCTCTATAAGCATGAAAAGACAGAACAACTAGATACAATTCAATACAATCAAGTGTAATGCTGAAATGAGTTTACAAATATTAAATATTTATACAGTTCTTGTAAATGCGAGAATGTCAAGATATATACATGTATAAGTATAGACAAAACTGCACAGAAGTAAGTTCATGTTACCACGCTGTTCTTAATGATGATTAAGAACAGAATTCTGTCTTGTGGTTTTTGTACCTCGTATTCCATACTCCTTGCTCTGTGCTGTTTGTTCTCCTTAGCACTGGAGCATCTTTGCTTATACAACAAGGACTGGGTGTTAATCCATGAGCCTTCCACACAAGCTGGCTTTTGAATTACAGTGGTAATCTGAGAATAGCTGAACACTTATGGTAATTAAAGCAGCTTAGCAAATCTGTCACACTGGCGACAATTCTCCAATGTTTGTTACAGCATCGAGGCTTATTTTTCTGGATACAACCAAAATAAAATTTTACATGCTCTCTCAAACGCATACAGCTTCATTTGATAACAAAGACTGATACCCACACAGGTCTTAGCACATCTGGAAAGATCTGAAAAGTTTTACTAAGTCATGTAGTCATGTGTGTTATCCTTGATCTAAAATCTATCTTACTTTGTTTAGCTAAAGTACCACTGTTCGTGAGTAATGGTTTTTTTACTTTATTTGCCTACTAACTGGTTATTTCCAAAACCGAGGCAAAATGAAATGCTATAGGTGGATGTGGAGAAATTATGTTATGCATAACTAATCCGAATCCACACACAACATCGGTGTTGCATTTGCTTTGTCATTTCATTCTATTTTGACTATGTTCAGTTTGTGTACTTTTGCTTTGTCACGTGGAAACTAATTTGAACTAATTACTGGTTCAGGTACAAGTGAAGGTGTTAAGCTATTGTAAAGGTACCGTAAAGGTACTTCTTTATTCTATAAGTACAACAATTGAAACACACAACTAACAAAATTTTAAACAACAATATTAATGACAAAAGGTTGAAATAGCTAATAAAAGTTACACCCTTACTCGAACGGTCGTCCATGTTTGCTTGCTCAGACTGTACGGCTGCGAGTTTCGATAGTCAGATGAGAGTCATGGCAGTCCTTATGTATAGAGGCTTGGTGGTTGAGATAGGGAAGTAGAACAGGATCAGCTGATGATGGAGAAAGAGGCTTCATAGGTAAAGAAAAGATAGAGGCTCCAGAGACAGAGAAGAGAAAAGGAGGTTCCACAAACAGAGGAATGAGCCTCAGAAGGCAAAGGGAAATTCAGCAGGTCCTTCAGTAACAATAGATAGATAGACCAACCGCCAGGTAGAGGCTGAGTTGTTGGGGCTGTTCTCTTTTATAGATGTCACTGTTAGCCTGTGGGAAGGTGTTTAGGCACTAAGGTTCTTTTCTTTATGTTGCATAGGGTTAGCAATTGAGTGAACTTGTCTTAAGTACATCATGAGAGTATAATGATTGGAAATGGGGACTAACTCCAATTGTCTTGGTCGCGTCTGGTACAGGTCTGATATCTTTTAATGGTTTCTTGGCATGTCATGCGATGTCTCTTTTTTCATGGGCTACTTCCACAGTAGGTTTCTAAGCTCCTTGTAGATGAGTATATGATGACTGTCTTTATTGCTGGTCCTCTAATGCAGTGATTTTCAACCACTGTGCCGCGGCACACTAGTGTGCCGTGAGAGATCCTCAGGTGTGCCATGAGAAATTATCCAATGTCCCTTTTTAAGTACAGATTCCTCAGGCACTAAGGCAACTTATGCGGAAGGAGTGTTGTATTTGAATGCCAAGGCCTCGATGTAGTAGGCTAAATCTCCAGACACCATGATCCAGGTGCATCTATTCACATGTTTGATCCATGGTCAATGCATTTAATATTGGCCCACAAAACTCAAAGTCCATCGAAAGCAGAATGGTCGTTTAGTACAATATGCTTAGTTAGGCACCTTTGATTATATAGGCGTGCAAATATAGGTGGCCTTCAAATAAAGGATGGCCTCCATTTTTTAACCCTTCTGCTATAGCGCTTTCGAATAGAGATGACCTTCAAATAAAATTGGCTTTCAAATACAGATTTTACGGTAATATTCATCGTGTGGCACATGTAGCTGACTGACTGATGTATCTGAGAGGTCGTGGTGACAGCCATAAAAAAGTTTTTGAAAAGGACAACTGCATACTCCGAAATGGTCTCTGTACAAGATTCTGACCCGGATGAAAACCCAAGTATGATTGGTGGGAAAAACAAAGCAAAGACGGTGAGCTCAAGTCAAATTAGTGAAAGCTATCTTTCATATGAATTTAATTTCACCTGGGATGATACGACACCTACTCCATTATGCCTGGTGTGTAGCGAGAAGCTATATAACAGCGCCATGGTGCTGAGCAAGCTTAAACACCATCTCCAAACAAAACACCCGTCGCTTCAAAACAAGCCTACAGACTATTTTGTTTGCCTGCATGTAAATACAGAGAAACAAGCAACATTTTATGAGAAAGACTACAAAGGTAAATGAGAAAGCACTAAAAGCTAGTTACCAAGTAGCCGAACTCGTAGCTAAATCAAAAAACTACACACTGTGGCAGAGACATTAATACTACCTGTCTGTATAGCCATTGTCAACGAGATGCTTGGCCCAGACGCAGTTAAAGACATAGCTGAAGTACCGCTCTCTGATAACACAATTGCCAGTCGTATTGATAACATGTCTACAGACATCGAAAGCCATGTTTTGGAAAATATACGCATCAGTAGGAAATTTGCGTTGCAAGTTGATGAGTCTACAGATATTAGTGGACATTCTCAGCTCCTGGCTAATGCGCGTTTTGTGGATGAAAATGCCATTAGAGAAAACTTCCTATTTTGCAAGACACTGCCAGAAAAAAACAACTGGAGAAGAAATTTTTCAGTCACATTGCAATATCTGAACCATGGAGAACTTACATGGGAAAACTGCACAAGCGTTTGCACAGATGGAGCAAACGCAGAACTTTGTGAGCAGAACAAAAAACCTTGACCTGATTGTTACGCACTGTTTTTTGCATCGTGAGGCCCTCATTGCTAAAACTTTACCAGCGGAACTGGTTCCTGTGTTGGATGATGTGGTGCGTATAGTGAACTTTGTACGGACACGACCTTTGAAAAGCCGTATATTTGCATCTCTGTGTGAGGAAATGGGAGCGGAGCAAATGGCTTTATTGCTCCATACAGATAGTTGTCGGGCGGTAAGGTGCTGGCCCGTGTGTATGAGCTGCGAGAAAAACTTAAAATATTTCTGACAACTGAAAGGTCGGATTACTCAAAATTTTTTTCAAGTGATGAGTGGTGTTCAAAGCTGGCCTACTTAGCTGATATATTTCATCACCTGAATGAACTGAACACAAAGATGCAGGGCCGAAATGAAAACTTCCTTACAAGCACAGATAAGGTAAATAGATTCCGTTTAAAGGTCCACCTCTGGCAACAACATGTGCTTTGTGCCAACCTGGCGATGTTTCTACTCACAGAAAAACGGTAAAGTCCCACTGCTGCACTGTGTGAGGTAATATGTACACATTTGAAAAGTCTTGAGCAGAAGTTGTCATTTTATTTCTTTTCAGCCACCACTGAATGCTTTGACTGAGTTAGGGACCCATACAGCTCAGCATTAATTGTTGGAAAAGTCATGACTTTACAAGAGCAAGAAGAACTAACTGAACTGAAACAGGATCGGGGTTTAAAATTAAGATTTGCTGATCTTCCTTTGGACAGTTTTAGGTTGACTGCTGCCAAGGAGTTACCCATTCTGGTGAACAAAGCTGTTCTCACATTGCTCCCATTTTCCACCACATATCTGTGTGAGCTGAGCTTTTCAAGCCTAACTTCTATAAAAACTAAAAACAGAGAGAGACTGAGAGCTGTTGAAGAAGAACTTTGTGTGTGTCTTTCTTCTATTCCTGCCAGGATATCGGTTTTGTGTTTATCTAAACAGGCCCAGGTTTCAAACTGACTGAGTATAAATAAACTGTTGAATTATATTGTGATGAAATATACTGATAAGAGTGTCATTGTATAACATTTCTGGTTAGTGGTGTGCCGCAAAATTTTTCCAAGGTAAAAATGTGCCTTGACCTAAAAAAGATTGAAAAACACTGCTCTAATGTATTAGGTGTCATGTTCATTGTAATATTGTATAGAGTTTCCGGTGTTTAGGCGTTTCTCCGTTACGCTCTCTGATTATGGTAATACTTCTATACAACATCACAAGAAGGACATTGAGAATTCCAGCTGGTTGACAAGACTTTTGACTCTGAAAATTTTAGAGAATATTTGAAGCAGCAGTAGCTCCAAAGCAATTTACCAAAGGTAACTCAAATCAAAACCGATTGAAGTCAAAGGAAAGGAAATACTATAGCAATTGTTTTAGTCTAGCAGGCGGTATTTACATATAAAATCTCAAAATGGTGGTATTTAGATAAATTTTTATTAGTTTTATTTAGAACCTACCAGTCTTCCTTAAAAACCATGTCTGTTTCAAAACAGAATAAAACCATATTATTTGGTTTATTTCACATTTCCATTGCATCTCATCATAAATGTATTTCCTTTGAGATGGTTTTTCTGAAAGCCAAATTCCGTTGTATGTTTCGGTCTGGTCTGAGCCTCTAGATTTCTAATAGCTGCGGAGCAAAGCTGTACAAACACTTGGTTAATTTGGTGAATGGAAGAAATTAAATTTGTGTTTGTGACCTCAAAAGATTATGCTGCATAAAATTGTCTGATTTTGCTTTTACACATCAAAGTGCTCAACATATCTTGTAGCGATGGATTGAATATTACTGCAGAGATAGGTTTCACTTCTGTGTGTGAACCAACAATGGGATTGAGCGAATAAACCGACATTTAAAGCAGCAACATTTGCGACACCGAACTTGTCACACACTTTTTCGTGTGTTACACACTTTAGTCTCTAAATTACCAGAGCTCTTTGAAAAGTATGTTCTTAACACTACTATGTCTTTTGTAAATTTTTTCCAATAGACTTCCATGTTGGAAATCTTACAAGGTCCACCTGCTGATAGTGCATAGATAGTTCCATGAGTGAATGTGACCACAACAAACTATTAGGGTCACTAACTGAGACACCTTTGATTACAGCTGTGTAGGAAAGCATTGGAGATATTGAGAAAAATTTTAGTTTGTGTGTTGTAAATTCTCTAATTAAAACGATACGGCGCTGTATTTTTTAACTCGTCCTCTTTAGTGGCGGTCGAATGGACGTGGCATTCAAATAGAATCTGGTGGTGTAATTCTCAACGGCTCATCCAAATTTTCGAAAGATAAGTTTAATCCTTTTCCGGGCAAAGTGAATGTTGCATATATTTTACCCTTTTTCGGTGGAGCGATATTAAACCTTTTGGATGTAATAAATCTGCTAACATACCTCTAACTTGCCAGAGATCTCTAAATAAAATATAATAAAGGTTTCGTGCCACCCTTACTTGCTCCACCAGTATAAGACTTGATGCATGAGTTTATACATATATTTTCTGCTTTATTCATAAGAGTACAAGAATAGTCAAGCACATGCAATTAACAGGTCCAGTACAGCTTTGTCCTCTATCACAAATGTTCAGGCTTATAAGTCGGGTAGGCCCCGCCTCTCGTTCTACTTGGCTAGACTTGACCCAGCTCGGCTTTGACTCGGGAGGTGTACACCATTCACCACAAACTCCGCTCATTGGCGACTAGGGTCTCCAATTAACATATTGGGGAAATACTAGTTGCGCCAGGGCCTCATGCTGGCGAGCTCCGTAGTTGAGACGCTGCACCTCGTCCAATAGCAGCTGGCGTTATTGGCCCTCTAAGTTTCCTCATCTCAGTAAGTTCTGCATGGTCTCTGCAGCCTGTTTCCAGTTCTGTACGTTCTGTGCCAGCAGCCGGGCCCGGCTATGCTGGGTTAGTCGAAACGTGTGGCTAGCAGGGGTCTTCCACTATCTCGACCAGAGTACAATGTCCAGTTCGGTCTAGAGTCATCTGGCTCCTCCTTGTCAAGGCTAGACGAGTCTGGGCTAGAAAGTGGAGTCATGTTGTGATCTGCTGGACTTCTCTGCATGGGCTGTGCGTCGTCTCCTTCTCCGGGTAGTGGGGTACATGCAGTCATGGTTAGGGAGCCCTGCATGTTCTTGTGACAGAACTGTTCCCAGGTGTTCCGATCGACTAAGTATGCCACCAGTTTGACTCTTCCTTGTCGATGTTTAGCATGGTGGATCAAAATCTGATCCCGCGACATATGTTGCCAATCGCATGGGCACACAAATATCGCATAGTGCTGTAATACATGAAATCGGATTCCCCGAGTGCTGCTTTTGAACTGGCAAATCTGGCAGCTCTCGTTCTTTACTTGGTCTTCTACTTGTGCGACAGTCCATGCAGACAGGTATTTAATAGTTTTTACCACTGTTTTCTTGGTGCATTATTCTCCCTTGGCTCCAGGTCCCTGACGAGCGTGCTTTCCCGGCTTGCAACAGCCGGAGGAGAAGAGGGCAACTCTGGTGAGGGGGCTGATTCGTCTCCTCTTGGTCCGTACGGCAGCTACCCGGCACTCCTCTTCTTCCTCCTTTGTCAGGGTCTCATTCAATAGTGCCTCCGCTCTCTCCTTTGTTATCGCTGAGCCTGGTCTACGTGTCTTTCTACCCCTTCGTTTTCTATTTTGTAGGCCATAACATTCGCCCGTGTTGGCCTGTCCATCGCTTCTCCAGCTTCTTTCAAGCTAATTGTGACCGAAGTCAATAAATCTTGTAAAGACGTGCTACCTTCGCTGTCCATCTTCTCAAGTGCTCTAATGTCGTCCATCGTCCTCTAATGGTTGCGTCCATGATAACCGTAAACTTTAGCAAACATATCAATGAGTGCAATGAGCTTCAATGCAACATTGGTAATTATAGAATTAATATAAAAATATGTTTTCAAATTTAGAATGAGATAAAATTTGAAAATTCCAACAAATTGCAAAGAAGGACACAGGCTATAATATCATTGCGGTTCCAATGCAAGCAATAGATATCAACTGGTAGAGATATTTCTCGGTTTCTCGATGCTTATTTATTAAGAGATATTTGAAAAGTTGGAGGTAAGTTATTAGATTTATTGCATTCAAAAGGTTTAATATCGTTCCACAGGAAAAAGACACCAAATTATAGGCAACATCCGCTTCCCCCGTAATAGGGCTAAATTTATCTTCCAAAAATTCGGATGAGTCATTTGAAAAATACACCCCCAGCCTCTATTTGAATGTCGCCTCCAATTGACCACCACTATAGAGGAAGGGTTGGAAAATAGCAGAGGTTTTACGGTATATATATTCATGAACAAGTGACATAAATAAACCGTACTTATATTATAATTATGCAGAAACGAAAATTTACGTTTTAAAAACAACAATATTTGCATCATTTGCTTGGAAAGCTGAGTTCTGATCGTATACCCTTCGATAGAACGAATGTCTTATAGTTGCTCAGTACCATCCACAATGATTCCTGATGTCAACTCTTTTTTGCGCTGCTAAACTAGTCGATATTAGTGTTCAAACAATTTTTGGTGGAGCAAAACTTTTACACGTTGCATTTAGAACAAACGCAACTCGTAAAAGTATTGCCCGCTAAACGTAACCTTTGTAACATCGTAAATGTAAACCATTTTTACATGTACATTACTTCGAAGTATCAAGACTGCATTAAACCAGGAACTGTTATTAGCCTGAGACAGCTATTAATTATTTTTATGTTGTTGCTCTCAAAGCTGTAACAAAAATAAACGAAAAGCTTTCGAGTTAGACACTGAGAGAATTAATTGTTATTGATGTAAACATTTCTTTATGAGTACGATTTTGTGGACACTTTTCTACTGATCAATTAATATTATGGGCTCATAAAGATTAGATAATGTCAAAGTGGTGGCAAAATGGAGTTGGCATTCAATTAGAGAGAGGCGCTCTATTTTTAACCTTTCTTTTAGAGTTGCGGTCAATTGGAGGTGGCATTCAAATAGAGGTGGCGTTCAATTAGAGGTTTTACGGTAGGTATATATTATGAGTTTGGGTTTAACAGATTTTTCAGCATTTCTCTGACTATGCTAAAAGTCTGTTACTGCTCATAACCCCAAAAACCTAAGTGTCTGAAAGTCATTTAATGCTGTTTTTTTAGCAATTGCCATTGCAAGTACATTCTAAATGCGGTAAGATGCTTGTTATATAACCCTATACACATCACTCTTTTTTTGTATGGCATATCTAACCATTTCCACTCACCTGAGTTTGCCTGACACCTTGTGTGTTATTATCACGAGGTTGTGTGATTGGATTTAAAAGGGATTGAAATGGAATTAGTTTATCCAACTACAGGTACTTACCTGTAGCTGGATAGAAATCTTGATATAGTAAATGTCCAGATATGTTGTGTTTAAATCTTTGTTATGATTAAAAAATTTCAGGATGGTGCATTAGGTAATTAATACTATATACAGTGAAACTTGGATAACTCACCCTCGGATATATCAAAAACACGGTTAACTCAACATATTTGTTTGGTCCGTTCCCACGCAATGATAAATGGCTTCAGATAGCTCGACCGAAACTCCGTTAACTCGAACAGTTTTTTGCCAAACGGCTACGGTTGTTACTATCGCTTTAGAATATCACTTTATTCCAAGCCATAGAGATAAATATTGACTTTAGTAGTTCTTAGGCCTCGTTATTACCAACATCAGCAAAATATTTTCATTAACGACTTTTCTAAAGGTTTGCAAAAATCAAATTTTACCAAACATCTGCTTAGCGATAGCCCTCCGAAAGCAAGATAAGCGAGGTAAAATTTGGATAAATTTAAAGTAAAATCGGCAAAATTGATAATGGGTTTTTAATAGTAAAGCAGTTTTGTAATAACTGACTTACTGCAAAATTAATCTTGGTTAAAACGCTTGGTAGAAAAATACGCATGTATTTATTCTGAGCGTTTTAACCGCGATCAAGTTTTGCCAATTTTAATCTGAGAACGTCTGGCAGTCACATCACCTATAACAACAAACAAATCTCAAGTGATAGAAAAATATTTATACTTTCTGATTAAAAATATTTAAAACTTTACATGACAGACCCTTTAACTTGCAACAAGCAATCTATGCTTTTGATTGATATATAGTTTGTATATGTACATGTATCTACTGATAAATACTTGCACTTATGACTGTCCTGATAACTTGAATGCTCTAATAACTCGAACACTTTTGCTCGGTCCCTTGAAGTTTCAGTTTTCCGAGTTTCACTGTACATGTTTGAATACCAGTACTGATACAATATTATGTAATGATGTTAATTTTTACCAACCTTTTTTATATAGTATTAAATACTAAATTATAAATTTGATAACATGGAAAAATTATATATATAGTATATGTAAAAAATGCATCTATATATTTCTAAAAGTTTTTGTATATCTGTGTTTGTCCAGGTACGGCTTTTAAAATCTTTGATTAACAAAATCCATGTCGCAGAAGATTTGATCTAAGACCCTCCCCGTCACCAGTCCAATGCCCTACTAAGGTAGCTACACCAGCTTCATAGCTTTGCCAGGCAATATATGTCGCTATATGGGAGTAAATACTCTACCGCTTTAGGTCATGATGCAAGGTAATTGCTCAACGAGAAGCTGGTAGCTCCTATTAGTACGCATACTCAAGTTATGCATTAGAAATTTGCCAGGCTAATAGCAAGTGGTGGGCAACTCTCATTACTTCTCATTGTTTATAAGCTGATTTTTAATACCCAAGCAACACCAGGTAGCACAGATAGTACTGTATATAGCATATATATATATATATATATCATATAATACAACATATTTTATGTGGTGTGTTTGTCCGGATGCACCAAAATCGATTGGTATATCGGTAGAAGTAGAAAACAACTGGTTAACCCTAGCAAACACTGAAACCACAGGCAACCCAAATAGCTTTATGCAACACTAGTGAATGAGTATACTTCAGTCTTCTGTGTGTCGGCTACTCTAACATTGCTGCCCCATAAGATCTTACTGCAGGACTGAAGGTAGTCTTGAGAAAGTTTGATGACTCTGTGGAAAAGAGAAAGGACAGCCTAAATCTAAAGGTGAGAGAGTGCAGTTCCAGGTATCAAAATGGTAGGAATAAAGGTCAATAGAGAAAATGGAGAATCAACCATGGGTTTTAACACAACGAAAGCGTCGAATCTCAAAACCCAATCACTACCTACAAAGCTAGCTTTAAATCACCCAATAACTTCATACCCTTATGATATTACCTGCATTATATAGCATGTTGCCACTTTTTCATTGAAAGCTAGAAAATTCATGAAAGTTTAGGAAAAAGTTGCTTCTGTGACCAAGATAGGGCAATATCTGTTAGTTTAGTATTATTTTTTTCATATTTTATTTAAAGCAAATTGATTATATCAGTCCTGTATGTATATTATTATATTCAGGTTCTTCAATATCTTGGCTTTCAAATGAGTCATTGTTTGACATGGTGAGACAGACATTGGTCAGTGTTTATAGGATTTCCCCAGAGCTCTAACGCAAAAATGTTCAATGGTATAGGTTTGCAAATTATAACGTCACAATTTTCATATTCGGTGCTGTGTGCTCTTACCGCTTATTTTTATCACTTACCGCTTATATTTATCAACTACGATAATGACGTGAGTGGCAGACGAAGGTAGGGAAACTCCAGAGAACCACTGAAGATGACAAAGGAACAAGTGTCATTACCTCTACGTGTACAGATTATTTCTATGATAAATAGTTCAGATGCCAAGCACCCTACTATGTTTTCCTGATTATATTATGCACTAGCCCTTTCTTTTTATTGTTAAGTTGAGGGGCACGACAAAGGCTAGTTACATAATTTCAAGCATTGGGTGGTCTCGCTAGAGCGCAGTTTACATATAGTCCTACGGCCACGCCACTGCAGGTCACAATTTAATCAGTGTGATTTCATTACCTTTATCAACGACAGTATATTTATTGATGATGATGATGATGAACTCTATTGATTAAAAATAATACATAAACATGCCCCTTTTTGTGGGCAAAGATGAAAGGTTAATATTTGAGATTGTATAAATACAATCTACAATGTAATTGTTCCTGTATAGATTTTTACATTGTTATAATAATATAATATTGTAGCGATAATATAATAATATTTACAGAATGATAATGGAAAATAAAGATTGTATGAGTATAATTAGATCGGCAATATTTGAGGTTTATTTTCCATGAGTGATTGTGCTGTGTCCTCTGAGATTTGGTGTCTGCGGCTCTCGTTTCCATTCCATTAACAACAGATGGCCCTAGTCGCCGCAAAACCAAACCTCAAGCACCAGTTCGTAACTATAGGCTTAGTTGAAGCATAATCATATTTAGAAAGCATCATGAAAAGCGATTCAAATTGTTCAAATAATAGTACTATAAATGTTTAAAATGAACGACAGAATGAAAAAAGCAAACTCTAAAAATCATGCGAAATCTATTAATCCAGAACATGTGTTTGTATTGGTTGGGTGTTAGCACGATCCCTGTGCATTGTTGGTTATCTAGAATCCTAGTTTATTATTAGCGCTCTCTGGGTTTAACAGCACCGATTGTCACAGAAAAGCGCAGCCACAATGGCAGCGAAAGGGATCAACTACCTAAGGCTAAATGGTAATTATGACATCTGTGAGGGGATGCTGTCCTCACACTTATGGGTTCGGCGTGAAACAAGATGTTCACTCTAAGCATTAATCTAGATATTATAGTTGAGTCAGATACAGTGTGTCTATAGCAATCACTTGTAAAATAACTGCTGATATAAAGCTAAAAACCGTTCTTATATACAAAAACTGTAACAGCATGATTGACGTCAAAGTATAAACATTGCCAAACACAACTTCGTATATGTGACGCACAACATTAGACAAAATATACATTGTATGTTTTTAGACATCGATGGCACGACCAAAGTTCACAGGAGGATATATCATTAAGTATGATGAAATTTATCAAGAATAAATCTTGAAGGCAGAGACAGGATGAGATTGTTGGCTTTAGACATTGTTCATAGTAATTAATGTCAGCAATGACTGTCAATATAAATAAAACAGTAAGCATTGCATAGCTTGCGTAAATGAGCGTTATTCTTGGAATGTTACTGTGATGTTATTATAACGAGATAATGGTTGTCCTATACAGCTGACATATTTAGGTCAACTCCGGCGATCTTCTTCTTTGAGATATTATGATATCTTACACATCACATTGTGGAAACCACAACTAAGTGATTTTTATTGTAGGACATACTTTTGACACCCTGTTATTCATAGTTTTAGTTTTTTCTATTCATTCTTTAGTTTCATACTCTTCCGTTAGCTCGCGGAGTCTCATGACCAAAACCGGAAATAAGAAAGCTAGCTTTCATACAAACATACAATTTTGCATAAGATATAATGGAGAGACCACATCATTAGGCCACTCATTTTTGATTAATAGGTTCACGGATCCGCCGACGTGAGATAAAACCTACCGCTGAAAAAATAAAAAGTCTATGTGTACTTTTGTTTTTATTTGAACAGCCGAAACTTGCAATTTGTTGATTAATGTTTGTTTTTGAAAACGTAACGTTAGCTTTCTTGTAACAGCATTATATACACAGTACTATTAAATACATGTAGATCTACTGCATTCGGCCAAATTCGGTTAAGAAATTCCCACTGGTATTACAAGTATACATTTGCGTTTGGTCACGATGTGCAACAATCTAACCGCAGATGATTTGCAAAGGGCCAAGCTCGGTATCGAAAAAAATGACTTTCCCAGTTAACACTGGAGAATAACATGTCGTAAACACTGTTTGTTGTAATTTTTTGACTGGGATACTGGCAATTACCATTGAGAAGTTGCTTATCCAATTCACCAACTTATCTGTCAAGGAAAAACGTAAATGCAAACAATTGACTTTCAACCACGGAAATCTTTCACGACATTCAATGTGATTTGCGACCGCTTTACCTCAACATAAACCACATGCGAATCTACGGTGATGAAAAAATGGCTTCGGACTGTTATGTCAACATTTCTTGCAGCGGTAAGAAATCATTTCATGGAGTAGGTTTTTCAAATTCACAGAACATCGGCGACTATATATCGCAAGAACTAAATGTGGACAAAGAAAGTATAAAATCTGTGTTCGCTTTCACGAAGGAGGGTCGATCCGGTACTAGAGCAATGCTCGACATGCTAGTGGTAACCATAGTCAGAGACTTTTACTGCCTTTATATTACTGTTGAGCTTGAAGACGGATACATGCGAACCGGACGTCAGACACCTGTCAGCACTCGATGTGCTCATGGCAGCATCACGCTCATACAACTACTTGCCTCCACAGAAGTAAGTACTGCATTGGAATGTTAGATTCTAATCAGTATATCTCATCATAACCATTCACTATATATCTATTAGTATTACTCAGTATAAGCATCAAATTTTTCTAATGCTAATTAAACCTAAATATGAAAGTGTGGCAATAATTCAACTTATTATCACTCAGTAAATATTGTAATGTATAACAGGCAAATGTCCCAGGTCAGCCAGGATAGGCCATCGTTAGAGGATATTGTGCCCAACTGTTTATTTTCTGAATAGAATTTAGAAAACCGAAATGCCCCCATACGATTTCATACTGCTAAATCAGGTTTATATTTAAAATAAACACATTTAATCTTAAGTATAACTCCAGTTAAATATTTTTGATATTATTCATGATTTTAATGTGAAATATTGATATTTAGGAAAACATAATTTGGATAATATCAGGTAAATATGCAGGTATGGTAGGTTTTTTTTGGTGTTGGTCATGACAGTAGCAATCCTATCTAGTGCTAGTTTTAAACACAAGCTTGTAGTCTGTAGATGGAATGACTGAATGTCTATATAGAAATACATACATATACACTGATTCTATGAAATAAATGTATTTACATATCAAATATTCATAGTTCATGTACACTCCTATTGAATATCACTGTATTAAAATATTGATAATAAGCATTAGTCTTTAAGGTATTTGTAAAATATCAGTTTTTAACATTTTGCAAGTATAATCCATTTAGTTGAATGGTGTAGCTTACTGCACTCTGAATATATATATATATATATATATATATATTTATATATATATAGTATATATATACACATATATATATGTATACACATATACATGTGTGTATGTATATATATATAATATATGTATATATATATATAATTTTGAAAATTGTTATTGTAGGAAAGTGGCTACCCAACAGGATGTTGTGTTCAACACCTTATTGGATAAGATGAAGAGTATGGGCATCGGCTTCCTTGCAACTCAGGTGGAGGGTATTGGTCGAAATGTTGTGAGCACACTCACAAGTGTGCTATGGTTCCTAAATACCCATCGCGAAACTATCAAGGAAAGAGCTATTGTTTTACCCTTTGAAGAATTGACAGGGTACAACAACTACAAAATGCAAAAGAAGAAAAAACCTGTGTTGCATGTGGATGAACTGAAGCAAAACATTGATCGTTTGTGTGAACTCTTGAACCATCTATGGTTTTCAAACAAAAATTTCCAAGATTTCCAAAGTGAAGTGTCCAAGCTTGTTCAAGGAATGAAGTCCTATCATGACTATCTTTTTTGTCAAAGAGAAAGAACAGCTTCCAACCACGCATCTCTTGAACCAATCAGAGCCATGAAAGACACTTGGACTCTGCGTCATCTTCCTGCCTCTCTGGGACCAATTTCAAACAGTTACATCAAAGTTGTGGAGGTAGTCCAGAATCTTCATGCATATTGTCCAGTATTACTACTGGACCTGGAACCTGAAGACAGATATGAGCGGCGACAGTGGTTAGAAAAGCTATCACTTCCCTTTCCAGCCACTTTGTACTTCTACCACCTTAGCAATTCTCTGGGAAGCATAAACTTCCTATGGCAGCGATCTGGAGAGAAAGATGATGAAGATACTATCAAAACTATGACTTCACTAAAAGAAACAATACAAATCTACTCGACATGTACAATGAGGCGAGAGTTCACAAACCGGTACCCCTCTGTTAAACCAGCACTTCTAAGGTCAATGTACAACTTTTTGAGAGAAGATGCATCAGCCCCAGTAAATGCAGCAACAGCCAGTGTTGATTATCGACTAGAGGAGTGTCTGTTTGCTGCTGATGATCCAGATCTTGTGTATGATTTGCGCCGAAATAATGGAAGAGTCTGTGACACTAGATATGACCCGTTCTGGAAAGAACTCCAGCGATACCTAGATGAAAAGGCTGCAGTCCATGAGCGTCAACAAGCAGATCATCTTTACTTTCCATTTGCTGTGTCTGTTGATTCATTACGCAGAGAGATCACTAGCAGATTACCAGATGATACACCTATACCATCAGCATCATAGTTACGGTTCAATTTTTGGCCTCGCAATCCCTACACATACTCTGCAATGGCATACACTGGAAGATTCAATGTCAAATTTGCCATACAACAGCGACTTGCTAGAGCACAGCATGCAGAGGCTCATTACACAGGCTATCAGTTAAAATTGATGAAAGAGATGGCTGTAGAGTGGAAAGAGCATTCGATAATGGTATGTGTAGATGATAAAGCAGTTGTGCCCATAGGTGAACCAACCACACCTATATCAACTGGAGTGCGGCTCCACAACAGGAGCTTAGTGCCTGCAAACACAGTTTTAATAGCAACAGATCATGATTTCCATGTTGCAGGTGCAATACCATCAGTTCTCTTTCACGTCAACATACCTTCAGATCCACGGAATAGTTTTCATCAGAGTAAAATACATGTAACTGTAAAGGAAAAGATGTTCCAGCCGTCGAATCCTATGAGGAATTTTGCAGAAAATTCACAAATATTGCGAGAAATGAGTACAGATGGTTGTGAACTTTATTCACCAGTTCTCTTTCTATATTCAGATGGCGGTCCAGATCATCGCACAAACTTCAAATCTGTCCAACTAGCTGGCATTGCGATGTTCATTTCTCTCATCCTAGACATGTACATTGCAGTGAGGACTGTACCTATGCAAAGCTACACCGACCCTGCAGAAAGATGCATGAGTTGTTTGAATTTTGCCCTGCAGAATGTCTCCCTATGCAGAGAACTCACAGATTTCGAGTTACCTCTGAAGTCACTTACCAGCCTAACAAAGTTGCGAAATGCTGCTGAACGTGACCCCAAGATTAAAGATGCATACCTTGAATCTGTTCGATCTGTTACAACAATTGTAAATAAAAGATTCGGAAAGTTAATGTGGCAGGAAGAAGAAGTGGCGGTGAACCAGCCAGCAGATGAGGAGTCCATACAGTCAATGAAGGAAATGGTCAAACTGATTGATGGGAATATCCCAGCAGATGCATTACCAAACGATTTGAGCAAGTTTCCTTAACTGAAGGATTTCATGGATCACCATTGCAGATGTCAACACCATTCATTTCAAATCATGAAATGTACCAGACAGGAATGTGCTTATTGCACTCTAAATCCACCAAGACTGTCAGATAAAATTTTTGAGAAGCTGCACTACCTACCTGATCCAGTCCTTGGAAAGGATGGCGACACCTACCTGCCTTTCAATCAGGTGTATGGCAAAGAGACAAATGATGGTGGTCGACCCAGTTTACAGTCCAAAGCCCAGCCAACTGCAAGGAACAAAGAAAAAAAAGACGTCCTTGTGGCAGATAAATTCCGTCGAGTGGTTGTCTGCGGGAAATGCCAAAAACCAAGTGTGATTTACTCTAGAAAGAAACTATCTGCAAGTGACGAAAAGAATATCAGTAGAATGAAGGAAGAGAGGGTCTATGTTTGTGGTAGTCAATTATTTGAATCTGGTCTCCTCAGTGACCAGTTTGTGGTGAGAGAGGGCATTACATGTGCTTCTCCAGTAAAAACCACTTATTATGCGGAGAAAATGGCTTCTTTTCCTGATGTGTGTTTCCACTGCGTTCACCCTGAAATTGCTTTAACAGCAGCAGTACAACAAAAAAAGGAAGAATATGGCATAGTGAGGCCTATATGCATAAACTGCCTTGTGTCAGGAAAGGAAATAGTCTGCAGGAATGCTGTCAGAGTAGTCAAAAAGAAGAGGACATGAACTGACAGACACACACGCACACACACACACACACACACGCACACACACACACGCACACACTACATACATACACACACACATACATACATATATATATATAATATATATATATTATATATATATGTATATATATATATATATATATATATATATATATATATATATATATATATATATATATATATATATATATATATATATATATGATGTTTGTACACTTAATTTGTACACTCGCCAGCTTTTTGCCATTAGCCTCCAGTTCCGTCTTCCATTTGGTCATTGACATCTTGATGAATGCCACAAGAGCAGGGTGAACATTGTACATACTGAGGCACTCAAGTATCCAACTATGGGGAATATATGAATATAAGATTTGAATATATGTATATATATATATTATTATATATATATATATATATATATATATATATATATATATATATATATATATATATATATATGTGTATATATATATATTGTGGATGTTGTATGAATATTGAAATCTCTCTCTTTAGAAATTGGTTGTAAATACTTGCATAAAACTTCTAAATGTATAGGTAGTTAATGGATTTGAATTGTATTAATGTTTGAATGATGAACTACTTCAACTAGTGTAGTGTTTTAGTATTTAACACTATAGCAGGTTAAGAAATTAGTGTCCACTAATAAAAAAAACAATCAGTTAACACCATAAGCAAAGATTAACAGCTGTGAATTTCAATTCAGCTCACATTTTGCAGTAATAATGTCTACAGGCATCTATAACAACTAGGATGAAGAGCGAGTCAACTCATGAACCGTTGTAACGAGAAACGAAATGTTTGCAATAGGAACTATACTCATCTGATAGCTCACAGAGTCTCGCGACCAAAACCGAAAATAAAAACGCTAGCTTTCATACAAACATACAGTTTTACACTAGATTTAATGGAGAGACCACAACATTACCAAACAAAAATAACTCTCATTTGCAGCTGCTCTTAAGTTGATTGTATTATATACCAACCAAAAGAAATCAAAATTCTCTAACAAAGGATACGATAATTTTATAATTTAAGGCTAGATAACCCCTTTTGTCTCTCGCCAAAGCTATGGTTTTACCTAAAATGGCATTTAGCTTGGGTTGTGAAAGGTTTTGTATCTGCAACTCGTTTCTGGTCTGATTTGCTAGATGCTAAATTTTGGCATTCAGATGCGTATTTTTATCCTCGGCAAATTATTACCCTCGTAATTGAATTTTCAATTATTTCAGCAAGGCTCCGGTTATGATAGTATCTTACTGACACCATAAAGGTATTATTCTGATTCTCTATTTTCAATAAGCAAAACGACTCGAGTCATAATGTACCAATCCTTCCCGTTATAATTATTGCGTTGCCGGAAAATCCATCACCAACATGATGTCCTAAGTAACACAATCTGTTACGTGATGTGCGCCAAAGCAAAGATGTCAGTGCAGTCCCATGTTGCCACCCTCACACATTTTTAAAAGACTTTGATATCAGTGCGTATATTTTTTTGAGCAATAATATGTATTACGCACTAGCTTTATGGTTTACCTGCGCACTGACAATAAGCTTATTTATAAGTTTTAAAACTGCTCACAAAAAGAATGTTCATTCCACTAAAAACCCTTTATAATGACTCGCCTTTGTACTTATACAAAAGCTACGATCACAATTCACATTGTTATCAGATTCACCCTACTCAAACTTTGCAACTATAAACTTGGGAAATTAGGTTATCACTGTGCCAAAAACGAAGCAGCCGTATAGTTTTTCCTTTACCTTCCGTCATAAAATCCTGTTTTCAATGTTTGCTTTAGTTCTCAGTTTAACATAAATGAAAGAAATATTGTAAACAGCGACCTAAACGTATTTTGCTAGTGAAATTCTTCAGCGCACGACCAATGATATCTTTGGCTACCAAATTTTTATATTAGATAATGGGTCTGCATTTTGGTCAAACTGCAAAAACAATGGCATTTTTGTTGTGCAGCCGGTTTCACCAAACAACAAAAATATTAAACATTTCTTTTGGTTTTCAATTGCATTGATTCATGTGTAGAAATTTTTGCTGATTCTAAACCCCTTGAAATTGAAGTAATAAGACAGAGACTCATTATTCACAGCAATGTAGGCATGACTTAATTCTGCGCGGAAAAGCAATGAACTCCTTAGTGAAATAGTTGATATTTGCTATACAAACAGTCAACAGAATGAGCTAATGCGTGTGGCTGAACTAGCGAATGTGGGTTATTGTTATATTGATATATTATCATAGGTCCATTTTTGTAAAAACTGATAAAAAAATTGATTTTGTTTATTTGGAAGAATTGCATCGAGTCATTGAAGTTAGGATAGCAAAATAATTAAGAATTGTGATGTTTTTTGCAATGAACTTTGAATTGAATCGACTCTTACATGACATATAATGCAAAGAATTGGGAATTGAATTGCTAATTTTTTGAGGAGAATTGAAATGAATCGAGTCCTTTTTCAATGCTTTATATACATCTCAGCTATATCATAATTATGTCACAATATTCCAAAAATACACATTTTCAGATTTTAAATGAGTACCAGTTTGCTATAGGTTGAAGCTCATAAAATAGACCAATAATGCTTTTTCTCTCAAGTTGTAAGAAAATCATCCACATCAGCAAAATTTGAGGATTGTTTTTTTTCTGCAATATCATTATAATTCCAATAACATATTTACAATCTATGGCCTTATTGCTTCACCACTAGCACTAGATAAGTCTCAAGAGCAGATTTTATTACAAGATTCACTTACAGGTAAGTACGAAACTTATAATAAAGGCTGAGCAAGAAATATCAAATAATAACGATAGTTTCTACTATCTGACTGAGTCTGACAGCTGTGATAGACGTTTTTGCGAGTTGAGTAAAGCTTTTCATAGTATGATTTTATTTTTAAGCAGCTTTACTACTTGCTGCTAATATTGGGCATATTGACAATAATAATTACTCAATAGCGCTGAATATAATCAGAACTTGACCAATCATATTTAACATAATAACAATTATCTTAGCTTGCAATGCATGGATCTTCATATTTTTTTTTCACTACTCTTCCTTACAAATGTGCCATCTAGACTAAACATCATAAAATTCTAGTTTGCCAAGTTGGGTTTTTATGCTTTTTGTAGCTAGTAATTTTTTTAATTGTTAAGTGATTTGAAACATTTTTTTATTTTGCTCATAAAAAATTTCTTTTTTGTACAAACCTACATTATTTTAATATAGAATGTAACTTGAGATGTTCTCTTTTTGAATAAAAAACATAATTAAGATAAAATTAATAAAAAATGAGATACGGCAGTAACACTGAGTCTATCACTTGTGAGCAGCCAATCAATTAATTGAGTCTGGATGCGCGCAATAGAGTTATTTAGTTGGGTTTGAAAGGAAATACCTGTGTATTTGTATTTTGAGTAATGCGTACATGTCATCCTATGCTCAGAGTATGTCTCTAACGGTATTAATTATCCTGTTCTGTAATAACATTGTCGATAGCACGTATTAAGATAATACAAATTCTTACATTGTTTACTAAGCTGGTTTAATTTAGGTCAGGATGTTATGGCCTTACATCTTGGTGTTGAATAGTTTAACGCCTCTACTTTTCACACTGACCTAATTTTAATTAGTGTAGCAATGCAAACCTAATTATTTGGATTATTAAGAAGAAAACTCGGACAGCTCTTGAACTATCCTATCATAAGCCTGTTTAGTAGAGCAGCTTTAAGACGATAACGATTTGTTATAAGACGATCTATAAGACGATTTGTTATACTATCTCAAAAGATTTTTTAGGATGTAAGTAAATGAACTCGCTTTTTGCTTTAGACTTGTTTCTGTTGAAAACAGAAACCATTTTTGTTGATGCGTGTAATATTCATGTCACCATACTGGACTAGAGATGGCAATTACTGTTTTATTTGTTTTGTTTTCCATTCAGTAGAAAAAGTTCAGAGCAGGATAATCGTCAGAAGATGGTTGAGTAGTTATAGCGTAAACTTCCGAATGATGGATTTCCATTCCGTTCTTTCCTAAGAGATGAACAATGTATTTTGTTTGTACATCAAACCGCAGATCAACGACATTTTTTGAAGCGGTATGGTGATGATCTGTGTCGCTCGGATGCAATATATAAAACATCAAATTTAGCCATACAGACATTCTTCATTGTCTGTAACGCTAGCTTTGATGTTTTACCTTGGATTACCAGGTATGTTGGAAGTTTATTTACATGCATAAACAAATAATGCTTTCATTAATTTGTTTGACTTTTCGTCATATGATATGGTTGTATAGCGGCACTGCTGGCAATATCGTGTGACTTGATTGGAACTAAATTTAACAGACACACATGTACATTTATAACATATTTCATGACATGTTTATTGTTTAGGTACTGGCAACTTTCATCTTAAATGGTGAGAAAACTGAGAGCACTCAGGAAGCTCTTGGAGGAATTAGGAAGTGGAACAGTTCAGGTAAACCTCGGGGCATGGATACAGTATAGCTGATTATGCAGATCAAGAAATTGTTGCTATAGAACACGCTATAGTTCAACCACAAATAATGATGTAACTATTTACTACTGTAAGCTACTTCAGAGAACATATGAGTCACTTCAGGTGTAATTTTTGTTTGTTTAACAAACACATTAAGGTTGGAGTTTTGGCTAAATCGTCTTCTAACTTTTCGCAGTTCTAACATTAAATATTTTCAAATTCATGAAGAAACCTGTCATATGGAAACCAGGCTTTATTGTCGTCTTATAACTACAAAATAGCAACATAATTTACTACTTGCTACACTGTTATTACTTCAAAGGTTGCATAAACAATATTCACTTCTAGGATGCTAATAATAATTTTTGTAGTGAATTGAATGAGAAAAAAAGCATCTATATGCAGACAAGATGAAAGTGTCATAATAACAACATACATGTAGGTAAGGTAGTCAAAGCAAAAAAAGGATATTACAAGATGTAACTACAACCCATAATGAAATAAATCGAAAGTAATCGCCTCGTTGTCGCGTGAGCAACCTATCCTTGGAAACATTGTTAGAATATCCATGAGTATGAGTGTGATGAAATGAGCTGAATTTTTTTCTTCCCACTGGGGAGAGCTTATCTGGGTATAATTATCAATTTGAATCCTTCCGCAGTGACTGTTTTTGTAACGCCGAATAGTAGTCTCACTGCTATTGCTTTCACAGAAATTTTGCAAAGCAAAATGGCGTTGAATCCGTTCAGATTTTACCGTTTCTATGCTTCAGTGTGAAACAAACTCTGAATCCATACGAAGCATGGAAACCCAGAATATCTCAAATCTATCTCTCTCTTTGATTAGCCAACGTTGTGCTGATCTCGAGTAACAGCCCACTAACTGATTATTTCTAGATCTGAGAGATCTAGAAGATCTAGAATACATCACAAACAAGAAGGTCATTGAAAATTTCAACTTGTTGGCAAGAAACAAGAATTTTAGAGAACAATTGAAGCAAAAGCAACTCCAAGATGATTTACCAAAAGCAAGTCTAAAGCAGAACCAATGGAAGTCTAACAAAATGAAATGAAATCACATTTTTTTAGTCTAGCAGTCAAATGCTATGCATAAAAGTTGGAAGTGCAGGTGCCTAGATGCATGTGTATTAGCTTTATTTAAAATTGATCAGTCTTCATCAAAAAACCCATAAAAAATAGCACTTGGTCAAGATGGCACATTTCATAAATTAAAACTGGAGGCTGAAAAGTGTATTTATTTTAAAAGATTTTTTTATTTCTCTTTTACTGCAAGAGGCTAGGTTTATGTTAAAAAGTTTGCCTTTGCCAAGTAGTTTCCATTCTGCATATTTTGTATACCTCATTATGACATAAATTTGGAAATACCTAGACGTATAGAGATTATTTGGTGGGGCTCACAGATTTCATGCCTGGTTTGTTATAGGTTTACTGTGTTCCACTGGCCATATATCAAGCAGCAGCTTGGGAATGACAGTGTATCTATGGTTTAGTACAATATTTGCATGAAGTGATACCAGCGGAGAAGTACAACTCTAGCGGCAACAGGTATCAACCCGTTCACTAACAAATTCATTGATGATTATTTCTGTAAGCTCCGAATTGACAAGGACAGTTGTTTGGAGTCAATGTTTTCATTTCATTTGATAGATCTCTAGTTGCCATCTCTGTTCTATACTCTTATACTGGTCTTCAGGTCGAAACGGATTACATATACTCTGTCTTATGCACTCTGTTAATAAGTATTATTTGTTTCTTATGTCTACTGTAACTGGTTATGACATAGTCTGTGTTAGACATATACACCTACAGTGAACGGGTATCACAAACTCTGTTTTGTTGTACGCTTACTGTCATTAATGAGTATCCCATAGTCTTCTTTTTGCATTACAAAATGTTGCTTTTGTGTGTTAAAACAAAATTTTGAATAGTCATCACATACTTTGCATTGTTGAACAGCTACTACCGTTTAGTACTAACTACTGTGATAAATACCACATACATATTGGTAGTAGTTTAGTGTTACAAAATAAAGGGAGCTACATTGTTTTTGGAAATCCGTTAAACATAGTGTTGAGCTCAGTACATGGAGCCGATCACACTATATTTGGTTTACATTTCAAACTTTTTTTTTAAAGCTGGAAGTCATCATAACTTGAATAATGCCCGCTATAGAAAGCAATCAAAACAATAAGAAGATAATAATTACAGT
This sequence comes from Watersipora subatra, assembly GCF_963576615.1. Taxonomy (NCBI): domain Eukaryota; kingdom Metazoa; phylum Bryozoa; class Gymnolaemata; order Cheilostomatida; family Watersiporidae; genus Watersipora; species Watersipora subatra. The sequence continues at coordinate 59,566,185 of NC_088716.1, read as the reverse complement.
GAATTTCAATTCAGCTAGCGTTTTGCAGTAGTAGTGTTTACAGGTATCTATAACAACCGGGGTAAGCAGCTAGTCAACTAAAAGACGTTGTAACCAAAACACAGCTTTTCCGGTAGGAACTATACTCTTGCCTCTATGTCAGGGTTTGAAACAATGGATGACTGACAAGTTGAGATAAATACATTTATAATTATATTATTACATAAGATAAATTATGCATTTACATTTATAAATATATATTATACATTTATATTCTACAATTTATACTAAATTGTGGAATAGGGCAATCTAGGGCCAGTGCAATGCTACTGCAAATATCAAGCATGGCAGTTGTTCAATCATAGCAGCTGTTAAGATGTACATGTAAATATGTGGGACATTAGTAAGCATTGAAGTTGTCTTACCATTACACTAGAGAGCACAAATGAAAAACAACACAAAAATTTAATGAAATTATAATTAGGGATCATCACGACTACATATGAAAAAGAATAACATACTACCGAACCTACCAATGGATATTCAGCAAAGCAAATGACCTCACAGAGTGACAGGCACAAGCAGAGGTATATCACCAACATTACATGAACCAGCCAGATTTATAACGGGCTGAAGCATTGTAGCAGTCAGCATACACTAAGTCATCAACCATTCATTGTTGAGACAATTTATTTAGTATATGGCAGATCTAGCTTATAACATCATCTCATTATAAACAATGGTGTGTTGTATAGCAGCAGAAAAACATAACATAATTATTCAAGAACTCAGATATTGTATTTTATGAAAAAAGGTTGGCAAAATGGTAACAACAGAAAAACAAAAAATAACAAACAACAATTTTTTTGTGTTTGATGTAAGTTAGCTAACTAGTCGGGTCTTAAGATGGCGATTACTGAAAAATTAATTTCATTATGTTACAACTAATTGTTTTTGAGTTATGGCCAGTTTTGTAGAATTTATTGCTGGACTTAATATAATTTGCGAGCCATCTTGGGATTCCAACATCAGGTCGGAACATGTGCTCACCGTAGTGATCCTGCAATAGCTATTACACAAAAAATTATGTAATAACCCCTAGTGAAGCCCAACCAGCTAATAACATTCGGCAATGAGTCATGGACAGGTATATAAGAGGGACAAAATCAACGAGAAAGGAGAGAGGCAGTCCAGAGACGGTGCAGCCGAAGAGGGGCACCTAAGGAAGATGAAGGCTACCGGAAGCCTAAGATAACCAAGAGAGCTGGCAGCAAACCAATTGCAGAGGATCGATTACTTAGAAATTAATACACAACAAACACAATTTATCCAAAGAAGTGGCAAGCCATAAAGTCCTGAGAAAACAGAGTTTATTCACCCTCCTGCTAACACAAAGAGCTACCACTACACACCGATAGACCTTGCACTCATGGAACCTCCAACTCAAAAGAATATAGCAAATAGGGCTAAGTATGCAAGAATATCGATATTTTGTTTAGGCTATTAAATTGCCAGAATAATTGTTATTTTGACCTTTTGAAGGTAAATGTGAACCTTTTTGTAAATAAGGCACACAAGTACTTGAAAAAAACCACTGGTGTATTATTGTTGGTTGTAAGATTATTACCTCTAGACAGTCCAATGCTTATAACCCTGACAATACTTGTATTGAACATTGATATTAAACATGACACTGTCATAATGCAATTTCAAAGAAAACTTGATACTTGAAAACTATCAAAGTACCCATTTTCATTGATCAAATTGGTCGGCTCAAATTTGCTTTATAACAACATTTTGATTTTTGTGGGGGCAGAAGTGCCACTTTTTTAAGGTCAAAATGTTTCTTAGGAGAAATTCCAGTGAAGGTTTAAAAGCTAACCATTACATAGCTTCATAGAACTATTTAAGATTTTTACTCAAAAAAACAACAGGTGCTATAGAGAGCTAGAAATTCATTTTGTGCACTCTGCGTTCGACCCAGCATCAAACTAACTCATGTTCATATACGGCTCAAGCACCAACACTGCTTTTCTAAACATTGAAACTTAATGATAAATTACTTGCATTTTATTGGTGATTGTTGAGAATGAGTTGCAGCAATGACAGCGTAAAATTATTAAAACCTTTCGTTTTGAAGAGTTATACAGTTTTTAAAATAGTAATCTGGAGTTTAAGTTATCCTGTTTTTCCTCTTTTCAATGCAGCACTAGTTTTCTCATTTGTCCATGCAATCATTAACTTCCACATAGCTTGAGCACATAACTTCCCCTAGCAATCATACAAATCAGTTTTGATCATTCGCATTTCGTACATATCATTGAACATACTCAGTGTTTGTAAGATTCTAACAGCTATGAATAGCACACAAAAACAATGATGAATAAGCCATATATTTGCTTCTGTTGATAAAAATATATCTTATTAATGACAGCTCCTTTGTATTTTACATGACTTTGATTTGTTTATTTTTTGGTTCAATGCATGACTGGGTTCTTGAGGAAAGATTTCCATTTTATTATCTTGTGCATAATAATAGTAATAACAATAATAATAATGATAATAGACAGCATACACCAGGATTGAAATCGCAGTCATGCGCAGGTCTTACATCAAGGCTGACACAAAAATAGAAAGTGTTGTGTAAAGATGTTTAATACGATAGTTCCTTCACCATGTCAGATCATAGGAATAAAATAGCATTCACAGTTGAGTTTTACTGAGTCAAAAACATTACAATAAAAGACAGACCATGCCACATTTGCTAATAATTTGCTAATAATTTGCAAACATGATGAGCAAACATTTGCTAAGAAATTCAAATAGCTTTAAAGCCAAAACTAGAGAGTAGTTTTTATGGCAAAATAAATGCCTGAGAATATGCCTGGACTGTAATTAGCTGTTCCTGTCAATTGTAGAATTACTGTAGTTCAATGATGGCTGGGGTCCAACTAAGATATTACTAGCGAACCAAGTCAGAGTGACCTCCTTGACAGTAGGAGTGTGTTGCCTTTTTAAAATGTGCTTTGAGATATTAATTGATGTCCGATGTTTGTAGGCTGTTAACATGCCGATCGACTTTTTTTAATGCTGTTCGCATAGAATAACTCCGCTACAGGTATGCGCAAGTTACAGCAATTGCTCATTGTAGATGCCTCAGTCAAAAATAGGCAGTTTTTCACAAGTGCTTCTGAGAGATGCATGGAATAAATCAGTAAGAACCCTTCTTATTGGATCAACTTGCACATTTATCGCAGATTAAATTCTTCTTTTAAATAAATTATTAGCAGCAGTAAAAGATCAGAGTTAGAGTCTTTCCAGGAGAACCTACTTCAAATCAACATAATCGTCTTCATCTCCGCTGCTTTCTTCGTCTGGTTGATCTGTTGGTTTAGAAAGCGGATGAGGCAATAGGTACCTTCTTTTAGAATCAGCCGATCTAATTGTTGTCTCATCTGCTTTTCTTTTATTCGACGATTGAGCATGGAGGTGAACATTTTCAACTGTATTAGCTTCAACCTCACTATTGCTTAGTAATCTCTGTGCAAATTTGATGATGTAGCTGTCATTACGATCACACACATGCTTCTCTCCTTGGCAAGCAGCAAATAGAATCATGGTACTTTTTCCGAAAATAAGATCTTTAAGTTTCTTCAGGTAATCCGAGTAAAACTTTGAACCAACATTCCTTCCTATCGTTCTGCATACTTGCAAGATGACCACCTGCAACAGTGTATCAATTTGTATATTAAGGTAGCCTCACTAGAAAACTTGTCTCAAGCCTAGTATCCTATAATAATTCCTGAACCAGAAGAGAGTTAGTTTAATAAATCATATTACTTTTTGGATTACGCATTACGTTACTTACTTACAGTAATTTAATGACTTTAACAACCCTTACCAATTAAATAATTTGTAATTTATTTTGCTGATTTAAATTTAAATATATATGTATAACCCTTTTGCAAAAAATATCTAAAAGCATCCTTGATCGCAAAAAAGTTTATAGAGAAACACACTGAGAACAAGAAATAAATATGAAACAATAAGATACAAATATCTTATGTATCTATCTATCTATATATATATACTAGAAATTCCACTGTCATACAGCCCACGACCAAAGTGATATTGGAAAAAAGAAAGGGTACTGATGGTTGAGAAATGCAATATTAGCAGTCAAATAGGATAACTGCAATGGTAGCTGTAATGTACTGGGTGTGGGTGTTATTATATACAACAAAGAGCAATAATGAAAGGAAAAGATTATATGTTTATATCTCTTCTCCTGCAAAAAAAAGAAATGCAATATTGGCCAATATTAGAAGTAAAATGCACTGATATTATTAGAATAACCAATATTATTTATATAGTAATAATAAAAAACCAATGTACAATTTTGTTTACATTTCAAAACGGCATAGCTAACAATATCACGAAGTTGCGATATTTATATAGATTTTTAGAAAATCTGTACTACGTCGTCATTGTCCTGTAGTCATCCAAACTTATAATTAATTATTGCAATAATCTCATTAGAACCGTTAGAAAAAATATCATCGTCATGCCTTTACTTACACTGCGTTAGATTTTTAGAAAGTCTGTACTACGTAGTCATTGTTCTGTAGTCATCCAAACTTATAATCCCACGACCAAACGAGCGGAGCGAAGTGTGGGAGTTTTTATGATAAATGCATGTGCACACAACTTACGAAAATTATTCATCAACAATGAGACGAACCCTCGTCAAGAAATTTCATCAACAAATTTAAGCATCGTTATGTAAAGTCATTAAAGTATAATAACGTTACAAAACACATTTAAACCTATTTAAATATGTTACCAAGTCTTTGTAAAAATTCAATAATATCTTAAAACTTACCCATCTGATCGGATTATACACAAATAGACAGATTAATTTCAACGAAAATCGCCACAAAACACTTGAAAAGCTTGGTTTAATAAAAGTTAAGACCGAAAATTGAAACGCCGAGGGACAGATAATAGAACGATGAAGTCTTGCGTAGTTCACGAAAAAATAACGTGCACTTTTCACCAGTCTATAGCATTGTCGAACTGCCGAAGGTTTTGGCAATTAACATAGGAGTACAGAAATCGTTTCATTTTTGCCGATTTCAATTTTTTCATTTTCATTTGCCGACACATTTGAATACTTTCCCATTCTAACTGATGTCCAACGCAGTATAAGTAAAGCAAATGACGATGATATTTTTAACGTTTCTTATGAGATTATTACAATAATTAATTATAAGTTTGGATGACTACAGAACAATGACTACGTAGTACAGACTATCTAAAAATCTAACGCAGTGTAAGTAAAGGCATGACGATGATATTTTTTCTAACGGTTCTAATGAGATTATTGCAATAATTAATTATAAGTTTGGATGACTACAGGACAATGACGACGTAGTACAGATTTTCTAAAAATCTATATAAATATCGCAACTTCGTGATATTGTTAGCTATGCCGTTTTGAAATGTAAACAAAATTGTGCATTGGTTTTTTATTATTACTATATAAATAATATTGGTTATTCTAATAATATCAGTGCATTTTACTTCTAATATTGGCCTAATATTGGATGAACATACTATTAGACCATGGAAATAGTCCAACAAAAATATATTTGGTTTAAGTTGGTAAAGCTTTTGTTCCTAAGTCATTGCTTTTTTTAGCTGCCAATATATGGTATACGGTAAGAGCAATTAGAATGGTAAGAACTGAGTAAGCTTGTGGTTAAAAGCGCGTGTTAAAAATATGCGGCTGCAATCTTTGTGAGTTCAAATCTAATATAGAGTGTTTTCTCATTGCTAGATTGTCATCGTTATAGCTGGAAAAACGAATGACACGCTGGGACTTATATATATAGATTAATTAGTAATACCTTTTGCATTTTCTATTATTTTGGAATTTTTTTAAAGCCATTTCAAAGTCCATTACCTATTTTTTTATTTGTAATTTTCAAATGCGCCGTATCAATTCAAATGTGCCAATACACTCCTCCTTCCGGTTTTTCTTAATGGCGATAGCTAAATCTACAAAGATGAAGTACCCTTGTGCTCTTTACTGCTACACTTTTGTACCCGTAGTAAGAGGTACCAGTATCGAGAGGTATCAGTATCGAGAGGTACCAGTACCATTCATCAAAACTTTGAACACGACAGGCTTTTGCTGCAACAGTAACCCTTTTTATACACACACTTCAATGAAGTTGTTTATATTATTAATTCAGCATATGCATGATTTTTATTTTGTTTACTCAGCTCATATTAATTGTATCAGTATCAAACTATTTTTCATTGTAAGAATTACAGCAAAACAGAGTATCTAGCTATTACTTGCTAATTATTTCACCTTTACAGTTGTTATATTTTTTATCTCAATTTATTCTAACTGCTCAAAAAACTTTGCTCATGATGTGAAGTTTAAAAGTTGCATTGGTAAATGGTGTATACTGTAAAACCTTTAATTGAACGGCACCTCTATTTAACCGCCACTATGGGAGAAGGGTTGAAAAATAGAACGTAACCCTTTAATTGAGTGCCACCTCCATTTTTCCATCACTTGTACATTTGTTGATCTTCACAAACCCTTTATATCAAGTGATCAGTAGAAAGGTGCCCACAAAATCATATTAATAAGGAATAGCTTACATCAATAACACTTAATTCTTTTGTTGTCCGACTCCAAACCTTTTCATTTTTCTCATTACAACTTTGAAAGCAACACCATAGAAACAATTAATAACTGTTTCCAGCTAATAGTAGTTCCTTGTTTAACTCGGTCTTGATGCATAACATCTATATAAAAAAATGGTTTACATTTGCGATGCTATACATATATACATGTATAAGCAACTGGTTTTAAACTAAAAGTTTGCTTAACGCACATGCGACTAAGAGTTTATCATCTTGTATTTGTGCGAAATGCAGCGCGTAAAAATTTTGCTTTGCTAAAAAATTGTTTCGACGCTAATATGGACTAGTTCAGCAGTGCAAAAGAAAAGTTGAGGGTCAGAAGACATTGTTGAAAGTATTGAATAACTAAAAAATATTTCTTCCATCGAAAGCAACAATCAACATAGCTGGCCGAGCAAACAATGCAAATATTTTTGTTATAAAAACGTTAAGTTTTGTTTCTGCATATATTATAAGTATGGCTCGTTTATGTCACTTGTTCATTAATATACTTGTAGAATTTGATAAATTATTGTTATATAACTTATAAATTTGCAGATTTATATCATATTACTTGATAGCATTATTACAGTAATCTGATCTTACAATGGATCGAAGCTCGTAACTCTCCTTCCATTGCATATAAAAAGCCAGTTCTGGCTGCAAACTGTAGCAAACATATCAATGAGTGCAACAAGCTTTTATACAACATTGTTAAATATAGGTATAAAATAAAAATATATCTTCAAATTTAGTGCAAAATAAATATTGAAGCTCTAACAAATATCAAAGCAGGACACAAGCAATGATATCATCACCAGTTAATTGCAAGCAGTAGATGTAAACTGGTAGAGATATTTGTCACCTTCTCAATGCATATTTATTAAGAGATCTTTGACAAGTTGGAGATAAGTTGGCAGTTAATTAATATTGCTCTACCAAAAAAAGGGCAAAATATAGGCGACATTCGCTTTACCAGTAAATTCGCTTTCCAAAATTCTGACGAGCTATTTTAAAAATACAACACCAGCTTCAGTTTGAATGCCACCTTTATTTGATTGCCACTCTAAAGGAAGGGTTGAAAAATAGAGTGCCATGGCATTCAATTAGGGGTTTTACGGTATGTTGAATAAAATTAAATTTTTGTACAAAGACATTTTTATTATCTGGGCAATGCTAGGCATTTAGCTAGTTTTTACTATATTAAGAATTATGTCCATCAGTCTGGCCACCTACGAGCTTGGGAACAAAATGTATCGCGCAGGAACACTACCAGCATATGAGATTTTGCAACCAAGCACACTACAAACTGCACCACTCAGCCACCTTGCTGATCCACTGTGGCCGTTTGAAGCCCAAACATACCAAACAATATTTAGTGCGATATCATACCGCTTAGTATTAATCTGCGCTAGAAGCTGCCATGCAAGTTGATGCTGAGTGATAACGTTAGACTTGCTCAATCAAAACTTCATCACATGTGAGGTGCATTTGGATTGGTTTTTCCCAGAATTCACTGCTCTGGCTGTTAATTTTCTTATGTCAGTGGTTTCCAACTTACAACAACAACAAAATTTTGCTATTTTGTTCCAATTGAAATATCATCAAAATGAGCACTGAACTGTAATGAACTGTTCATAGTTTTAATAAGGGCCAACCAAGTCCTCTATAACACAACACACAAGAATTACAAAGATACCCAGTTGAAGACCAACATTTGGGAGTCAACCATGCACAAATTGACCATCTTGAAAATAGTAGATAATTATTATTTATTATATTAAAAATGTAAAACTACAATAAAATAAACTATATATAAAATTAATTATTAAAAGGTTACGGGTTTAAACGCGTGATGAAGCCACAGAGGCCACAAGTTTTTGGCACTTGTGTCAACTCCAGTATAGGAGACTTGGTGGTAGCTGGTAATGTGTTAGGAGCTGGCTCTTCTGCCGACTTGGTGTCTATATTCATTTAAGAGATCTGAGCCATTGTAGAGCATTCGGCTCATTCTACCTCTTTCAACCAGTCACAGCTTTTGTGAGTCTCGAGTGGCAAAAGCTCCCTCTAGCTGGACTGGCTGATGGCTTTTTCTAGCTCTATGCCCTTTTATGGCACAATAATAGCCAGTCTGAGTCAGCTCGTGGTGAAGGTTCAAGCGCCAATCAGGTGTGATTCGAAATGAGTATCCTTGTCTTTAGAAGCAGGGTTGTTCAAGGAGTCAGCCTCGCCAAGACAGTTCATATCTCTTCTCTTCTCGTCGGTGTAGGAGACCACTGCCTCGTTCAAATCTGTCGTGACTGTGCCCTGACATACGGCCACAGATTTCTCATCCGAGTCTAGGAAGCCCTTTAACTGTTCCTTCTCGCTTGCCTTTAAGCTACTCAGCTGACTCAACATTTGTTTAAAAGAATTGTAGAGCTTACTTTGCTGAAACTTTATAGTGACAGGTTTAGAGGGGCGTGAATAACTTGATAATGTAGCATCGAAAAAGATTTGATGCAAAGCTTGATCGTTTGTGTTGCAGAGTGAAAATGGTTGTTTCACAGCTAACCTTTGAGCTCGGCACTTTTTTTTTAGCAGGATTGGCTGTCGCCATATTAAGACACGTCTACTCACCGTCTCAGTTTGGCTTTCTGGTTGTCCGAGCCGGTCAAAGAATGTGCTGAGTGACAACTGGGGCCAGTTTTTTCTGGACTTTGTGGCTGGGCTGGCGATCTCAGAATGTCAAGATTTTTTACATGTGTTAATTTTTTGGGCTCCTCTGGAAGAGTTTATCCACCATGTGTCATCGCCCAAGCCTTTGGAGCATTTGGTTTTGGAGAGGGTAGTCTTAACTTTTTGTCTAGTTTAAGTTATGGCTATTTTTGCCTGTCCTGGTCGAGCCATACCAAGTCATATAGGTCTGGTGGCCCAACTACACACATATCCAGTAGAGTAGCGTGAACGATCCTTTATCTAAAGCCAAGACAGATTAAAGTCTTACCATACCTGCCCAGAAGAGTCAAGATGAACTCCAGCCACGATAGAGCCTCTATGAAGCTCTACTGTGGCTGGAACCTCATAGACTCCTGTCCTGGACCTTTTCAATATAAAAAGGTCTAGGACAGGCAAAGGTTTATGAGGCTCCAGTCATGATAGAGCCTCATAGAAGCTCTATCGTGACTGGAGTTCATCTTAACTCTTCTGGGCAGGCATGGTAAGGCTTTAGTCTGTCTCGGCTTTGGATGAAGGATTGTCCATGCTACTCTATTAGATATGTGTGTAGTTGGGCCAGACCTATATGACTTGGTATGGCTCGACCAATATGGCTTGTAAATTGGAATTATCCCTTTTCTCCCACAGCTTATTTACCATTCAAACCCAATTTCCAAAGGGATAGAGGAATGGCTCCTTTCTGTTCTCTTGTCTGATTTTCCTCTGCATCGGAAGGCAGTGTGTACCTTCTCTAGCTATTTGAGTAACTCTGCCACATACTCATGAGCCGGCTGAAATTCCATGAGTGAAGGATGATACTACAGGTAGTTTGGCAGGTACAACTCTCATACAAGCATTAACATGTTTGTCGTCTCTACTAGGGTAAATGTTGGTTTTTGTTTAACAGTTTTTGTTTTTGCTTTGGTTTGACTATTTCGGTCTACTGCTCTATTAGTTTGAGAATGATCAGAGGTGGCGTGTGACTTTCCACATGCCAGAGCTGGCACAGATTAGTCATAAGTAGACTCTCAAACTGTGACCCTTGGTCTAAGCGGATCTCTTCCGGCAAACTCATGTAGCAGAAGTCTCTTTCATCTAAGGCGTAAGCTACCACAGGTGTCGTGGCTTCTGGAAAGGTCAAAGCATTCTTTCATTTGGTGGAGTAGTTGGTCAACACCAATACCTACTTATTGCCCTTTGGTGTCATTGGCGGTGGCTCCAAAAGTCTAGTATTACCTACTTCCAAGGGTGTGAAGCATACAGTCTCTGTTTCTAGTCTTCTCCGTTGTTCCATGCTTGTGGCTTGGCATACCTCGCAACTATTCACCATTCTCTTCACTGTCAGTTCTGACCAGTACCACGTCAGATGAACGCTCTGGTTGTCCTTCTCCCTATAGTGAGCTAAAGCATGTGTTTGCCTCACGGTGGTCTTTCGTATAGCGGGTAGACAGGCTGCACACCATTTTGGCTAGTTGTCGGGCAAAGTCCTGGCTTCTAGCACTCTATTCGGTTGAATTCTGAAAAATGGCCAGATTTTTGCAGTTGCCAGAGTTCCTGATCTCAAGCTCTAGTTGCTCTCTGGTCAGGTCTTCTCCATTGAAGATTGCCCAATACATGGTGGCCCAGAGTCCCGGTCCGTAGCTTGCATTTGTGCTAGCTCTTGGCCAATTCAACTTCGAGATTTTACCTGAACTGTGTCCCAAAGTGCCAGAGTGGCCTCGGCTAAACTTGGACAATCCCCCAGCTCCCCTAGAGTCAGCGGGTTGGCCCATATAACCAGCTGTCTCGCACATGGTCTTAGCAACTCCTGACATTGCTGGCAGGCATCTTTCCGATCTGCACTACAAGACCTGACCAAAGCAAGTTTCTTCCAGGTGGGTTCGCCATCCCTCTGCTTAATGGGTTCACTTCATCAAAATCTTCAACCATCTTGCCACCTGGTTAGATGGCTCCTTTTTCCTGCACAGCCAGCAGAGTGAGGTATGGTCCATTTGGAGTAGAAACTGCCGGCCATATAGGCACAGTCATAAGTGTTTCATGGTCTTGACTACAACTAGCAGCTCCCTCCATGTGATGCAGTAGTTCCTATCAGCATGTGCAAAGGTCTTGCCAAGTAAGCAATTAATGTATCTTTTCCGATTTATGCTGTCCTAGGGCAAGACTGCTACTATCCCACATCTGCTCACATTTGTATCCAGAATAGGAGACTGACTCGGATAGTGGTATCCAAAAAACAGCCGCAGGGAAATCTTTAAGGAAATAAAAAAAGCCTGCCATTTTTTTCTATGTCCACTACTCTTCCTTCTCTCTCAACCTGTGGTAGCAGAGCTCGATGTGTACTTGATGGTAGTACTCTAATGTGCCCAGAATGTCCTGCAACTTATTGAGTCCTTTGGGAGTCAGCCCCTTTTGTACCACCCTAATCTTCATGATCAGTAGCCACCTTTTCTTTGCTTACCACATAGCCTGGTAGCACACCTATGATTGGATGAGTTTGCACTTGGCGTTCCACCTCAGCCTTTAATCTAAGACAGTGAGAAGGTTGATGTATAGGCTGGGTGCCTATATGTCAACTTTTTCCTTTTAGAGGAATGGAGTGCTCCACCTCAGAAATCTGGCCCACGTCTTTCCTTCTGTACTGAATATTGCTTGATACCATGTTAGCAGGCATACTAATCATTCAGGTTCAGATCGTTAGGGGCTGATCTGTGAGATTCATGCATCGTGTTACTATGTTTTCTTTTGGCCCAGGCCAGTTCAAGCTGGTAGCCAGCTGGAGATTCTTTGGGCAATCCCTATTAGTCTCTATGAGTAGTAAAGCTGGGCAGTGGCTCGACATAGCCATCTCTATCCATGCCAGTACTATCACGTCTCTCACCATCAGCACTTTGCTAAGTAACGGTCGCCGTGTCTGTCCGTGCAGGTCAACAGTCGCCAGTCTACAAAATCATAGCTGCTGAAACTTCATAGCACACTGGTGAGCTACCAAGCACAGCATCTTTAAGATAATATACTTGGTGATGTAGACAACGGCCTCTTGGTGTTTACGCTTTGGAGTCGTATTGTTAACTGTACGGCCCTGTAGAATGGCAGTCGAGTCCCATCAACCATAAGATTGTAGTGATTAGTCTTTTTGAGCAGGTTCCTCGTGTTCTGAGAAAACCTGTCAATCAATTGCTTGCTCAGTAACTTGGGGGTGCATCTGGTGTCAAGTGGATCTCTGGGTAAAAGTGACTTGCAGAATGAGGTTGGTTCAGAAATTGCGCTCTGATCGACTCGGCACAACCCTCACCTCCAGAGGCAATGTTATTTACAGTGGATACTTCTGAGTCTGCCAGGACAGACCTCTGGTGTCATTTTGGCCTATAGGTAAAGTGAAGTATGGGAAGGTTTCTGATTGGTCACATCATCATCCAAATCGCTGTGGCTCATTGTGTGGCTCGCTTAGACTCTGGATGAACTCCTTCAGACAGACTGGAGCCTAGGCATCTGGACTCCAGTTTTATCAAAGCCTCATATTAACGTTGGGTGGCTATGGCAAGAGAGCTTTACGTCACCTCCTCGTCTCGGGTGCATGCAGCATAAGACCCTTGTATTATCTTCTCATTATTTGTGGATATGGTAGAAGGTCACCAAATCAACTACCCGCTTTGAGTGGATATGACACAAAATGTCTGTGCCACCTCTCCATCATTCCTCAAAGCCTTTCTCACTGAAGTCTAGCCTGGCTCTGTGTGTCTGGCTTGCTGGCTGGAGCACCTTTGGCCGGAGCTTAAACGATTGGAAGCCTTAGTATAGCAAGTAGACAGCACTACTGTTGTTGCCCTTGGCTGTTTTCTCAGTTGGTTTTTTTTTTATTTGGGCAGTCCCTCAGGTGTGCCCTTAGCTCCAACAGAAGGGGTTTGACAAGCACATTTTTTAGGGATCGTTTCTTTTTTCTCACAGCTGTTAGACCCGCTTCATTAGCTGCTGCACTAAAAGTGAAGGCGGCTGATGGTCTGGACATCAGACTCCAGTCCTCAGTCTTCCTGGGCTCCAGGTCACCATATTTGAGAAGCAGCTTTATCTTTATACCTTCTCAGAGATATAACAGCTTGGAAAATTGGTAGTCATGAGGGTTTTAGAGCTGCTTTGAAGCATTACTTGCAGGACTCTGAAATAGATTTGCTCCGATTTCTATTGCTTAGACAACCATGTTTGTGTTCATTGACATCCAATCTCATCTGTTAACTTAGGTGCTGCGCCTCGAATAACCATGCTACTGCGTGTATGGGTCCACATTGCACCTTAATTTTTTATAATCTTTTAATGTCATGATTTAATGTGAAATGAAACAAACAAACTGCGACACAACAAACCACACCACTTTGAGTATATAAGGCAATATATACATATATTTTAACAAATTTATAAATATGCAGTGTATGAATGCTCAACAGACAACTGCATGAAACAAGTCTTTCTCGTGCTCTGCCAACCTCTGATTGATGGGCTCTTTTTATATTGTAAACGCTGGCAGGCGCCACCCCTTTGCTGCAAAAGTCGACTCAGTAGCAGGTCAGTCCTCCTAGGACTGTCACTGTAGCAGGTCAGTCTTTCATCTGCCAGATCAGTAGCAGGCAGGTCTTTCTCTTATCGGCTGGATGGTTAGACCGGCTGTCCTTACCTGCCATGGGCCGACTGGCTGTACATTCAGCTGGGTCGAGCACTGTCTCACTCCTGCCTTGCTTCAATTCAGTACAACCTATCTAAGGTTCCTATCTAGCAGCTCGGAGGGGCTGAGCCAGGCTTTAGGCCTTAGTACTGTTAGCCGGCCGTAGTTGCCCTCCTTGGGTTTGGGCATCGTCCACAACTACTTTGTAGCATTGCGTAATAATTGTGCGCATAATTATTACACATGATGACATGTGGCAATGCACAAGACTGCCAAGATACTAAAAAGTTACCAATAGTTAGTGTCTATTAACTTGTCCAAGCACTCTATGCCATGAGTTTTAAATGTCTTTTTAGACCTTTTGGTACTTGGTGGTTTTTATATTGTGCACTTTTCCAAATATACTATGCAAAGTGCAAGAAAGTTATAATCTCTCACAATTTAATTAATTCAGTAGATTGTCAGTATGTGTTTTTGTTTCACAGATGTGTCAAACCCATGTAATCATAGTATTCATCTCTTCATAAGGAATCACTAGCTGACGATCCGTTCTAAAGAAATCTGGCTTTGCAATTTGGATAGTTGATTCCAAAAAACCTTAATCATTATGACAACTAAACTTACATACTGTAACAGTGTCTATTAATAACTATGATAAATCCTCAAATCGCTCTGTAAGTTTTACTAGCAAACTAAGATGGTCCTGATATTGATGAGTTACATTAAACAATCATCAATGTGTCTCCAATACTTGGGCATATCACACTGGCAGTAGCACACCTAAATGAGTGAATACTAGTGAACAGCATTAAATTATTATATATTATTAATTATGTACTTCTACAATTTCCTCTTGCTATTACGTGTTAACAATGGGATAACTTTACGATTAGCTATTAGACAGTATATTTAAAATATGAGGTAAAAACAGCCATTACAATCATTTTCTTGTTGAACAATGTTTTAGGATGTAAATGACATTTCTATAAGCACTGCATGTACTTACTTTTGGTATATTATTATTTACCTTACCTATATTTGATGCAAATAGAAATTATTTCTCAATTCCAAATTCTATAATGTGTTAGTAATCACAGAAGGCCCATGTAGGACCAATGGAATGGAATGACCTAAGAGATGAGTATTGACAATAGAGGCAAAGCCAGGTCATTGTGTAGAGTTTATAAAAACTATGCATCGGCTTAACAAGTCATTGAAAAAGCTTTGGCTAAAGTTGCTGAATAAGATACGGATGACAGAGCCACTTTTGAATGCATGAGCTTTTACGAAAATGCCTGGAAGGCATCTATTGGATGCACCAGCAAACATCTTTAACCTAAACGGTTTAATCCCGGTAATACTTCAAGCTCATCTCAAAAAAACTTTGCTCAGTTTTTGACAACCATAAATATGTCATACACCATAAACATGTCATGCACCATAAATATGTCATACACCATAAATATGTCATACACCATAAATATGTCATACACCATAAAGATATCATACACCATATATATGTCATACACCATAAATATATCATACACCATATACATGTATATGTCATACACCGTAAATATGTCATACACCATAAATATGTCATACACCATAAATGTGTCACACACCGTATACATGTCATACACCATAAACATGTCATACACCATAAATATATCATACACCATAAATATGTCATACACCATAAATATATCATACACCATATATGTGTCATACACCATAAATATGTCAAACACCATAAATATGTCATACCCCATAGATATGTCATACACCATAAATATGTCATACACCATAAATATGTAATTCACCATTAATATGTCATACACCATATATATATCATACACCATAAATATGTCATGCACCATATATATGTCATACACCATAAATATGTCATGCACCATATATATGTCATACACCATAAAGGTGTCATTTACCATAAATGTGTCATACACCATAAATATATCATCTACTATATAAACGGCAATCGTTGTGTATCTGTCTGTCCGCTTTATAGAGTACCGTACTTTTCGGACTATTAGCCGCTACTTTTATATAAGGGCGTGTCTATTCTGTGGTTTTTTTCACCGCTAGGGCGCATTAACGGGAATCTCCGGTTAATACACGCCTCTATTATAATACGTAACCTGCTATTCATCGTAGGGATAGACGATAAATACTGATATGCTAATAGTATAAGTTGTCTTCTCGATATATTGAGTCACCGATAACTCCCAAATATGAGCAGTATAAATAAATTAAATGGCGGTCTTTTTTTTCGATTCGATCGTTAGTTAGTAATCTTTTATTTTGCTGATAACAAAATAACAAAAAGCCTCTATTTGTAGAGGCTATATAAACTTGTATATAAACGGCAATCGTTGTCTGTCTGTTTGATTGAGTGTCCGTCTTATAGAGCGGTCTTTCCTTTTATCGTCGTTCGAATTTCGGTCGTACGAAGCGAACTGAATTAATATGTGTAGTAACAGTAAATAAATTATAGAGCGGTCTTTCTTTTTCCATTCGGTCGAACGAAGCCAACCGAACTAATATGAATACTAAATATCGTAATTTCGTAATATGGACTATTAGCCGCTACTTTTCTCTGACGATTTGAGCCAAGCGGCTTATATAAAGGTGTGGCAATTCTGTTCTTTTTCTTTCACCACTTGGGCGCATTAACCGAAATCCCCGGTTAGCACACTTTTTAAACAGCAAATTTTCTGCCGTGTTAAAAATTGCCTTCCTGAGTTCTGCGGCCTATACAAAGGTGTCTATACAGCTATACAAATGTACTATTTATTAAATAAAATAAATTAACGAGTAGTTATTTACATGCAATTAATATTTACTGCCAACGTGTATCGAGAAGGTCACGTAAACGTTTGTTTCTTGGAGCCACTGGAAAAATGCATTTCTCACCTACTAAATTTCCACATCAAAAAGATAAGTGTTTCTTATACGATGTTGTATTGTATATGAATTGCCACATCTCCACTACTTAATAACGTTGGATTTGCCGCTGTTCGTGATAGTGGGTCATGTTCATTTCCTTCAGCAGCCGAGTTACTAATTTTTTTCCAGCTACGAGTAGGCCTACTGTAACTTACTATTACAGAACTTTCACGAGTACTCCGAGGGTTGCGATACGCTATTGTGAAAAGAAAGAGAGCAGCTGCTATCGACTTACTGTCAGCCTGCATCAGCCATGACCAGCTATACGTCGCCTGCTCAAAAGTAGGCACACGCCGAAAACTGTTTCTTCATACGCCCGACAGAAAAACCAAAAATGTTGTCTATCCGCAAGTGTTGCGTTGAACTAAGGGAGAGAGAGAGAGAGGGAGAGAAAGGGAGAGAGAGAGGGGGGAGAAAGGGAGAGAGAGGTAGAGGGAGAGAGAGGGAGGGAGAGAAGGGGTGAGAAAGGGAGAGAGCGAGGAGGAGAGGGGGGAGAGAGAGAGGGAGAGAAAGGGAGAGAGCGAGGAGGAGAGGGGGGAGAGAGAGAGGGAGAGAAAGGGAGAGAGAGGGAGAGGGAGAGAGAGGGGGGAGACGGAGAGAGAGAGAGGGAGGGAGAGAAGGGGAGAGAGAGGGAGAGCGAGGAGGAGAGGGGGGGAGAGAGAGAGGGAGAGAAAGAGGGAGAGAGAGAAGGGGAAGAGGGAGGGGGAGAGAGAGAGGGGGGAGAGAGAGGAGAGAGACGGAGAGAGGGGAAAGAGGGAGAGAGGGAGAGATGGAGAGAGGGAGATGTAACTGCATATTTGGAGTTGTTTTACAGTATGAAAGCCAACTCTCAATAAACCTTATGCTGCCCGTGAATCTGTTACTGTAGGCGGGTAATGCAGCTAGTACACCATATATATGTCATACACCATAAATATGTCATATACCAAAAACATTTCATATACCATATACTGTACATGTCATACACCATAACTATGTCATACACCTTAAATATATCCCACACCATAAACACTTCATAAAGCATTTTGCATCTCGATCAAAGTGCACCAATTCTAAAGGTACAAGCAAATACAGGAAAAATGTATGTCAATATAACCTAGGTCCGTGCCACTCTTCACAAACACTACACACTAACTATCACACACCTTACCTTGGGAATGCGGTCCAACTCAGAATGGCAGATGATTCGATCTATGACCCTCAGAGTGCATTCTTCCCAGCCAGAAGGATCTTGCATATACCCTTCTCTTCCATGGAGAGCAAAGCTAACTAATAAGAAGGAGCACTGATTTTCAAGCTTTGGCAGTTCTCTGTCAAACCAGGGTAAGAGATCAGCAAATTTTCCTTCATCAGGGCTAAATTCATCACAGTTTTTCATCTCAAACCTGTAGCGCTCCAAAGCTTCACGAAGCTTCTCTGCTTCAGTTTCTGCATGTCCTGAAGCATTATGCACACATATCCCAACTTTATAATATCAATGATAGCATCATGCTATATAGCATAGATTATATTACAATGTAATATAATATAACACAATATAATCTAATATGCTATAATTTAAAAAAACTTTTGTTCGAAGAACGTTAGTGCATTATAGCAAAAACATAACTTTAGGGCAGATATGAAAAACTATAATAATTGTGGGAGTCAGCCGGCCCTATATTTGTGTCTGGGCCAGCTCTAAACTTGGCTCAACTCAGCTCAACTTGGCCATGCTACCAGAGAACAAAGATACTGGCTCAACATGTGGTAAAGGAGAGTGAAGCTTTCTTTGCCTTTGTTCATACATCTATACTAGGCGAATGCCCGGCATTATCCGGGTAATAAAAAAAAATTTGGACAGAAAACTTATTTTTATTTAAAATATACAACAGTTACCATTCTAACTTTCAAACTTCATATCATGAGAAAAGTGTTTTGTGCAGTTAAACTGAATTAAAAAAATACAACAATTGTAAAAGTTTTCAAACTTTTTCAAACAACTGTAACGTTTAACTTTCATATCCTGAAAGAAATGTTTCGTTGAAATAAATTAGGAGGATTATAAAAATGTAAAAGTGTTTAAATGTAAACATGAAATCATTAGCAAGCAATGACTAAATATAGACTGTTTTGCTAAGATTACAATGAAAAATTATTTGGTATACATTTATATGTTTGCTGCAGTGTTGGCATGCAAAAATTGGCATGCCAATTTTGACATGCAATTGTTGGCATGCGAAAATATCGTAGGCTATAGACGTACATAGAGTGGTATAGAAACCTTCATTAAACTTTCTGGTTAAAAACCATCAAAATCATCATTAAAAAGTAGTAATAAAACAATATGTAACAATAACCTTAGTAACTATAGTCACTTAAGATGACTTTGGTGTTTTTTGTGGTTATGATCTACAATAAAATATAACATTAAAATGTACTACGTGGAGAGTTCTTACCTTCGAAACAGACGTGTAACATGAACGTTGAATCTAACTTAAATGAATTTAGCTTACTAAGCACAAACTTGAAGGCAGTTTTAGTATGTATATTTTGATAACCTTCAAATTTTTAACTAAAATTTTATCATTTATCCACTTGCAAATCTGTTTTTACCATAACAGATAATGCTGAACTTGCCATGGCAAGTTCCCGGCCAAATGGAAAAATATTTTATAACAGAGACATCGTAACGGGTGGGCATTATGCTCAAATAATACGTCATTTAGCATGTGCATACACTATATGGTATATGATAGTCTGATCACTACAGCTTTTATAGCTCAGTGGTAGAACGCGTAGAATTAAATACTTGCGGTTGCATACGGCGAGTTCAAATCCATCAGAGTGCAGAATTTTAATTTCAAGATTTTAGTAGCTACAGTCTGCCTGACAGACCAGCAGTATCCAAACCAACGACAAACTTTGAGAAATATGTATAAATGTCAAAGTTTGTGTGCGTATATGTCTTTCGGTACGCCTGGCTATACAATTAAAATATTGGAATGAAGAATCCATATCACAGAAGATTTGATCTCAGAACCTCCATCACCGTATGGCACACTAAACCATTGAGCTACGCAAGATTGATAGATTCATTGGGCGATATGAGAGAAATTCTGGGTGAAAATTACCCTGTGCGTTACACAACGTGATTAAAGCCTACTTTAACGGCTTTTATTAGTAAGTTACTAGTCTATTCAAATCAGCCATTAGCAATGTGCCAGGCTAATGGCAAGTGCCAGGCAAATACATTACCTGTCAGTTTTTTATTAGCTGTTTTTAGTACCCGTGCAACGCCGGGAATTTCGCTAACCTACTATATAAACGGCAAAAAATATGTCTGTATATTTGTGTGTGTGTAGATGTTTGTCCACCTTATAGAGCGGTCTTTCTTTTTTTATTCGGTCGTACGAAGCAAACTGAATTAATATGAGCACCGTACTTTTCAGACTATTAGCCACTATTTTTTTCTGATGGTTTGAGCCATGCAGCTTATATAAGGGTGCGGCTATTCTGTGGTTTTTCTTTTACTGCTAGGGCGCATTAACTGGAATCTCCGATTAGTGCGACTCTATACGTGACCTATTCATCGTTTTCCGTTTTCACACAAAAATGACGTAATAATTACAACTCTATGAATTTTTTTAGCTTTATGACGTGCTATGCTTTTTTATCCTCGCCATATTTGGGCTAATTTGTTTATAGAAAAACCATATCAACAATAGACTCTCTCGATATTAGAATTTGCGCAATTAAATTCTATTAACTTTATGAATTACGATGCTTTTTTGCTTTTAACTTTATGAAACACGATGCCTATTTTGCGTTTTTGTGTACCTATATTTCCGGCTTTTTTTAAGGTTCGATTGCTAAATCGCCGTAAAGGTTAATACTTTTCATGCGGACAATTGTATTATCTCAAGTAGGAAAGCCTATAGAATCTAGATTCTCTCACCTCTGATCAGACAAAGACACTACAATATCTCATTTTTACATATCGTCGTATTCAGAGTTTTGATGGATAGCTGTCGGTGGAAAAGTAACTTTTTATACACACACTTCTGTAATAAAAAAGTGGACAATAAGTACGAGACTGAGGTTCCACCATTGTCGTCGCAGAACAAAACCCTTGAAATGGAAATGGTGGCCCTGAAAAGGGCCGAAGTGGTTGGTGGAACTACTGGCACTCAGAAGTCGATTTTTACTGGTGAGTCCACTAGCCCAAGAGGGTAACTGTCGTCCCTGATAGGGTTTACCGGCGGGCGAACTATCTTGGACTCCACTTCATGCCAAGGAGTAAGGCAAGCGTTACGTGCTGGTCTCCAGTACGGCCGTCGGTTTTTCATGGTCTTGTGTAGTGTTGCCCTCGGTGATGGTGTTGGCGACGGGGTGAACAGGCTCTTGGTCTCTGAGGTTCTGTCTGGGTAGACTGTGTTCTCCGGTGCTCAGCAGAGATGTGCGCTTGCAAGAGAGGCTGGGTCGTGAGCACTTCATCACAGGAGGAACAGCAGTGTCTGTGTATACGAAAATGCCTCTGTAGGTCACGCTACTTGTTACAAGAAAAGTCGCAAAAAGTACACGAGTGCTTCATGCTTGTAAAAGCGAATGAAATGTCAATCAGTGTGTACCAGTGTTTATAGACTGTCAGCATGCGTAAGAGAGTTAGTGACATCTTTTCTAAGCCTATAATCTGGCAGCTTCAAATTGCTGACTCAATGAATCTATATTACCTTCGTCGCAATTCAGTCAAATTTGAATAGTTATTTATAGGGCGCACGCTTAAAATTTGTCCAATGTAGTGTATATGTATGTTTTATACTAGAAATTATTTTATGTTAGCCATTTATTACCATATTGTTCTAAGATTTGTATGTTACTATACAAATACTAAAAAGGTTGTTAATACTGTGGTGGACACCAGGCCATGACATTGTAATTCATGTAAATATTTTTATATGTTATGTCTTGCATGCTGTGTTGTTCTTTTTATTATATCGCTATTAATTTTTCCATATATTATAGCGCTATTTATCACTGTATTATAACCATGCCATCGGATCAGCGATTCTGTTTATTATTAATGTTTTACGGTTTTTGCTTGGTTCCGTTGGCCGGAATGGGCAAGTTTATTGTATATAAAGGAGCATGCTCACTCAGTTGGACAGAGCAGATAGCCGTACGCTCCTTGGCTAGTGTAATTTCCTTCTATAATAAAAGCTGGAACGAAATCACACACATTTTATTTCTTCATGAAATAGTCTAGAACTCTAGACCGTGCCTTATAAAGGCCGGTAAATTCCTTTACAATAGTCGTATTGCGTGCTTAGTTAGTAACAAATGCTATCGTTTTTGTATTCGAAATATGTTATTGTGGCAACGGTTGACCTAATTACTGTGCAGCCAATCAATTGTAGATTTTCCCTTGATTTGCTATATAACCTTGCAGTTTTATCATTGCTGTTGTGTTACTGCTTGGTGCTGTGAGATATACCACCAATGAAGATACTGCTTTCTTTACAATAGCTCTGCTTGATTTTCTAAAGCAAATAGGGTATAAAATTCTTGACACTGTTTCTGACTTTAACATTGTGATATTAGCCAGCGTATCATACCTGCATTTACTATAAGAGGTATTGACCGAACACCAAGAATTATTGCGATTGGCTTACTAGGGTGTATCAGTTGGGAAAAGGCATCATCGAGTCTGTTATTCGGCTCGGTCGAGAGTCTGTTTATCGGCTGAGCCTCGAGTCTGTTTATCGGCTCGCCCATGAGTCTGTTTATCGGCTCACTCTCGAGTTTGTTTATCGGCTCACTATTGAGTCTGTTTATCGGCTCACTCTCGAGTCTGTTCATTGGCTTGCCCTTGAGTTTGTTTATCAGCTCACCCACGAGTCTGTTTATCGGCTCACTCTAGAGTCTGTTTATCAGCTCACTATCGAGTCTGTTCATTGGCTTGCCCTTGAGTTTGTTTATCAGCTCACTCTCGAGTCTGTTTATCGGCTCACCTTCGAGTCTGTTTATCGACTCATTGAGTTTGCATGAACTCCCTCTTGAGTTGGGAGTCGTCTATCTTTGTCTAGTAAAACTTACTTCACTTTTATGCAAGAATTGTTACTATTAATTCAACATATTCAGAATTTTTATTTTTTTCTCAGTTCGTATTAATTGTATCATTACCAAATCATCTCTTATTGTAATCGTAGCAAAATGGACTCAATTTAGTTATTACTTGCTAATTATTTCACTTTTACATCTAAACCCTTTCGTAGTCATTTCATTTGTTTTAATTTATTTAACCTGTTCGAAAAATTTTTCTCATCATATGAAGTTTTAAAGTTGTTTGAAAGAGTTTGAAAACCTTTACAGTTGTTTTATTTTTCTCTCTTAAATTATTTTAACTACACAAAACACTTTTCTCATGATATGCAGTTTGAAAGTTAGAATAGCAAATTTTGTTTCATTATAATATGTTAAATACAAATCAATTTTCTGTCCAAAGACTTTTTTTATTACCTGGGCAACGCCGGGTAGCACAGCTAGTTGTATATAAAGAGTACCACAAGCAAAAAGCAAAGAATCTTCATACCTTCATTATATACGTGCTTCATGGTACATGCTGATATACAACTTTGTATATGAGCTTATATGTTTTTATTTATACATACATACATACATATATGCATGCATACATAGAATACACATATATATATGTATATACAGTAAAACCTCTAACTGAACGCCATGGCACGCTATTTTTTAACCCTTCTTCTGTAGTGGCGGTCAATTGAAGATGGTGTTCAAATAGAGGCCGACGGTGTATTATTCAAATTACTCAGAATTTTGCGAAGATAAATTTAGTCCTTTTCGGGTGAAGCAATATCAAATATACGTATCTATATACATGTATATATTTCTCAAAGTATGCGTGCCATTCCGGCGATAGGTCTTAAAATCTTGATATTAAAATTCCGTGTTTTGATGGATTTGAGCTCGCGACAAATACCACAAACGCATCGACAACTTTCTTATCTGGGCGCTCCACCACTGAGCTAGAATGGCATAGTGATCAAAGATGTTTTCATATACCGTATAAACCATGCCCGTGCTAATTATTTTAGCCTTGCGTCCACGAGTTACGATGCCTCTGTTCAGAAACATTGTGGGACCTAAGTGCATGCAACGCGATGCTTCTTGGGTGTTTTTTCGTGAGTGCTAATTTATTCCGCCCCACGATATCGACAATAATTATCTCGAACTTCAAGTTTGGCTATTTGTGTACTGACTTTATACAGTGGAACCTCGGTTCTCGATGTTCGGTTCTCGACCAACTCGGTTTTCGACCAAAGATTTTGAGATTTGTTCGTCTCGGATCTCGAACATAAATTCGGTTTTCGACCAAACTGGAGCATGCGCATTGGAATTAGAACAGCTCCGGAAACAGAATGGAAGCATTCGTTAACAAACAGAGAAGCAATTTATGCTTCATAAATTCTTTGCAAAAAGGGAGGAACCATCTGGTATGACATCTCCTCTACCGAAGAGATTTGCTAGGGAGATAACTCCTCCTGTGGAGTTACCCTAAATTGTTTTGGAGGAGGATTCTCTTTCAAAGATGTAAAGTAAATGTACCATTGACGTTTATATTTTCTTTTTCCTACGACTTTTGATGTAACTGATCTGTTGAATTTTTTTGCTGTTTCTTTATCAATTTCTGCAATCATTGTTATTGTATCTTAACTTTTAATGTTGTTGATGTTTTAACAGCAAAACATATGAAATGTTTACTTTTGTTTTTGTTCCTCATCCTAAATAGAAAACCTTTTATTAAAATTCAACACGATCTATATCTACCCGTTTTTATTTATAGTATGCAATATACAGTACAGTTTATACTGTAAAATGTAAACTACTTTACCAAAGCTGTTTTTTCGCCTTGGAATAAATTAAAATTTACATATATTTCTGATGATGATAAACTTTTTATTGATAAAATGAAGTGCGATCTACAACAATTAAACAAAAGCCTCTTTTTGCAGGCAAAGATGAAATGAAATTATATGGTCCGATTTGAGTCCATATTGACCTGAATAGATTTTAATATATTATATAGCATAAAAAGATAATATTATATACAATTAAAACTGACGTGTTTACTTTGATTGTTTACTGTTTGGTAAAATGTTTCCATAATCAAGATTGTATTGAGTGTTTGGCATGATTGTCTTAAGCGTTTGGCAAGAATTGTCTTGAGTGCTTAGGTCGACATTATCTGCAAACATCTGCAGAGCTGGTCTCTTCCTGACGTCAGACGACCCTAGGCACCGTAAAGTCTTAGTGCTAGTCAAATTAACGCCTGACCATGGCTATAATAGTATCATATGTTGTCATGTGAACATGAGACGAAGGGTGACTTGCAGAAAGTCTATTATGGAATGGAGTCCCAATTATTTTCTGCTGGCTGTGTGTGTGATCTAGCATCTTTATAATCGGCACATACATGTATATGGAGGTAATGGTGAGCGATTTCGTCTTCTTTTAAACAAGTGCAAGTTGGACTGTAACTCAATCCTGATCTGAATTGGAATAATTGGAGTCTGCTTTGGCCCGTCAACAGGTCACAAAGAGCCCCAAAAAAATTTTTTCCGGTGTTCGGTTTTGTTGTTTGTTTAAAGACATGATCTGGGTGTAGATTTGAGAGAAGGCTGTATGGGCATGTCTCATCTCTTATTAGAGTTGTCCATTGTCGTTTCAATTTTTTTTCTACACAACTGTCGATTTTGATTTTCGATATATTATTTAGGAGTATTTCTTTGAGTGACACTGAGCGGTGAATTAGTTTTCTAATGTCTGTTATAATAGCTGCTGTTGTTGGGCCTTTTGGGTGCTAGTGAGCTCATCCAATACATCTATTCTAATGGGAAAAATTGTTTCGGATTTTGAACAATGAAAAAGCTGCAAGTTATGAAATATTAAATTTATAGTGGTTTGAAAACTTTCACAGTTGTTTTATTTATTTTTAATTTAGCTGTCCTGCACAAAACTTTTTCCTCATGATATGAAGTTTGAAAACCTTTACAGTTGTTTTTATAAATTTCTCTTTTAATTTATTTCAACTTCTCTCATGATATATAGTTTAAAAGTTAAAATGGCTAATGTTGTTATATGTTAAATACAAATACATTTTCTATCCAAAGACTTTTTTATTACCCTAGCAACGCTGGGTAGCACTGCTAGTAGATATATAGTAACTAAAAGTAGGTTCAAAAGCATATAAAAAGAGAACGCTACACTGAAAAACTGAAAGATAATTAGTGGCGTATGAACTAATTGTAAAAAAATATTAAGAAGTAAATTTTCAGTAAACGCGCTACAAATTTGTTTTGTGCGATGCACTCTTCAGGCACGGTTTGGCTAAAATGAAAAGTTGTACCAAAATGCTAGAAATGGGTTCGATGTTTTAATCATTTGATTTAGTACTAAGTGTAACCAAGAACATAACTCCTAGCATGTAAGCAATTAGAAGACAACTCATTTCTTTTATTCAATGTGCTCAAGTGTTGTTTGCATATTATGAAGTATTTTTCTAGTAAACATAGTTTGCATTGTTTTGTTTCTATATGGTTGTGCTTGAGCTAATATTTTCCATGTCATCCTGTATGTTGAGTTGCTGCCTTTCAACTTCCAAATTTGCTTGCTCAGTTCTGTGTGGTGCTGTTTGTTTTTGTGGTTAAACGAGGCTTTATGAATGCTATATCTGGTTTTAAATTCTGTTGAGCAAAGTCCTACGTAGGTTGCTATGTGGCTGTCAGTATGGTTATTCACAGTGACTGTTGCTTGGTATATCACATTCTTAACTCAGCATTTTCCTTCCAAAGGGCGAGGGTTCTTTTGTCTGCAGTTGCAACTTTTTTTGTTGTTCTCTCTTTGTTGTGTAATAGTTTTTGTGAGTTTTTTGTTGCTTGCATCAATGATTGCCTTCATATTTGGCATTACTGAGTAGCTCAGTTTTAAGGTTTGTCTATTAAACATTGCGTGGAGTGGGTGTTCTTTTAGGGAGCATGTCGTAACTACTTTGAAAAGGTTTTGGCCGAACAGAAAACGATACAGAAACTACGGACTTGCTGTTTACAAGGGGACACCACAAGCTATAGAAAGAACAAAAAAATAAATATGCAACTTTTTAAATAAAAACAACTTAAAAATTACTATTACTGTTACTACAATATGGCAGTTTCAAACCTTCCCAAAAGCCATGTAATACAATATTATATGTGCACGAACAAAGCAAAGATCCACCTTCCATATTGAAAAATCTGCCAGACAATATAAACACACGATTAAACTTACTCTCATCAAACGAACAACAATTTAACAGCACAGTGCAACCATACCACCCACAAGAGTGGATACAACAAAAAACTGCAATATGGCACCAACATAAAAAAAATCCAAAAATAGTAACAGAGAAAAAAAATCACATGGTACAACCCCCCATTTAGCGCCAATGTTGCAATCAAAATTGGCCAAGAGTTTTTCAAAATAATTACGACACGCGTCTCAGAAAAACACGCACTCCAAGCAATGTTTAATAGACAAAAGTTAAAACTGAGCTACTCAGTAATTGCAAACATGAAGGCAATCATTGATGCAAGCAACAAAAAACTCACAAACTATTACACGACAAAGAGAGAACAACAAAAAAAGTTGCAACTGCAGACAAAAGAACCCTCGCCCTTTGGAAGGAAAATGCTGAGTTAAGAATGTGATATACCAAGCAACAGTGAATAACCATACAAACAACCACGTAGCAACCTACGTAGGACTTTGTTCAACAGAACGTAAAACCAGATATAGCAATCATAAAGCCTCGTTTAACCACAAAAACAAACAGCACCACACAGAACTGAGCAAGCACATTTGGAGGTTGAAAGACGGCAACTCAGCATACAACATAACATAGAAAATATTAGCTCAAGCACAACCACATACAAACAAAACAAAATAATGAAACTATGTTTATTAGAAAAATACTTCATGATATGCAAACCACACTTGAGCACATTGAATAAAAGAAATGAGTTGGCTTTTAATTGCAGACATGCTAGGAGTTATCTTCTCGGTTACATTCAGCACTAAATCAAATGATAACAACATCGAGCCAATGTCTAGCATTTCGGTACAGCTTTTCCTTTTAGTTAAACCGTATCTGAGGAGTGCATCACACGAAACAAATTTGTAGCTCGTTGAGTGAAAATTTACTTTCTTCTTAATATTTTCTTCTATTATATTTGATACATATATATCAAACTAGCTGTGCTACCCGGCGTTGCCCAAGTATTAAAAATCAGCTTATAAACTTTGCGAGGTATTGAGAGTTGCCTGCCACTTACTATTAGCCTGGCACATCGCCAATGGAAAAGTAGAGTAAGCTTACTAATAAGAGCTACGGCTTCTACAAAGCTACGCTATGACTTTACATCATGACCTAAAGCACTAGCCTATTCGCTTTCATTTACCGGCATATATTGCCTAGCAAATCGATCAAGCTCTGTGGCTCAGTTAGTAAGGCAGTCAACTGGTAAATGGGAGGTACTGAGATCAAATCTTTTGCTTTACGAATTCTTTATCACAAGATTTTAGTAGCTATAGCTGGACACACATATACACATACACACAAGCTTAAAGAAATATATATACTAGCTGTGCTACCCGGTGTTGCCCAGTTAATAGAAACGCCTTAGGACAGAAAATTGATTTGTATTTAACATATAACAACATTTGCCATTCTAACTTTCAAATTACATGTCAAGAGAAAAAAATTTTGTCTTCTGAACAATAGGAGGTAATGAGAGTTGCTTGCTGTTAACCTGGCACTGACACTGAAAAATAAAAAACATCTGACAATGAAAAAGTTGAGTACGCTTAATAATGAGAGCCAACAGCTTCTTGTGATGTTTTGCTATGACCCTGCATCGTACGCAAAGCCGTCGGGTATTTGCTCGCATATACATTTGTAATGACTTATATCGGCAACTTAGCAACTCAATCTCGTTGGTGTAATGGGTACGGCATCGGACTTGTGAACAGGTGGATCCGAGATCAAATTTTCATCGGAACGAGTTCTTTATTCCAAGATTTTAAGATCAATAGCTGGAACGCGTACAAATATAGGCCTACATACAATGATAGACGACATACTTTGAGAAATGTATATATACTAGCTGTGCTTCCCGGCATTGCTCGGGCATTAAAAATCAGCTTATAAACAAAGAGAAGTGATGAGATTTGCTTAGCCTGGGCATGGCTCTCTTGGGGGGTGGGGGAGAGAGAGAGAGCCTGGGACACTTAGCAACACCGGGGGAAGACAACTCTCTCCCCCACCCCCCAAGAGAGTCATGCCCAAGCTAAGATTTGCTTACCACTTGCTGGCAGGAAACTCATCAGCAAGTGGCAGGCCATTG
The DNA here is from genome assembly GCF_963576615.1 of Watersipora subatra. Classification (NCBI taxonomy): domain Eukaryota; kingdom Metazoa; phylum Bryozoa; class Gymnolaemata; order Cheilostomatida; family Watersiporidae; genus Watersipora; species Watersipora subatra. The sequence continues at coordinate 59,536,740 of NC_088716.1, read as the reverse complement.
CCAAGTGGCCTGGCACATTCCCAATGAAAAATTCTACTAAGCTAGTTAGTAATAGGCTATTCTAATACTAGCTATAGCAGGAATGCAGACAGATATACAACATACAAACGTACTTTGAGAAATGTATATGTAGATAGATGTGTCTATATCAAAAATATCTATATCAAATCGAGGTTATGTGTATGTGTATATGGTATATATATATATATATATCTGTATATATACCGGAAAACCTTTAATTGAACGCCACCTCTATTTGAACGCCACCTCTATTTGAACGCCACCTCCAATTGACCGCCACCCTGACAGAAGGGTTGAAAAATAGACCCCCACTCTCTAATTGAACGCCACCTTCTTTTGACAGCCACTTTGACATTTTTTTATCTTTACGAGTCCATAATACCAACTGATCAGTAGAAGTGTCCACAAAACCGTATTAATGATTAATAGTTTATACCAATAACAATTAATTCGCTCGTTGTCCAATTCCAAAGCTCTTCATTTTTTTGTCAAATGTTCGAAAGCAACAATATAGCAATAACCAATAACGGTTTCGGGCTAATAGTAGTTCTTTTATAACGCGGTCCTTATACTTCGTAGAACATGTATATAAAACCTGTTCGCAAATTTTGGACCATAGATTACGTTTACTCTGCAAACTTTTATGCATTGCATTAGTGCTAAATGCAGCGCTTAAAAGTTTTACTCTGCTAAAAAATTGTTTGGACGCTAATTTCGACTAGTTCAGCAGTGCAAAAGAAGAGTTGAGGCCAGAAGATATTGTGGATGGTATTGGACAACTAGAATATGTTTGTTCCATTGAAAGTAGCAACCAGAACGCAGCTATCGGAGCAAACGATGGAAATATGTTTGTTTTAAAAACGTTAATTTTTGCTTCTGCATGTAATATAAGTATGATTCGTTTATGTCACTTGTTCATAAATATATATTTATACCATTTGTTAGATTAATATTGAATACATGTAACTTATAAATATGCAGATTTATGGCATGTTATTTAATAGCATCCTTGCGACTACCTTAACACAGCTTACAATGGATCGATGCTCATAACTCCAGTTCTATTGCACGTGAAAAGCTAGTTTTGGCTGCAATCTGTAGCAAACATATCAAAGACTGCAATGAGCTTTTATTCAACAATGTTAAATATAGATATAAAATAAAATATGTTTTCAAATTTAGAATGAAATAAAAATTACAAATGCCAACAAAATGCAAAAAAGGACACAGGCTACAATATCATTGCAGGTCAATTGCAAGCATAAGATTAAGGCAATGATAAAGCGACTGGTAAAGATATTTCTCAGTTTCTCGATGCACGTTTATTAAGAGATTGTTGACAGGTTAGAGGTAAGTTTCAAAAATTCTGACGGGCTATTTGAAAAATAGATCGCCAATCTCTATTTGAACACCGTCTCCAATTGACTGCCACTATAGAAGTAAGGTTGGAAAAAAGAGCACCATGGCATTCGATTAGAGGTTTTACGGTATATATATATGTATATATAGATACCTACATATATATACACTTAGTTGGGGAAAAGAAATGCCATCAGCCAGCTCACGCTTATGGTAGGGCAGCTGACAGAAAGAGTTGAAAAGCTGCAGAAGCAACCCCGCTCCACCAAGGAAACGATCCAGGTAAGGTCTACCATCCATAAGGACTGCCCCAACTTGGGCAGGTTCACCATGGAAAATGCAGGTCGCAACAGTAGCACCTGCTGCCGGTTGCAATAAGGCTGTCGTTCCACAACACACATGCAAGACGATCCAAGGCTCATAGAAAGAGACAGATGAGTGAATTTATCCTGAAATGGTTAACAAGGGAACATCAAGGCAGAAAACTACAGCCGTGATTACTATAAGCCCTTAAATAAACTGGTCCTATTCGGAACTATCCAGAAAATATTCATTTGCCTCCATTAGTTTATCAAAAAAGTAGCACAAGCAAGAAGCGTATGTGCTTTCTCTATATATTTGTTTCTGTGAGAGACGCCAGCCAACTGATATCTTGGCCAGACACTCAACAGCTTGGCCAACCTAAGCCCTGTCCGGAGAGCAAAAAACCACTCGATTTCGCCAGGCCGAGTGAGAAAAATGCTCCAACTCTACATTGTCTGGTTTATAAGCAAAGGGTCTCTGAGAATTGTTTACAGTAGGATCTTTGACCTACAAGCTTCACACGAGCCATCAAACCACTAAATAACTTTCCCACAACTTCCTTAAAGGTGAAAGCCTGCCTCTAAACCTTTAAGGGGTCAGATCGCAAGTGGGCAGCTACCGGCATGGCCACCTGGCATGCCCGAAGCACAAAAAGAGATTTGAATCATCTCATCAATGTATTGAAAAAGCTGTGATGATGGTATTGTGGACCCGGTCCTGACCCATCAGTTTAAGGGACTTAAACATTCTAAAACCAGGGACTTTGAGTATTTCATACAAAAGTTCTGAGAAATAGCCAGAGCCAATCGGTAAAATAAAGCAGCTGAACTGAGTACCCTGAAGAGAAATGCACAGATTGCCCTCACGAACACATGCCGTCCAAGTTGAGCAGCCTATCCGTATGTTCTATAGTAATCAGCTGGACCTCCAATGAGCCAACATAACAAAGAAAATGTTCTCCAGCAAGCTGGACAACCCTGCCTGCAAAGGCATATACTCTCCATACCTACCCCCATTTTGATTGACACGATGTGTGTGGTACCAAGCTCTTCCAAATTAAGACTAAAAAACACCAGCAGCTACTTGTCAGGATGGTAGAGGGAAACCAGTTGAACAAATGGCAGCAGTACAGGATCAATCTGTTAGCCAACTTGCACTCTTGGTGCATTAGTTAACAAAATGGGTCTAGCAATTGCAAGACAAGCATCGTGGTTCTAAGGTAACCGTGGCCAAAACCCATCGGCTTGTGCCCTATAAGGAAGGCGAAATGCCAAGTGTAGGACCTCATGAAGAAAAGGCTCATTGAGCTGGACGGAGATGCCAAGAGCTCTCTTTTGGTGTTGGTTCAGAAGAAGGACAGTAAGTGGACGTTCTGTTTTGACTATCAGTGCCTAAATGCAGTAACTGAGCAAGACAGTTACATCCTTCTCCAGATTGATGACAGCCTTGATGCTCTGTCTAGAATTTTTAACTCGCTGGACATGGTCAGCGGCTACTGGCAAGTGCTCATGGACATCAATGCACATGCGACCATTCACTTTTGCAACCTGCTCTGGCCTCTAAAGGGGGCAGCACTGGCTGACAGGCTGACTTCAGCCCCAGTTACCTTTTAGAAGCTGATGGAGCGAGTGTCGTGTGGCCTTCACTGGCTCTCACTGGCAAGTAGAGTAGCGACATGCTGCTACTCGACTTGGATGTCATCATAGTCTTTACACCAGACGTCAACACTCACCTGCACAGGCTGGTGAGAGTGCTCCAATGGCTGATGGGAACAGGACTCAGGCTCAAACCAGCCAAGTGAGAACTCCAATCACAAGTTTACTACCTGGGCTATGTGGTTAACAAAGAAGGGGTAGCTATTGATTTTGAAGAGGCACAGCATTTTGAGACTGGCCTATCCCTAATGTTTTCAGCGAGCTACAAGGCTATCTGGGGACTGTGGGCTACTACCATCAATACACCCAAGGTTCGCTACCACAGCTGCAAAGTTTGACCTCTACACAAGCGAACAGGAAGAGAGAAGTAAAGACATGGAGGAACGAGGACCAAGCCACCTTTTAGAGCCTTGAAGGCAGCATATTTTTGTGCCCATCTTGGAATATTCCGATCCAAACCAGTCGGATATATTAGATATGGATGCAGGTGAGGGGCAGTTTTGTTCTAGATAAAAGAATGATCAGCTATTTCATTAAAACCCTGGCACTTGTAGAAAGGAATTATTGTGTCACTCAGAGCGAGTTGTTGGCGGTGGCCATCAAATATTTCTGGCCCTACTTCTACCTGCAAAGGTTCCTGCTCAGGGCATTCCATACTTCACTTTGTTGGCTGTGCAATTGACTCCTGAGTGTGCAATTGACTCTGATGGCATGCTATTGTTAGGGTAAAGACTACAACTTCTAGATCATCTTGAATGTCAATCCTTCCCACAAAATTCTATCAAACAGGTAAAGATGTAATGGGCATATAAAAGAAGCTCTCTGCCAGAGGTGCCCAACACACTCTGCCAGACACAGATGGAGAGCTGAAAGGAGGACCAGACCAGGAAGAGCCATTATTTTACACCCCTGATGACTGTGTCTGGATTATTTAAAAAAAGGCAATGAAGAGGCAATCTAAAGCTGCAAACCAGATTTGTGAAGCTATTCCAGGTAATAAAAGCCCGCTGAACCTTCCAAATAACTTAGGACAGGGTAACGGCAGCACTAAGAAACAGAGGGAACAGATGCGGCATCTGCGGCTATAAGACTAGGAACCCTGAGAGGCCAGCACTACATTCTCAATACTGTGACATCTTTGTGTGTCCTTTCGCACATGACAGTGCATGCAAAGTTGATTAGGTGATGCAGCACCGAAAAACATGAGGACAGCCAGCATAGAAATATGGTGTACCATGTGGACTGGCTCCAATGGAAAATGTTTCTACAATACAGAAGCTGACCCCTGATCTAAAAATGGAATCATGTACTCACTATCTAAACACAGCTCACTAACTCCACAAAGTCAGCCGAAGCAGAAAACCAGGGAAGACAAACACAGTTTCGCGGAGAATTTAATTACTCCTGTCCAGTGCGGAGTGCCAGCGCCAGAAGAGTCGGGCAAACCTACTTTGCCCACCAAACCCTCTCCTCTTTTCTAAATCCTGAAAAGTCAGCTAGCTAGCCAAATAATCAAGAACAGACAGCAAAGGAAAACCAGCCAACTGCTGGCCGACAGCAACCTCTAGGCAGATGTGGCCAAGGCCATGACTGACATCGTTTCCTATCGATTGTTGAGCCAGCAAGTCACAGAAGTCCTGCGACTGGAGACACGACATCTGGAGCAGGTATGAAACCCAGTAACACCACCTCTGGACACAGCTAATTTGTACTTCAGGCTACTTATTAGAGCCTCCCACTGCTTCTAATGGGAAGAGTGTGAGGGAAGCCAGCCAACTGACATCTCTGCCAAACACTCAGCAGCCCAGTCAACCTCAGTCCTACTCGGCCGGCAAAAAAACGGCTCAACACAACTGAGAGAAGAGACGACTGACCTGGCTGAAAGAGGGAATGGCCAGCACTGGCCGGTACAAGAGAAATTGGTCCGCTTCTGAGAAGCAGAGGGCAGAGTTTCCGCTATAAACAAAAGCTGTCAGGACCCAAAAAAAAGAGCATGGAAAAGTCTCAACACGGATAGTTGTATGTACGCTCCATGCTATATATTGTGCACCTATATTTGCTCAAATAGAGAACATAATTTTTCAATGGAAAATATAAGTTATATTTTCAAATCTTTTTTTATCAGCAGTTTTTAAAAAGAGTACAGATCTTATAATGGTTACAAATATAATAACAATTGTGGAATGCTAGGTAATAAGCTGTATAATATTTTATATTAGTGTACAGATCCCATAATGATAATTATAATAATAACAATTGTGGAATGCTAGGTAATAAGCTGTATAATATTTTATATTAGTGTACAGATCCCATAATGATAACCATAATAATAACAATTGTGGAATGCTAGGTAATAAGCTGTATAATATTTTATATTAGTGTACAGATCCCATAATGATAATTATAATAATAACAATTGTGGAATGCTAGGTAATAAGCTGTATAATATTTTATATGAGTGTACAGATCCCATAATGATAATCATAATAATAGCAATTGTGGAATGCTAGGTAATAAGCTGTATAATATTTTATACTAGTGTACAGATACCATAATGATAATCATAATAATAGCAATTGTGGAATGCTAGGTAATAAGCTGTATAATATTTTATATTAGTGTACAGATCCCATAATGATAATCATAATAATAACAATTGTGGAATGCTGGGTAATAAGCTGTATAATATTTTATATTAGTGTACAGATCACATAATGATAATCATATTAATAGCAATTGTGGAATGCTAGGTAATAAGCTGTATAATATTTTATATTAGTGTACAGATCCCATAATGATAATCATAATAATAACAATTGTGAAATGCAGGGTAATAAGCAGTATAATATTTTATATTAGTGTACAGATCCCATAATGATAATCATAATAATAGCAATTGTGGAATGCTAGGTAATAAGCTGTATAATATTTTATATTAGTGTACAGATCCCATAATGATAACCATAATAATAACAATTGTGAAATGCTAGGTAATAAGCTGTATAATATTTTATATTAGTGTACAGATCCTATAATGATAACCATAATAATAACAATTGTGGAATGCTAGGTAATAAACTGTATAATATTTTATATTAGTGTACAGATCCCATAATGATAATCATAATAATAACAATTGTGGAATGCTAGGTAATAAGCTGTATAATATTTTATATTAGTGTACAGATCCCATAATGATAATCATAATAATAACAATTGTGGAATGCTGGGTAATAAGCTGTATAATATTTTATACTAGTGTACAGATCCCATAATGATAACCATAATAATAACAATTGTGAAATGCTAGGTAATAAGCTGTATAATATTTTATATTAGTGTACAGATCCTATAATGATAACCATAATAATAACAATTGTGGAATGCTAGGTAATAAACTGTATAATATTTTATATTAGTGTACAGATCCCATAATGATAATCATAATAATAACAATTGTGGAATGCTAGGTAATAAGCTGTATAATATTTTATATTTGTGTACAGATCCCATAATGATAATCATAATAATAACAATTGTGGAATGCTAGGTAATAAGCTGTATAATATTTTATATTAGTGTACAGATCCCATAATGATAATCATAATAATAACAATTGTGAAATGCTGGGTAATAAGCTGTATAATATTTTATATGAGTGTACAGATCCCATAATGATAATCATAATAATAACAATTATGGAATGCTGGGTAATAAGCTGTATAATATTTTATATTAGTGTACAGATCCCATAATGATAATCATAATAATAACAATTGTGGAATGCTAGGTAATAAGCTGTATAATATTTTATATTTGTGTACAGATCCCATAATGATAATCATAATAATAACAATTGTGAAATGCTAGGTAATAAGCTGTATAATATTTTATACTAGTGTACAGATCCCATAATGATAATCATAATAATAACAATTATGGAATGCTGGGTAATAAGCTGTATAATATTTTATATTAGTGTACAGATCCCATAATGATAACCATAATAATAACAATTGTGAAATGCTAGGTAATAAGCTGTATAATATTTTATATTAGTGTACAGATCCTATAATGATAACCATAATAATAACAATTGTGGAATGCTAGGTAATAAACTGTATAATATTTTATATTAGTGTACAGATCCCATAATGATAATCATAATAATAACAATTGTGGAATGCTAGGTAATAAGCTGTATAATATTTTATATTAGTGTACAGATCCCATAATGATAATCATAATAATAACAATTGTGGAATGCTGGGTAATAAGCTGTATAATATTTTATACTAGTGTACAGATCCCATAATGATAACCATAATAATAACAATTGTGAAATGCTAGGTAATAAGCTGTATAATATTTTATATTAGTGTACAGATCCTATAATGATAACCATAATAATAACAATTGTGGAATGCTAGGTAATAAACTGTATAATATTTTATATTAGTGTACAGATCCCATAATGATAATCATAATAATAACAATTGTGGAATGCTGGGTAATAAGCTGTATAATATTTTATATGAGTGTACAGATCCCATAATGATAATCATAATAATAACAATTGTGGAATGCTAGGTAATAAGCTGTATAATATTTTATATTAGTGTACAGATCCCATAATGATAATCATAATAATAACAATTGTGGAATGCTAGGTAATAAGCTGTATAATATTTTATATTAGTGTACAGATCCCATAATGATAATCATAATAATAACAATTGTGGAATGCTAGGTAATAAGCTGTATAATATTTTATATTAGTGTACAGATCCCATAATGATAATCATAATAATAACAATTGTGGAATGCTAGGTAATAAACTGTATAATATTTTATATTAGTGTACAGATCCCATAATGATAATCATAATAATAACAATTGTGGAATGCTAGGTAATAAGCTGTATAATATTTTATATTAGTGTACAGATCCCATAATGATAATCATAATAATAACAATTGTGGAATGCTAGGTAATAAGCTGTATAATATTTTATATTAGTGTACAGATCCCATAATGATAATCATAATAATAACAATTGTGGAATGCTAGGTAATAAACTGTATAATATTTTATATTAGTGTACAGATCCCATAATGATAATCATAATAATAACAATTGTGGAATGCTAGGTAATAAGCTGTATAATATTTTATATTAGTGTACAGATCCCATAATGATAATCATAATAATAACAATTGTGGAATGCTGGGTAATAAGCTGTATAATATTTTATACTAGTGTACAGATCCCATAATGATAACCATAATAATAACAATTGTGGAATGCTAGGTAATAAGCTGTATAATATTTTATATTAGTTTACAGATCCCATAATGATAACCATAATAATAACAATTGTGAAATGCTAGGTAATAAGCTGTATAATATTTTATATTAGTGTACAGATCCTATAATGATAACCATAATAATAACAATTGTGGAATGCTAGGTAATAAACTGTATAATATTTTATATTAGTGTACAGATCCCATAATGATAATCATAATAATAACAATTGTGGAATGCTGGGTAATAAGCTGTATAATATTTTATATGAGTGTACAGATCCCATAATGATAATCATAATAATAACAATTGTGGAATGCTGGGTAATAAGCTGTATAATATTTTATATGAGTGTACAGATCCCATAATGATAATCATAATAATAACAATTGTGGAATGCTAGGTAATAAACTGTATAATATTTTATATTAGTGTACAGATCCCATAATGATAATCATAATAATAACAATTGTGGAATGCTGGGTAATAAGCTGTATAATATTTTATATGAGTGTACAGATCCCATAATGATAATCATAATAATAACAATTGTGGAATGCTAGGTAATAAGCTGTATAATATTTTATATTAGTGTACAGATCCCATGAAGATAATCATAATAATAACAATTGTGGAATGCTAGGTAATAAGCTGTATAATATTTTATATTAGTGTACAGATCCCATAATGATAATCATAATAATAACAATTGTGGAATGCTAGGTAATAAGCTGTATAATATTTTATATTAGTGTACAGATCCCATAATGATAATCATAATAATAACAATTGTGGAATGCTAGGTAATAAGCTGTATAATATTTTATATTAGTGTACAGATCCTATAATGATAACCATAATAATAACAATTGTGGAATGCTAGGTAATAAACTGTATAATATTTTATATTAGTGTACAGATCCCATAATGATAATCATAATAATAACAATTGTGGAATGCTAGGTAATAAGCTGTATAATATTTTATATTAGTGTACAGATCCCATAATGATAATCATAATAATAACAATTGTGGAATGCTAGGTAATAAGCTGTATAATATTTTATATTAGTGTACAGATCCCATAATGATAATCATAATAATAACAATTGTGAAATGCTGGGTAATAAGCTGTATAATATTTTATATGAGTGTACAGATCCCATAATGATAATCATAATAATAACAATTGTGGAATGCTAGGTAATAAGCTGTATAATATTTTATATTAGTGTACAGATCCCATAATGATAATCATAATAATAACAATTGTGGAATGCTAGGTAATAAACTGTATAATATTTTATATTAGAGTACAGATCCCATAATGATAATCATAATAATAACAATTGTGAAATGCTAGGTAATAAGCTGTATAATATTTTATATTAGTGTACAGATCCCATAATGATAATCATAATAATAACAATTATGGAATGCTGGGTAATAAGCTGTATAATATTTTATATTAGTGTACAGATCCCATAATGATAACCATAATAATAACAATTGTGAAATGCTAGGTAATAAGCTGTATAATATTTTATATTAGTGTACAGATCCTATAATGATAACCATAATAATAACAATTGTGGAATGCTAGGTAATAAACTGTATAATATTTTATATTAGTGTACAGATCCCATAATGATAATCATAATAATAACAATTGTGGAATGCTAGGTAATAAGCTGTATAATATTTTATATTAGTGTACAGATCCCATAATGATAATCATAATAATAACAATTGTGGAATGCTAGGTAATAAGCTGTATAATATTTTATATTAGTGTACAGATCCCATAATGATAATCATAATAATAACAATTGTGGAATGCTAGGTAATAAGCTGTATAATATTTTATATTAGTGTACAGATTCCATAATGATAATCATAATAATAACAATTGTGGAATGCTGGGTAATAAGCTGTATAATATTTTATATTAGTGTACAGATTCCATAATGATAATCATAATAATAACAATTGTGGAATGCTGGGTAATAAGCTGTATAATATTTTATATTAGTGTACAGATCCCATGATGATAATCATAATAATGACAATTGTGAAATGCTAGGTAATAAGCTGTATAATATTTTATACTAGTGTACAGATCCCATAATGATAATCATAATAATAACAATTGTGGAATGCTAGGTAATAAGCTGTATAATATTTTATATTAGTGTACAGATCCCATAATGATAATCATAATAATAACAATTGTGGAATGCTGGGTAATAAGCTGTATAATATTTTATATTAGTGTACAGATCCTATAATGATAATCATAATAATAGCAATTGTAGAATGCTGGGTAATAAGCTGTATAATATTTTATATTAGTGTACAGATCCCATAATGATAATCATAATAATAACAATTGTGAAATGCTAGGTATTAAGCTGTATAATATTTTATATTAGTGTACAGATCCTATAATGATAATCATAATAATAGCAATTGTAGAATGCTGGGTAATAAGCTGTATAATATTTTATATTACTGTACAGATCCTATAATGATAACCATAATAATAACAATTGTGGAATGCTAGGTAATAAGCTGTATAATATTTTATATTAGTGTACAGATCCCATGATGATAATCATAATAATGACAATTGTGAAATGCTAGGTAATAAGCTGTATAATATTTTATACTAGTGTACAGATCCCATAATGATAATCATAATAATAACAATTGTGGAATGCTAGGTAATAAGCTGTATAATATTTTATATTAGTGTACAGATTCCATAATGATAATTATAATAATAACAATTGTGGAATGCTAGGTAATAAGCTGTATAATATTTTATATTAGTGTACAGATCCCATAATGATAATCATAATAATAACAATTGTGGAATGCTAGGTAATAAGCTGTATAATATTTTATATTAGTGTACAGATTCCATAATGATAATTATAATAATAACAATTGTGGAATGCTAGGTAATAAGCTGTATAATATTTTATATTAGTGTACAGATCCCATAATGATAATCATAATAATAACAATTGTGGAATGCTAGGTAATAAGCTGTATAATATTTTATATTAGTGTACAGATTCCATAATGATAACCATAATAATAACAATTGTGGAATGCTAGGTAATAAGCTGTATAATATTTTATATTAGTGTACAGATCCCATAATGATAACCATAATAATAACAATTGTGGAATGCTAGGTAATAAACTGTATAATATTTTATATTAGTGTACAGATACCATAATGATAATCATAATAATAACAATTGTGGAATGCTAGGTAATAAGCTGTATAATATTTTATATTAGAGTACAGATCCCATAATGATAATCATAATAATAACAATTGTGGAATGCTAGGTAATAAGCTGTATAATATTTTATATTAGTGTACAGATCCCATAATGATAATCATAATAATAACAATTGTGGAATGCTAGGTAATAAGCTGTATAATATTTTATATTAGTGTACAGATACCATAATGATAATCATAATAATAACAATTGTGGAATGCTAGGTAATAAGCTGTATAATATTTTATATTAGTGTACAGATCCCATAATGATAATCATAATAATAACAATTGTGGAATGCTAGGTAATAAACTGTATAATATTTTATATTAGTGTACAGATACCATAATGATAATCATAATAATAACAATTGTGGAATGCTAGGTAATAAGCTGTATAATATTTTATATTAGTGTACAGATCCCATGATGATAATCATAATAATAACAATTGTGGAATGCTAGGTAATAAGCTGTATAATATTTTATATTAGTGTACAGATCCCATAATGATAATCATAATAATAACAATTGTGGAATGCTAGGTAATAAGCTGTATAATATTTTATATTAGTGTACAGATCCCATAATGATAATCATAATAATAACAATTGTGGAATGCTGGGTAATAAGCTGTATAATATTTTATATTAGTGTACAGATCCTATAATGATAATCATAATAATAGCAATTGTAGAATGCTGGGTAATAAGCTGTATAATATTTTATATTAGTGTACAGATCCCATAATGATAATCATAATAATAACAATTGTGAAATGCTAGGTATTAAGCTGTATAATATTTTATATTAGTGTACAGATCCTATAATGATAATCATAATAATAGCAATTGTAGAATGCTGGGTAATAAGCTGTATAATATTTTATATTACTGTACAGATCCTATAATGATAACCATAATAATAACAATTGTGGAATGCTAGGTAATAAGCTGTATAATATTTTATATTAGTGTACAGATCACATAATGATAATCATAATAATAACAATTGTGGAATGCTAGGTAGTAAGCTGTATAATATTTTATATTAGTGTACAGATCCCATAATGATAATCATAATAATAACAATTGTGGAATGCTAGGTAATAAGCTGTATAATATTTTATATTAGTGTACAGATCCCATAATGATAATCATAATAATAACAATTGTGGAATGCTAGGTAATAAGCTGTATAATATTTTATATTAGTGTACAGATCCCATAATGATAATCATAATAATAACAATTGTGGAATGCTAGGTAATAAGCAGTATAATATTTTATATTAGTGTACAGATCCTATAATGATAATCATAATAATAACAATTGTGGAATGCTAGGTAATAAGCAGTATAATATTTTATATTAGTGTACAGATCCCATAATGATAATCATAATAATAACAATTGTGAAATGCTAGGTAATAAGCTGTATAATATTTTATATTAGTTTACAGACCCCATAATGATAATCATAATAATAACAATTGTGAAATGCTAGGTAATAAGCTGTATAACATTTTATATTAGTGTACAGATCCTATAATGATAACCATAATAATAACAATTGTGAAATGCTAGGTAATAAGCTGTATAATATTTTATATTAGTTTACAGACCCCATAATGATAATCATAATAATAACAATTGTGGAATGCTAGGTAATAAACTGTATAATATTTTATATTAGTGTACAGATCCTATAATGATAATCATAATAATAACAATTGTGGAATGCTAGGTAATAAGCTGTATAATATTTTATATTAGTGTACAGATCCCATAATGATAATCATAATAATAACAATTGTGGAATGCTAGGTAATAAGCTGTATAATATTTTATATTAGTGTACAGATCCCATAATGATAATCATAATAATAACAATTGTGGAATGCTAGGTAATAAGCTGTATAATATTTTATATTAGTGTACAGATCCCATAATGATAATCATAATAATAACAATTGTGGAATGCTAGGTAATAAGCTGTATAATATTTTATATTAGTTTACAGATCCCATAATGATAACCATAATAATAACAATTGTGGAATGCTAGGTAATAAGCTGTATAATATTTTATATTAGTGTACAGATCCCATAATGATAATCATAATAATAACAATTGTGGAATGCTAGGTAATAAGCTGTATAATATTTTATATTAGTGTACAGATCCCATAATGATAATCATAATAATAACAATTGTGGAATGCTAGGTAATAAACTGTATAATATTTTATATTAGTGTACAGATACCATAATGATAATCATAATAATAACAATTGTGGAATGCTAGGTAATAAACTGTATAATATTTTATATTAGTGTACAGATACCATAATGATAATCATAATAATAACAATTGTGGAATGCTAGGTAATAAGCTGTATAATATTTTATATTAGTGTACAGATCCCATGATGATAATCATAATAATAACAATTGTGGAATGCTAGGTAATAAGCTGTATAATATTTTATATTAGTGTACAGATCCCATAATGATAATCATAATAATAACAATTGTGGAATGCTAGGTAATAAACTGTATAATATTTTATATTAGTGTACAGATACCATAATGATAATCATAATAATAACAATTGTGGAATGCTAGGTAATAAGCTGTATAATATTTTATATTAGTGTACAGATCCCATAATGATAATCATAATAATAACAATTGTGGAATGCTAGGTAATAAACTGTATAATATTTTATATTAGTGTACAGATACCATAATGATAATCATAATAATAACAATTGTGGAATGCTAGGTAATAAGCTGTATAATATTTTATATTAGTGTACAGATCCCATAATGATAATCATAATAATAACAATTGTGGAATGCTAGGTAATAAACTGTATAATATTTTATATTAGTGTACAGATACCATAATGATAATCATAATAATAACAATTGTGGAATGCTAGGTAATAAGCTGTATAATATTTTATATTAGTGTACAGATCCCATGATGATAATCATAATAATAACAATTGTGGAATGCTAGGTAATAAGCTGTATAATATTTTATATTAGTGTACAGATCCCATAATGATAATCATAATAATAACAATTGTGGAATGCTAGGTAATAAGCTGTATAATATTTTATATTAGTGTACAGATCCCATAATGATAATCATAATAATAACAATTGTGGAATGCTAGGTAATAAGCTGTATAATATTTTATATTAGTGTACAGATCCCATAATGATAATCATAATAATAACAATTGTGGAATGCTAGGTAATAAGCTGTATAATATTTTATATTAGTGTACAGATCCCATGATGATAATCATAATAATAACAATTGTGGAATGCTAGGTAATAAGCTGTATAATATTTTATATTAGTGTACAGATCCCATAATGATAATCATAATAATAACAATTGTGGAATGCTAGGTAATAAGCAGTATAATATTTTATATTAGTGTACAGATCCTATAATGATAATCATAATAATAACAATTGTGGAATGCTAGGTAATAAGCAGTATAATATTTTATATTAGTGTACAGATCCCATAATGATAATCATAATAATAACAATTGTGAAATGCTAGGTAATAAGCTGTATAATATTTTATATTAGTTTACAGACCCCATAATGATAATCATAATAATAACAATTGTGAAATGCTAGGTAATAAGCTGTATAACATTTTATATTAGTGTACAGATCCTATAATGATCACCATAATAATAACAATTGTGAAATGCTAGGTAATAAGCTGTATAATATTTTATATTAGTTTACAGACCCCATAATGATAATCATAATAATAACAATTGTGGAATGCTAGGTAATAAACTGTATAATATTTTATATTAGTGTACAGATCCCATAATGATAATCATAATAATAACAATTGTGGAATGCTAGGTAATAAGCTGTATAATATTTTATATTAGTGTACAGATCCCATAATGATAATCATAATAATAACAATTGTGGAATGCTAGGTAATAAGCTGTATAATATTTTATATTAGTGTACAGATCCCATAATGATAATCATAATAATAACAATTGTGGAATGCTAGGTAATAAGCTGTATAATATTTTATATTAGTGTACAGATCCCATAATGATAATCATAATAATAACAATTGTGGAATGCTAGGTAATAAGCTGTATAATATTTTATATTAGTTTACAGATCCCATAATGATAACCATAATAATAACAATTGTGGAATGCTAGGTAATAAGCTGTATAATATTTTATATTAGTGTACAGATCCCATAATGATAATCATAATAATAACAATTGTGGAATGCTAGGTAATAAACTGTATAATATTTTATATTAGTGTACAGATCCTATAATGATAATCATAATAATAACAATTGTGGAATGCTAGGTAATAAGCTGTATAATATTTTATATTAGTGTACAGATCCCATAATGATAATCATAATAATAACAATTGTGGAATGCTAGGTAATAAGCTGTATAATATTTTATATTAGTGTACAGATCCCATAATGATAATCATAATAATAACAATTGTGGAATGCTAGGTAATAAGCTGTATAATATTTTATATTAGTGTACAGATCCCATAATGATAATCATAATAATAACAATTGTGGAATGCTAGGTAATAAGCTGTATAACATTTTATATTAGTGTACAGATCCCATAATGATAATCATTATAATAACAATTGTGGAATGCTAGGTAATAAGCTGTATAATATTTTATATTAGTGTACAGATCCCATAATGATAATCATAATAATAACAATTGTGGAATGCTAGGTAATAAGCTGTATAATATTTTATATTAGTGTACAGATCCCATAATGATAATCATAATAATAACAATTGTGAAATGCTAGGTAATAAGCTGTATAATATTTTATATTAGTTTACAGACCCCATAATGATAATCATAATAATAACAATTGTGAAATGCTAGGTATTAAGCTGTATAATATTTTATATTAGTGTACAGATCCTATAATGATAATCATAATAATAGCAATTGTAGAATGCTGGGTAATAAGCTGTATAATATTTTATATTACTGTACAGATCCTATAATGATAACCATAATAATAACAATTGTGGAATGCTAAGTAATAAGCTGTATAATATTTTATATTAGTGTACAGATCCCATAATGATAATCATAATAATAACAATTGTGAAATGCTAGGTAATAAGCTGTATAATATTTTATATTAGTTTACAGACCCCATAATGATAATCATAATAATAACAATTGTGGAATGCTGGGTAATAAGCTGTATAATATTTTATATTAGTGTACAGATCCCATAATGATAATCATAATAATAACAATTGTGAAATGCTAGGTAATAAGCTGTATAATATTTTATATTAGTGTACAGATCCCATAATGATAATCATAATAATAACAATTGTGGAATGCTGGGTAATAAGCTGTATAATATTTTATATGAGTGTACAGATCCTATAATGATAATCATAATAATAACAATTGTGAAATGCTAGGTAATAAGCTGTATAATATTTTATATTAGTTTACAGATCCCATAATGATAATCATTATAATAACAATTGTGGAATGCTAGGTAATAAGCTGTATAATATTTTATATTAGCGTACAGATCCCATAATGATAATCATAATAATAACAATTGTGGAATGCTGGGTAATAAAGCTGCATAATAGTTTTCATTTTACATTTGTCCTTGTACAATAATGATTGTAGTTATGAAAACACTTAGTGCTTTTCATTTTTGTTAGTTTTTAAGGCATACATTCATTTCTTTTACTACCTCAGGCCATATAGACTTCACATAGTTGAAAAGTAAATTTTGTAGACACCGTCTTTCTCCAAATGTATTCTCAAGAAATATAATTTCTGTATTGGGCACTCATTTATCCTGTCAGTTAAGTCTAGTTTTATGGTGACAGTGTAATCCCATTGCAATATTTTGGTATAAAATGCTTGTAAAAGACCCCATATTTGTACATAAGTTTCCAGGGATTCTTCATATGTTAACACGTTCATGATTGCGTTATGTTGTCTATTGGACAACATACAAAAACATGGCAATGTAGTATAAAATGCTGCTAAAGATTAAGTGGTTATTTGCAATTATATGTTAAATTTTAAAAGGCCCTCCATCTATCAAACGGGAAGTGAAAAATCATTATTCATTTACATATGCAAGAAAATAGATTTGTTAACATTAGATTCTTAGCTTTGTTACTCGAATAGATGTGTTAGCATTAGATCCTTAGCTTTGCTACTCGAGTAGATATGTTAGCATTAGACCCTCAGTTTTCTTACTTAAATAGATGTGTTAGCATTAGACCCTCAGCTTTCTTACTTAAATAGATGCGTTAGCATTAGATCCTCAGCTTTCTTACTTAAACAGATGTGTTAGCATTAGACCCTCAGTTTTCTTACTTAAATAGATGTGTTAGCATTAGATCCTCAGCTTTCTTACTTAAACAGATGTGTTAGCATTAGATCTTCAACTTTGCTACTTACTTTGATCGCCACTTTGAGGAAATCTCTTAGTATAAAAATGCATTCCATACATCTTTAGCTTTCCAGATGAGGATGGTCGAGGGATGATGTGAAACTTTTCTGAATGTGCCTCTAAAGGACTCCAAATTTCATGACTGAGCTCATTTTCGGTAATTTTGTGAACATTCTTCCAATCTTCCAGGAATATCCTCAACTTACGTTGTACATGGTCTAGTCTAACAAGTGCTTTTAAAAGCGGATGCTCTTTTTCATTCACGAGTTTAGTGAAAAGGCTATCAGAACCATTGACACCTTCAAACATCGTTGACAACTCTCTAGAGTAATCTGCTTTCTCGGACCAGTTTTGATAGTCATCCTGGGCAATTACAGAAAGGTGGTTCATAAACCATATTTCAGCAGCCAGGTCAATCAGTGAATCAGTGTCTTCCGAGTCATGATTAGCGAATTCCCAAGTCACATCATTTAATTCTCGTGTTACAAATTCATATACTGAAAATATTTCTCTGTCACCTCTTTGTTGGGAGTGTGCCCAGCGTGCACTTAAGATCCCAGAAATGTTACCGGGCTGTGTCAAAGATTGCACATGTTCCAATAGAGAATGTGGATACTTTTTAACTAAGTCTTCAAATGCTTTGCTAGCGACTGGACCCGCTAAAGCTCTCTTAAAATCTGCTAGAGCTTCAGATATTAACTCGCTGTCTGCCATCGTAGAGTCACAGTAGACCTAAAATAGACGAAAGAAAGAGAGAATTGAGGAATAGTTTCAGCTACCCAAATTCATTTGCTGCTAGTCCCTGAAACACGCTCAAGGAAAATTAAGTCACGCTCAAAGAAAACAGTTCAATTCTGGAAGTCGTTTATGTTTGGTCATAAATAGTGCAACACAATGCTAAAAATTTCAGTTTGTTTTTTGCAATAATTATTGCTTAAACTTCATATTTGATCTTTTTTTGAGTTTAATGGTCAAACATGACATTTTTGAAGTAAGAGAAAAGTCAAAATTAAGCTTTTTATGCTAAAAAAGTCAAAATTCTGTTTTTTGTAAATTCTAATAATAAAAGATTTTAAGTTATCAATTAGCTTTCTATTTTATTGCTTGTTCAATTAAGGTAGTTTCCAATTAATCTGCGTAATTAATTAATATTTCAGCTTTCTTGTTCTATTTTTATATGGATGGTGGATGTATGACCAAGCTGATACAATACACTAGCAACGCAACTCTAGAAGCCCAACTAGTGTTTTAAGTAGATGTGATACACTGAAGTAGATTTGATATACTGAAGTAGATGTGATACATTGAAGTAGATGTGATACACTGAAGTAGATGTGATACACTGAAGTAGATGCAATACACTGAAGTAGATGCGGTATGCTGAAGTAGATGTGATACGCTGAAGTAGATGTGATACACTGAAGTAGATTCGATACGCTGAAGTAGATGTGATACACTGAAGTAGATGCAATACACTGAAGTAAATGTGATACACTGAAGTAGATGTGATACACTGAAGTAGATGCAATACACTGAAGTAGATGCGGTATGCTGAAGTAGATGTGATACGCTGAAGTAGATGTGATACACTGAAGTAGATTCGATACGCTGAAGTAGATGTGATACACTGAAGTAGATGCAATACACTGAAGTAAATGTGATACACTGAAGTAGATGTGATACACTGAAGTAGATGTGATATGCTGAAGTAGATGTGATACACTGAAGTAGTTGCAATACACTGAAGTAGATGTGATACATTGAAGTAGATGTGATAAACTGAGGTAGATGTGATACACTGAAGTAGACGTGATACCCTGAAGTAGATGTGATACACTGAAGTAGATGTGATACACTGAAGTAGATGCAATACACTGAAGTAGATGTGATACATTGAAGTAGATGTGATAAACTGAGGTAGATGTGATACACTGAAGTAGACGTGATACCCTGAAGTAGATGTGATACACTGAAGTAGATGTGATACACTGAAGTAGATGCAATACACTGAAGTAGATGTGATACATTGAAGTAGATGTGATAAACTGAGGTAGATGTGATACATTGAAGTAGACGTGATACCCTGAAGTAGATGAGATACACTGAAGTAGATGTGATACACTGAAGTAGATGCAATACACTGAAGTAGATGTGATACATTGAAGTAGATGTGATAAACTGAGGTAGATGTGATACACTGAAGTAGACGTGATACCCTGAAGTAGATGTGATACACTGAAGTAGATGTGATACACTGAAGTAGATGCAATACACTGAAGTAGATGTGATACGCTGAAGTAGATGTGATACACTGAAGTAGATGCGATACGCTGAAGTAGATGTGATACACTGAAGTGAATGTGATACACTGAAGTGAATGTGATACACTGAAGTAGATGTGATACACTGAAGTAGATGTGATACACTGAGGTAGATGCGATACACTGAAGTAGATGTGATACGCTGAAGTAGACGTGATACACTGAAGTAGATGTGATACGCTGATCATCTCAAACACGACACGTTTGCTTGATTTCCTTTGGTATTTTTCAGTGCCAATGCTGCATTCATTTGTCATTCACCTCTAGTTGAATTAGTTGGTGTTTTGTGTTACGCGCATTTATAATCAAGTAAAGTGAAAAATCTCCTATCAGAGATAATCAGTTGGATCTGTTGCTTTAATGACACTTTCATATTACCACTTGAAGATTGGTTCTGCATCATTCAATGTATGTAAGAATGTTTAAACTATGAACTGCTTCTCTTATGGTGTGCATCTTAAAGAGAACTGGTTTAAAGACGCATCCATATTACCACTTGAAGATTGGTTCTGCATCATTCAATGTATGTAAGAATGTTTAAACTATGAACTGCTTCTCTTATGGTGTGCATCTTAAAGAGAACTGGTTTAAAGACGCATCCATATTACCACTTGAAGATTGGTTCTGCATCATTCAATGTATGTAAGAATGTTTAAACTATGAACTGCTTCTCTTATGGTGTGCATCTTAAAGAGAACTGGTTTAAAGACGCATCCATATTACCACTTGAAGATTGGTTCTGCATCATTCAATGTATGTAAGAATGTTTAAACTATGAACTGCTTCTCTTATGGTGTGCATCTTAAAGAGAACTGGTTTAAAGACGCATCCATATTACCACTTAACAAAGATTGGTTCTGCATCATTCAATGTATGTAAGAATGTTTAAACTATGAACTGCTTCTCTTATGATGTGTATCTTATAGAGAGCTGGTTTAAAGAACACTTTATTGTATGAAAACAGTAATCATTGTGATGTGACATTTGGTTTGTGTTTAAAAAAGAAGGCTGTAAATTTTACCATCGCCATTTTATCAGTGTTCTATAACAGGAATTATTTACATTCAATTACTTTGTTAAGCCAAAACTGAAAAAATGAATTTTGAATTCTAAACAACTCAAAAAAGTGTTAAATTGCATTGTAAATTGATAGTGATAACAACTAGAATAAGTCAGCCACCATGTCACATGTGTTTGACAGGTTGTTAATTTCTGTACCTGCATTGGTTTTGGTCTGGCTATATACTACAAATTATAAAGTTTAGGCCCCTGTTATTTTTGGAATGTATAGAAACCTATTATAGATGTAATCATTGAAGGAATGATGAGTCCTACAGTATGCTGTACATCTCTCCTAAATATTCAAACAGAGCAATTGAATGCCTGGGAGTTCTACAGAAATCCAGTCGCTATGAAATACAGCTTTTGTGAAACAGAAAGAAAACTAATGTATACATTATGCATAAGCTAAACCTCAATATCACAAAGCAAATAGAACATTATAAGTTTATTGCGAAGGTAATCTAAAGCTTGCTTATTGGTTACCAAAAGTATCGTAAGCATGCTGGTAAAAAAAGCCTGGGAAGTGTGCAGGCTAAATTTATAGCTAGGCACTTCTGTGAAATAATCCGTACAATTAAATTTACTTTGGCATGCTGAACCAATGTGTAGAGCATTACTGGTCCAGATTTGCTACAAGCAGTGCTATTGTCTGGCATGCTAACAAGCTTAGCGTCCGTTACAAGCAATGCTATTATCCATCATCATAATAACTTTAGCTTATATAAAGACTTTAGCTTCTAACACTTGCCACTAGTTGGCTTACAAGGCCACCTTAAAGAACTATTTGAAAGTGTGCAAATTTTCAACTTCTCATCTACACACATAAGGAACATCTGGTTTTACAGTAAGCTCATCTTTTGCTGCTTTTACGACATGTGTTTTGGGGCATGTTCATCATGTAATTTTGCACTTTTATTAATGTCTTTTTACACATGTATTAAGATGGACTTAACTGTTTTATTCCAGGATGCAATCTTTACTGGCCAATTGATCCACAAGCAACAGCTAGTTTTTATTATATCTCACCTACTTTAACTGAGGCATGTTACAGTCTTACTGGTGTTTGAAGGATATCTCTCCAGGGTTGAAACTCCCCTCAAAAGGCCCATTAGGCACGGCCCAAAATCACGTTTTATGGGGGATTATCAGACCATGGGGCACTGTCAGTGAGTTTGCTACTTAAGGGAGGCCCAAATAAAATTTACTAAGTTTTTCTGAACAATTTCTTTCATTGATTGGCCTGATTAGGTGTTTCCCTAGATACATAGGGGATACATATGCTATAGGCCTAGTGGAAATTATTTTTATAGCTTTTTAATCATATGGGATGTTTAGCGGGGCGTGGAACCTGGGCACCCCCTAGGGAACTCCCAATGTTTAGGGGGTGTATTTCAAATTGACCAATCAGGTGATTGGGGGTACAATATCCAAGTCTGGGCCTAGCCAGGTGAGTGTTTCTTTCAGAGTATCAACCCTGGGGATATCTTCTAATTATTGTAAGTTTTAACAACGTACCATATGTGCAATTCAATGGATGTATTTGCCTGTTTTCTACTAATCACCATGAATATTTTGTTAATATTTGTGCACATTCTTTTTGTGTTTGTATGCATGATTGTTCTGATTTGCTGTATACAGGGCACAATTAAACAAATAAGCCAAATCAACTGACGAAAACATCTATCCGTTTGTTGCCATCCATATATCTTACCCAGATACTAGCACAATTGTACCACCATAGTATGAACATCAACTAATATTAGTGAACAGTCCAATAAACTTGTATCTATATTGGTCTTGGCCAGGCAATATACTACAACTGCCCTACAGGATGAAAATATTTGTTGGTTATAAAAATTCGCGATTTCGCGAAGTCAATTCCGCGAATTATTAAATTCCTGAATAATTAGTTCTATTTTTAATCACAAGGGAGAATAACTACTGCATCAAATTAAAAACTAGCTGCTAGGCTAGTTTTTAATATAAATACTAAACGTAGTTGAGCTCCAAAGCATTTTTAAAATCATTGCCTGGGCTTTGAGCTAACACCATTGCCAATGCATCACATTTCTTTACAAAATTATTCAAGGTTGTCACAAATTGTGCAGAATGGTGTCATCACAAAAATAGTCACTAGGCAGAAGTACTAAACGTAGCCGAGTTCCAAAACTTCTTTAAAATCATCGCCGGGCTTCGATTTTTATTGCCATTGCATCAAACTTTACAAAATTATTCAAAGTTTTCACAAGTTATTCAACATGGCTTCGTCATCGCAAAAATCTCTCCTAGTCTTTTTACATTGAAATCGACTCCATCAATCTCTAATACCGAAGTTGAGGACGATCATGATTCTGATCTGGACATTATGGTATGTATTTGATTTGCAGTGCAGATACGTTTTTCCATAATTAACTGCATTAGTTAATTCTTTTGTTTAAAAACTGATCGCTTTCATTAAATACTTCAGCTATTGTTTTTGTACTTCCTTAACACTTATTAATATTTTTTCTTTTTTGTGTTTACTGCTGTCATACTTTGTAATATATATATAATGCAGGATGCTTGGTGATGATAGAGGTAACAAGTCCAGAGCCTTGTCATTTATTGTTTGCTAGCCAAAGCACAATTTCCGATGTCTGTGGTGCCCATGCACAACCGGACATTACATAACATCATATTTTTTCCCAATACCAATAATAGATCAAAACACAGAGCAGAAAGCCAAAAGGTATATAAATTGGAATATCCTAACTGAAAAGCCTAACTACTGTGTTTCTACACGCTAAAGCCTCCCTATGGTGAGTGACTAGTCTAAAAATTGGGCCTTTATATTGCACCATGCAAGAGTAACAGTAAATGAAAATCAGTATTAACCAAACATTGAAAATGAATTATACGCTTCAAAACAACAGTGAAGCTTAAAAAGAAATACCTATAGCTGGGTAACCCTGCAAGGGCTAGTAGACACAGAGCTTCACATTTCATAGTCTGCAAACCTTACTGGCAGCCTAACTCGCCTGCCACTGCTAGTAGTTTGCTCCAAGCCTACCTTGCCCGGTGAGGCCCCACTAACAACAGGGTCTTCCCGTGGTGTTACATTTCCGGAGTGTACTGAATCAGTAGATTCAATTGTAGGCGTACTCAATGGAACCCGAGGTACCTGAAGGCTTCCCTGTGGATTAACTACCTGACTTGACCGGACATGCATTCTATTTTGCCTAAAGGTATTACCACTAGATGTACTGATTATATATGACCTAGCACTGTCTACACCCTGAACTGTACCTGGTATCCATTTCCCTCTTGCTGGCTTAAAATGGCAAGTTTGACCAACCTTTAAAGGTGACTTTTCAGCACCACTTTTCCGATCAAAATAATATTTCTGCTTCGATTGCCTCTCTCCTAATTGCACCCTTACGCCCTCGATGTCATAGCCACTGACCAGGTACTGAGTAGATGCAACAGGGATATTGTTCCGTAACACTCTACCTTGAAGGAGTTGAGATGGAGAAGGAAAGTTTTGATCCACAGGGGTGTTTCTCAATGACAGCAGAGCCTTCCACCAGTCCTTGCCTTCTGCACCACACTTTTGAATCATGGCTTTAACTGTCCCTACCCAGCGCTCAACCTGACCATTTCTGGCAGGGTGTAAAGGAGAGCTAGTGTGGTGCTCTATTGTCCAGTCTTTACAGAATGTAGCAAACTCATTACAGCGAAACTGGGGACCTTTATCTGAGATTACTACCTCAGGACATCCAAAGTCTAAAAAGACTTCCCTTAGACTACTGATCACCTGAGAAGCAACAGTAGAATGTTGGAGGCATTTAACCACTGAAAATTCACTCAGGTACTCTACAACTAAAAGGTAATCATCGCCACGAACAGTAAACAAATCAGCACCTACTACTTGGAACGGATATTGAGGCACCGGAGTAGATATCAATGGTTCCTTAGCCTTTGCTCTATCAAACTCCCTGCATTGTTCGCAAGACAGACACTTCTCTTCTATTCTTCGTCTGATCTCTGGCCAAAACACTGATGTCTGAGCTTTTTGCAATGTTTGGCTTACTCCTTGGTGAGCCAGATGTAAACCTCTAAGGACCTCATGTCACAGCATGTTTGGTATCACTAAACGAGACCCATAAAAAACTACTCCATTAACTACAGTGAACAAGTTTTTAAGACTCCAATAGGCCAGTGCTCTACCAGCACAGCTTTTTCGCTCTGTAGGCCATCCTTTATTAACATAGCTCATAACCATCGCCAGCTCCTCATCCTGAGCAGTGGCTCTTTGATATTTAGCCAGAACTTCCTCTGAGCGTATCACCACAGAACATATCTGTACCATTGGGTCAATATCTAGCTCGGTATTTTCTTTCCCATCAGGGGGACAACTCCTTGATAGAATGTCGGCTAAAATCATTTCTTTACCAGGCTTGAAGGTTAACCGCATGTCAATAGGATAAGTCAAAGGTTCATGACTCATCTTTGCTAGCCTGGGAGTCAGATCTCCCACATCTTTCTGAAACAACCCTAAGAGGCTTCTATGATCTGTCTCAATCTTGATCGGACCCCTTCCCCATATGTAGTATTTGAACTTCTGCCAGGCAAATACAATGGCCATAAGCTCCTTCTCAATTTGAGAATAGTTTTGCTGTGACGCCGTCAAAGACTTGGCAGCAAATTCGATGGGTCTGCCCTCTTGAAGTAACGCTGCCCTTAGACTGTGAGCACTGGCATCGGATGAAAGAGTGATCGGTTTGTCAGGGTGAAAGTATGCCAAAACAGGTGATTGCAGAATAGACTTCTTGATACTCTCAAAAGCATCAATCTGTAGCTTTTTCCATTGAAACTGGACATCCTTTCTACACACTTGTCGAAGTGGCACAGTTAGCTCAGAGAGATTTTCAATAAACTTGGACAAATAAGCGACAAAACCCAAGTAGCTCTGTAGTTCCTTTTTGTTCTGAGGAACCATCATATCCTCAATAGCTTTCAGCTTACCCTGCTGCTTGATACCTTGGGCTGTCAATAAGTGACCCAAAAATTCTACCTGCTCCTTACCTACCACACACTTATCTTTGTTGAGGGTATGCCTGTGCTTTTCAGTTTGGCCAACACCTGCTCTAGCCTACTATTATGTTCACTAAGTGTACTGCCATGAACCAAAATATCGTCAATGAATACCTCTACTCCGGGCACTCCTGCCACTGCCTCCATCATTAACTGGTGGAACAGTTCCGGAGCTACACTGATGCCCATAGGCAGTCTTAAGTACCTATACTTTCCATAGGGAGTGAGGAAACCCAACAGCTTTGATGATTTAACATCCAATGGCACCTGATGAAACCCTTGCTTGGCATCCAAAGTACTAAAGAAACGTGACCCCGATATGCGAGAAAGTATTTCCCCACTGGTTGCTATCATGCATTGAGACCTGATTAGTTGTGAATCGAGATGTTGAGGAATGAGGCAAACCCTTATTGCTCCATTAGGCTTGTTCACAATAACTGCCGGTGACAACCATTCTGTAGGCTCTCTATCTTTACAAATAATGCCACTCTGCTCTAGGCTGTCTAGCTCTTGCTTGAGTTTTGTTCTAACACTATACGGAATGTGTTTAGTAGGCAATGCTTTATAGGAAGCGCATCTGGTTTCAGTTGAAGAGATACTGTTTGTTTGTATTTGCCCAACCCCTGAAAAACCTCCCCATATTTACCAAGTATACTTGTTATGCTAGGGTCCTGTGTTACCTCAGACACAATGCCAGGCAATAAACCCAAATCCCTGCTAGTGGATAGACTCAATAGAGTAACAGCTGACTGATCAATTACATAGAACTGGGCTACTGTATCATTTGATTTGTGCTCAACCTCCATTGCTAACCAGATGGGCAATTCTACTTTACCAATGACCGATATTTTGTACCCCGAATACCCGGACAGAGTAGCTCCAGAGCGAACTACAGCGTTAACTCCCAGTTTTTTCAGATTCTCGATGGACATTACATTCACTTCTGCTCCAGTGTCTACTTTCGCCTTGCGGGGTAAACCTTTAACAACTAGATCTACTAACCACTCACGATCTACCTTACTAGAACTATTGACAGGAGAAATACAATTTACGCTAAAACAGTCTTGGCCATCATCAAAACCTTCTCTACTATCATGTACAGTAATAGCAAGTGCTTGATTGCTAATGCGAGTTCTAGCTTTACACACCCTAGCAAAATGGTTGAACTTATTACAGATTTTACAGCGCTTGTTATAAGCAGGGCATTGTCCTCTGTTATGGTCTAACCCACAGAAATTACAGTTTGTTATGTGGTTTGACTTAGCTGCACTGCTTTGAGACTGCCCTTTGTAGTTTCTAGATACTGTACTGCTGCCTTCTGCTTCTGCCCGCTGACTACCATGCCCCAGGGACTTTTGGGACAACTGGTTCTTAGAATAGTGGTTGTCTCCCATTGACAGCTGATGAATCAAGAGCTCTGCTACTGCCATAGCAGCTCCATCAATCTCGCACTTCTGATTTTGCAAGATAACCTCTTTCGATCTCATGGCTGATTTAATGTCCTCCAATGTGACATTAGGTTTTAACTGCAGTTCCCGAGATAAAGCTTTGTCACACATTCCAGCCAATAATCGTGTTTTTATCATGTCTTGTTTAATAGCATCTTCAGTCCAGCTACATTTAGCTGCCAAGTCATATATCTCTCAAATGAACTGTTCATTCGTCTCCTTACTAGACCGCACTCGCGAACTAAACAAAATTCTGTAGTGTAACGTATTCTCTTGAGGTTTGAAATAATCATCAAAAGCCTCCATTGTTCTGACATAAGTTGTATCTGCAGCATCTGCTGTGCCTGATACCACTCTTTGTGCTCTTATGGTTAACTGATTATGTATAGACTCGGCCTCTTCTCCCATGACATATACCAGAATATTGACTTGATCATCTGCACTCTTTTCAGCCAATCCATTAGCTATTCTATATACCTTTCAAAGCGTTGTTTCCAAGCTCTCTATATACTCCTAGCATTAGCAAAGTCCATTCCTTTGGGAGGATGTATTCCCGCCATTGCCATTTTTTCTTAGTACATCAATTTACCTTATAAGTAGAGTCAGTGCGATTTTTCTTTTCTAACTGGTGATATTTCGTTTACAATATATCCATGATCCTGTCTACGACGCCATGTCATACTTTGTAATATACATTATATATAATGCAGGATGTTTGGTGATCATAGAGGTAACAAGTCCAGAGCCTTGTCGTTTATTAATTGCTAGCCAAAGCACAATTGCCAATGTCCGTGGTGCGCATGCACAACCGGACATTACATAACAACTGCAGATTGAGAATGAAACAACCTACTCCGATTACAAAACTAGAGACAAGTAGTAATATTCATCAAGGCAGGAACATTGGCAGAGAAGCAACCGGTCAACCTAGACCTCTTCATCGACAACAACTCCTTGATATCGCTGCAGCAAACATGATTAAATTATATATTTTATTTCAAGTATAGATATATTATAATTTATTACAAACTTGAGTGTACAAATAAAATATTTCAAATACAAATAAAATTTTACAAACGATGAATGGAGTAAATATAAACAGTTTAGTCTATATGGCGGTTGTCTAGAGCAATAAAATTAAACTGATACTCTTGATAAGTGAATACTAGTGTGTAATGGTGCTCTCTGATTAGTTATTTTGGTAATAGCAGCTCTATATCGCTGTCACTGTCTTGGGTAGATGTTAAAGGCGATTATCTTGCTACTACATGGCTGGTAAGGAAGTTATCATCAGAACTCTCCTCGTGGCTTCCTATTGCAAAGTTCTGCCGGTTGGCCAAAGATTTGTGCTAGTAAAGGCGTTTTTGTTCCTTTTTTAAAACAGATATATTCTCCTCGCGAGTAGCTGCAGTCACTTCTACCTCAATTTCCAGACTTCCCTGAATGATTGGTGATCTTCTAAGAATGACATATACCACCCTTGCAGCCATTGTGCATGCGTGTATGATGAAAAATTTCTCTCTCACACTAAAACAAATAATGAAGCGCTAGGGATGGAAAAAATAAATATTGCGTTTTACCGAAGAACCAAAGTGAAATTCAACTAATTTAGTAAAGGGTTTTGAAAAAACTCATTACTTACCACAAATTGTTGGTTCATCAAAGGCCTCCAAATCTATGAATATTCGTGAAAACCTCTGAACGCAGCAAAAAATTTATAGCTTAGCACGATCGACCCGTAGTTGTACGCTAAATAGAAAACGAAACACGCAATGCACGCATGCGTAGGGTTAAATCTAATGCTAGACGTAATAGAGTTAACTCTTCATAGAGAATGACAGTTTTCAGCTGCGAATAAATAAATCTGCGAATATGCATGAAATGGCAATTTTCGCGAAATTTAACTCCGCGAATAAATTCATCCTGTAGGGTAGAACTTGAGGTCTTTTTTATTTTGATGGATGGTATAGAAACCTACATGCAAGTATTGAAGGAATGACGATTCCTACAATATACATCTCTCCTAAATATTGAAAGTAGGCCTAATGGCCTAATTAAATCGTTGAGCTCGGCTGAAATATAGTCGCTGTACATATGCAGATTTTGTGAAACAGAAAGAAATCTACACAAGTCAGCGGAAAGCTTGTCAGCAGCGTCTCATATTCATTGTTACATTCCATTCTTATGCTAAATGCAAATTTAGTGTGAATTCATGGGTACTAAAATCAACATAACAAACTAAAACAGTGTTTGATCTCAGCTTGTGGTCATCATAATAGTTGCTAAGCTAAGATGCAGGAAACCCTGGCTTGTTGTTAGCATTGCGAGGTTGCTACTGTAAAATGAGACGCTTGTATAACAAGCAAAACAATGTCTTGCTATATAGTCTAATGATGAAAATAGCCCGCATTCATTAAGACTAGAGCAAGACTTTTGTGTTTGCTAAACTCTGTAATACAGGTTAAGAATGAGCTTGAATCATGGCCACAAAGATGGCGCCAAATAAAATTACTCATTGCTGCTTCAGTAGGGAGCTAATGGTGATCAATGTTTTATCATTGCTGTCCTGAGCTGTAGCTTCAGCTGAGGCATTTTGATGGATGCTATAAAATTTAAGGCCAGTTGTTTTTCTACAGTGCCTTTTTTCAATAGGCAGTGCAGTTTTTAGCATTATATAATATATTGTCGCAAAAACCACATGTGGTTTTGTGCAAAACTCTTACATTTTCCTGTAGTTTATGAAACGGATGAATTTCTATTTGTTGAAATTAAATACTTCTATGTAAAACTAATCTCGGCAGTATTAGATTTCTATAACTGGCTGAATAATATTACTACTAGAAAGTGAGAACTTGCTTTACATGCCAGAATCACTTTTGAATGGTTTTCCTATGATTTCAGGTTTTTGCTAAACTCTTCCACGGATTCAAGTTAACAATGAGCTTGAATTATATGTACAAAAATGGCATCATATATAAACACTCACTATTTCTTCTATAATGAGCTAATGGGATCAATGTATTAACATTGAAGTCCGAACCTGTAGCTCTGGACTTCTGTTGGTCACAAATTATACTTTTAAACTGTGCCGCCTTTTTACTAAGTAAGCAATGCTTTTAGCATTGTGTAACCTATTTCTCCATATCTTTGACCTCGGCAGCAGTCACAAGCTGTTGCTCACCGAAATTTTCTCTCAGTC
The DNA here is from genome assembly GCF_963576615.1 of Watersipora subatra. NCBI lineage: Eukaryota > Metazoa > Bryozoa > Gymnolaemata > Cheilostomatida > Watersiporidae > Watersipora > Watersipora subatra. The sequence goes on along the minus strand of NC_088716.1, from coordinate 59,505,188 downwards.
CATTGTAAGAGGAAGTTTCAAATGGTTGGAAAAAAAAATATTTGCTATGTAATACTGGACAAGGTAGTTTTTGTGCTCTTTTCTTTCCTCGAAACACAATAATACTACAAGTGAATAATGGGTGATTGATTGACTTACAATCTAGGCTCTCCTTTGATTTGTCTTTTAATATGATTCGACGCTGTCTCAAGGCGCTCCGGTGAGACTGGATCAAACTGAGAGAGCGTAAAGACCACCTTACTTGAAAGCTTGATGCTCATTGGATACAGCTTACACGCTTGATACATAGAATAGGCAAGGCGAAGAGTATGACCGCATCAACCAGTTCCATTTCTACATCTTTTACTTTAATGTTTGCAAACTGGTTTTACATTTTTCAGCGTGAACAGCAACCACTGTGACACGGGCATTACCTCTTTTGTAACGCCTGATTCTCAATGGGGCGGAGCTTTGATAAGCAAAACCAGCAGCTGTTCATTTTAATAAAACGGTTTCAAGTAGTTTCATTTATGCAAACTTTGATGTGGGCTGACCATGAGATACGATATTACCAATGAACGCCAACTGTTTATCTAAGTGGAGAAGGGGAGAGATTACCTACCCGTTACACCAAATACCCATTGTACTTGTCCAACGTTTTTTTAAAATACATGTAACTTCACAGAAATGGCCTATCAATCTAACTATTGTGAGATTCTATTAAAGGGATAATACAAGCTTTGATAAGTAAAAACACCAGCTATTCATTTAGATGCAATGGCATCGAATAGTTTTATTCGTGTGAACTGCAAGTCACACAAACATGGTAGACTAACTCCTAAAAGAATTGTATTTGTATTATTGCATGCTGTACGATTTACCAAATGCAAACACATAGTAAATGATGGTATATGATCACTGTACTATTCTCTGTTCCATACAATACGCAACAATCGTGGTAAGAGTAAATCCTTAAAAAAACTCGAGATTATTTTCCTAGGACCATAGATTACAAATATTGTAATCTACGTAGAGTTGGGGCAGCCACCTGCTGCATGTATTAGCGCTAAAAATAGAAATCAGTGTTGGGTAGCTAATGGCTGACTATCGATATGTTTCTGTATTTTAGAAGGAAATACAGAAAAGCTATTTGCGAAGATGGCATCGAGCAAGGAAATGGAAGAAATCTTTGCCTTACATCAGCTGAGCCTCTGTAATAAACAAAACACTGTTATAGTGCTAGTGAAAGGAGGTTGGTTTAAGAAGGCGAAGTGGGCTTTTAAAGTGATATATATATAGTTTACTAAACAAAATATACACCGTAAAACCTCTTATTTAAATGCCACCTCTAATAGAACATGGTCTAATAGAACGCCACTATAGAAGTACTGAAAAATAGAGCACCACCCTTTATTTGAACGCCACCTTTATTTGACAGCCACTTTGACATTCTTTGATTTTTAGAAACCCATGTTAGCAAGTGATTAGTAAAAAGTGACCACAAATGATGCTAAAAATGACTGGATCACATCATTAAAGATGTGGTTGCCTAAAAAAGATCGATTTGATGAAACTAAGACCAATAAAAGGCTAAAACATCAGCTACAATTTGATGTCATTTTTGTCTTTGTAGACCAATCCTGTCCGGAGATATATGCGTTTGAATGAGGCCATCTTTTAAAAAGCCCACATTCCAGCGGATGCTTCATTTGTGACGTAACGAGTGATACATCTGAAAAGAGTTCATGAGCGATAAATATAAGGTCGCTTCATTAGCCAATCATCAGCACGAAATTTTTATGTAGGTCGTAATAAATGTTACCACTCGTAAAACGCATTATCTGTGATCTTGAATTTAGGGATTTTACTCTATTATTAAATCGCATGGACACTGATATTTGCTAAATTAATTAACATCGTTACTTTAATGAATTACTTGATTGACACGTTTTATTGACGAATAACAAAATTGTAAAAGTTACTGCGAAGGTGACTCCGAGTTTTCTGGGCATCAGGTGGTTAGAGTGCTACGGAGGAAAATACGAGAATGGAGGTAAATTTATCTTTTACTTTGAGTCTCCTATAGATAAACCGTTGAGTTTACATTCAGATTATATTTCTCCGTTTGAGGTTATAATGTAAATTCCTGCGCGTGCAAGAGACGTATGTACAGTGAGTTCTTGAAGGCTTCTTTTTAATCCATAGCATCTAGCAATGCAATGGCTTAGACTGATGAATATACTAAAGGTGATAATTTTAGTACTCATTAATACATGTACTAATTAATAAAATTATAACTTTTTGCTATCACCAATCATCGTTACTATTTTTTATCGTTTCACCTAGCTATATTTGCGTCAAATTTTCTTTGGCAGTTTTATCTAGTAAATTAGATTTATGATTTGACTTTAGATGTTCACTTCTCACTTGTAGAAAGTGAAGAAAATTGATTGATCAATGCAAATCTTTAACTTCCAGAACCAAAGCTTAGACTCGTTGGCTTGGCGTACTTATGCTTTTGTTAAACATTTATTCATTTTTAAAATTACACTCGCAATCTATTTAACTCCCAAATTGAAAGCTTTCAGATACGCGTTAGAATGACATATCTATGAATGACATATATTTATTGCATTTGTTTTATTGATTACAGGATGTTTATGTGGTCCCACCAGCCGAAGCAGCTTTGTCAGTGTGGAAACTGCCATAAATGGGAAAGAGACTTGAATGTGTGCTGCATAAACCATGATGTTTTGTGTGAGTTTGCTGCAGTAGATGAATTTGTTGTATTGTATGAGCTGAAACTATGTGAGTGGCCACGACTTGGATGGATATTTTTAATCAAAGCTTGATGCCGAAATGAAAGTTTTTTGCTTGTAAAAATTATATAATAAAATAATATTGTTGAAGATGATGCAAAACATGATTTGCAGAACATTGAATACATCATAGCCCCGTTGACACCTGTGCTGAAATCTTGTCTGAGAGATGGATTTATGAAGTGCAATCAGAGCTGCATGGACAGGCACTTTTGCATAGCTCGACCATTGGTTTAGTACTTGAATCAACTGATCAAATGTGACCAGTGAATTTTTTCTACAATTTGATACCAATAATGACTCGATAAGGTTGACAGTCGACTATACAACGCACATGACTTTTATGGATGTAGTTGGTTTCGCCACATAATCTTTTTAAAGACGCAGCTAGCTTATTCTACTTAGTAAGAAACTAGTTTTTGGTGTGGGCAATGATATACAGCCCTCTCCCCAAGGATAGGCGACGAGCATCATGTGGGCGAGGCTTTTGAGGGGCTGTATATCATTAGTGCGGGTAGCGACGGAACTGTGCCGATACAAAGACCTTTTTCTACATAGTTTGCTTGACAAAATTACCGTAGACTGGTAGAATTGGTAGTCGGTACTAAGATGTTTACACAGCATTTAGAAAAAGCTAATATGACAAGCTTTTAATTTTCCTTGTTTGAGGCGTTTGAGACATTAGTAATAATGTATCTGTAGCTAGATTTCTAATATTATTCTAGCCAACACAAGCAAATATAAGATAAAATTTATGCCAATAGGGCCGCGTAGGACTAGACTTTTATCGCAATATCCGGTGTGATTACGAGAGTTAAAGACAGGTTGTATCACGCGTTACATCACTTTGGGCAAGTCTGGGCATGTTTTTTTGGCTTGAGCGTTTTTACCACGATCAAATTTTGTCGATTTTAATCTTCAAATATCTTGACATTGAGATCGTCTAACACAACAAACAACATATCAACTGATAGACAAAAAAATACTTTCTTTTAAAATCAACTCAAATTTGACGCAACTACATGTTTAACAATTAATTTCTTTGTAGTTGCTGTCCGTATCGAAGTCCGTTTTCCAACTCTAAAGCTTCCTACTTTTTTTTAAAACATGGTAACGAATGCCATAGAAATAATTAGTAACTATCAGGCTAATAGTAGTGCCTTTCATAACGCAGTCTTGATACTTCAACGTATATGATAAACCGTTTACAATTATGACGGAATCTTTAGGTACTACTATTTTCAGACTATAACTTGTGCCTAGTGGTCAACGCCTAGAAGTTTATCATTATTTGCGCTAAAGTTTTTTTCAAATAGTACCACGTAAAAGTTTTGCTCAGCTAAAAAGATTGTTTTTATAAGTTAATATCGACTAGTTCAGCAGCGCTGAAGAAGAGTTGAGGTCGGCCGACACTGTGGAAGGTATGGAACAACTAAAGGAAGATTGCAACCAGTACAAGATGAAATTGTTCCATACGAAAGTAACAATCAGAGCTGCTGAGCAAAAAATGCAAATATTTTGGTTTCAAAAATGCTAATTTTTGTTTCTGCATGTATTATAATTATGGTTGGTAGCATATTATTTGATAACATCATTGCGGTTACAAAAACTCGGCATACAATGGATTGACGCTCATAGCTCACCTTCTACTGCACATAAAGATCTGTTTTGGCTGCAAACTGTAGCAAACATCAATGAGTGTAATGAGCTTTAATGCAATATTGTTAAATATAGTTATAAAATAAAAATATGCCTTTACATAAAGAACGAAATAAAAAATTGACAGCTCCACCAAATTGCAATGCAGGCTATAAGATCATCGTAGGTTGATTGTAAGCAATAGATATCAACTGATATAGATATTTCTCAGCTTGCCAATGTATAATTATTCAGAGATCCATGACTAGTTGGAGGTAAGTTATAGCAGATTTGTTGCACCTAAGGATTAATGTCGCTCCACTTGAAGGAGTGTACATAATAATATAGGCGACATTCACTTCCCCCGTAAAAGAGTTAAATGTAGCTGCGCAAAATTGTGACGAGCTATTGAAAAAATACAATGCCACCCTCTATTTGAACGTCACCGCTAATAAAACGCCACCACAGAGAAGGGTTAAAAAAAAGAGGGACATGTCGGTCATTCAAATAGAGATTTTACGGAATATATAGAATATACTAGATATAATATACATACGCGATAATATAAAAAGTTACAGATTATTGACAATAGGAACAAATAACTTTCCATGGAATATACGTTAAATTTTTAAATCGTAAAGAAAAGACTGGTTCACAAAAAATTATTTTACAATTAGGCTACCTCATTGTTAAATATCTTGCTTTGAACAAAATTATATTTTCCTAACAACCAACATTTAGTTGAAGGGTCTAACATATCAATTAGCGCTTGTAAAATCAACCAATCAGTGGATATCAAAAGATAATTTCATATGATGACTATAAGACACCAGCTCACCTTGCGAGCAAACCGTGGTAAGGTGAAGGCAGCTTCGTGTATCTCACTGGTGTAATAGTTAAGATTCAACTGCTCGCACTCTTCATCTGTCCATCTGTGAACTGGTTTCTGTGTGACAGGGAAGAGCAGGTGCAGAGTGTCATTATATGTAAAGTCGTACATCCAGTAGAGTCGAAGACTTCATAGAGTTGCTCTTTATTCAACAATGTTTTTCAACAAGTATTTCAATGCATTCAGCTTTACCTGTGGTTTTATTGCCGCTGCCCACAAACAATATAAGCAATATAATATCTGTAATTCTAAAGAGAGCTTCATTTGAATAACTCACCAACATGCTTTGAGCATTGCGAGCTAGAGCTATAGGCATTGACAAACCAATTGGCAATACTAATTACTATGACATAAAATGACACCAAACATATTTTGATTGTAGGAAGGTGTATAGCATAAGGTCTACATTCGAGTAGATTGGCAAGCGCTTAATAATTATGGTGTATGAACTGCAATTGATAAAGAGAAAGTCATCCTCACCCTGAAATTGGTTTCTGGGTTTTTAGAATTGAGGAGGAAGCCAATTTGTCCGCCAATATATGTTGGAATAGATACGTATCCATAGTCTACGACTGGAAAGATCTCCTTGCAGGAGTTCTTCAGACGAGCTATCAACTCCAAGTCAAACCAGATAGTCTCACCTAGTAATAATGTCAGGGTCGTGACCACTATGAAATAATCATAACTGTGCATTGATAAGTCCTCATTGTGTTGTATTATGGGATTTGTGAGACTCAGGCTATATTGGCTTCTGAGTTCAAAGCCATTATGGTGAGTGGATAAAGCCAGTGGATTAGGCAGTATTGGGTAGTATAAAAAGTGGAAAGTGACACGGAGCTTCGTCTTTGCTACAATTCCGTGTGAGTAGATACACTTGTTTATACAACACATAAATGTCCAGACGTAAAATGCATTAAGTTGCAGTGAATTTTTTGCCAGGATAACCATGTTGTTGAAATCTGCGCAGTACATAGCATATATGCAGTACTATTTTCTAATGCACAGTAAACAGTATTGGCGCTGTGGCGGTATTGCCAAATGCGCAGTGTACAGTGGTGGATACAGTGGGAGATGCTGCTAGTGCTCATTTCAGCAGAAACTTTTGCATTACAGTGTACATACACGCACAGCACATTTACATGAAAACTCATCACAGAATTAAGTATTTGAGTTGACTTGGACGCAACCACAACACAATTGCAAGATGTGAATGCTGCTCAAACTTGAATATGAGTGAGCAGACAGATTAAAGGTTGACTTGCAACAAAATTCACATTACCGTTATTTGATATGGAAAGATTCACCATGTCTTACTCTGTTGTATTGTAGGTGTAAAATATGTGGAAAGGTGATTACAAGCTCTTTAAAGCTCAAAAACGAACAGAAAATTGCAGCCACACGAGACCGCCGTAGTTTGGATTCCTTTTCCAAAACGGCTCAAATGTGATGTAATTGTGAGATATGGTTTCTGTTTACACATTCTTGCAACCTTATTCGTCGAAATATTTTCACAAACATACTTCACGCATTCAATAAAACTATGTCTATTGTTCTTACGCGTCTATTTTATCGTCATTGTAATGCTGTCACTTTTAGCACTGATATCTTATAACTTACCATAAAAAATCATTAAACTTTTTAACCTTAGCTCAAAAGAGTACATATCATTGTCTGATAATCATGACGAGCCTGTTAGTCACCTGTGATAATCGAAAAGTGCTGCAAAAATTATTTGCGAAGTAGTGGGTCACATGATCAAAGAACAACTAGACGATTGAATAATGCCAAAATAAAACTGTAACGTAGCGAGCATCTATATTCGATAAGGGGTCTTCGGTAAAACCCGAAGTGTTTGTCATAAACTAGTACTACGATAAGTTTTATATTGAGCTTTTTATTGGCCTTTCAATTCACGTGAGAGCATGCGTGACAAGACGATGACCAAATTGCGTGGTTACGTCATCGAAATAAAGAGATTTTAATCTACGGCCGTTTTTCGTTTTTGAGCTTTTAAGAGCTTGTAATCACATTTCCACATATTTGGCACTTACAACACAACAGAGTAAGACATGGTGAATCTTTTGATAACAAATAACTGTAATGTGAATTTTGTTGCAAGTCAACCTTTAAGCAAAATTAGCATGTTCGATATGGTTGAAATGTGAATCTATTATGGTTTTAATATGAATGTTAATGAAAATGTAAAAATTCCACTTTCATCGGAATGGTGATAATGCTTGGCTGACACCCTATGCCAAAATGCTATGGGAGTGTGAGTTCATGAGATTGCACTCCCATAGCATCTGGCAATGTACAATGCAGCACACTTGCTTGAAAAGCCAATAGTGCCAGTTTATATACAGTGTCAACTTCATACAAATGCACAGTTGCAGCAAACAAGCAGTTTCTAGTTTTGAAGAATTTCTGGTTGTAGGTAATGCACCATGACAGTAAATGCGAAGTACACGGCAATGGGTAATTTGTAGTGGGAGCGCAGGCGCAGTAAATGTCTACTGTGCATTAGAAAATTGTAACGCACTGCAAAATCTTCAAGTACAGCACTGCAATGATGCAGAGGAATTCTAATGCGCCACAAACGCAATAGTGCGGGCGACCAGAGAGAAAGAGAGTCTGTAATGTTATAAAAAGACCTAGTAGTAGAATGACAATTAAGTTGGTACCAACCCTGTGAGCAGGTCAGGCCTCCATCTCGTAATGCCTCACTTAGCAACTTGAAATATTCTGACTGAAAGAGTGGTGCTGCTGGGGCTGAACCCTCGGAATCTAGACGAATGAGATTAAACGCACCATTAGACAAAGAACATACACTTGTAGATGCATAATACAAGAGAAAAGCCTGCCATCAAATTGACAGCACCACACATGAGAGGATATAAAATAACAAGGAAAAGAAGTGAAGTAGTAGTAGGAAGAGGAAGCTAGTAGTAGTGAAGAGAGGAAGAGGGAGCTAGTAGTAGTGAGGAGAGGAAGAGGGAGCTAGTAGTAGTGAGGAGAGGAAGAGGAAGCTAGTAGTAGTGAGGAGAGGAAGAGGAAGCTAGTAGTAGTAAGGAGAGGAAGCTAGTAGTAGTAAGGAGAGGAGTGAAGCTAGTAGCAGTGAATATAGAAAGAGGAAGCTAGTAATAGTGAGGAGAGGAGGCAATGGTCAGTAGTAGTGAAAGATAAACGATGTTAGCCTAAGTGGGAAGAAAAAGATAAAACGGCAGAAGCATACTTTCGGGGTCAGATGAGTCAGTTATGATCACATCAAACTGGTCTTTCTGTTTCTTCAAATACTCAAAGCCATCTCCAATAACCAACTCAAGTTTTGGACTGCTTAATCCAACAGCCATTGAAGGTAGATATTTTTTTGAGACATCTATTACCATCTATGGGAGAAAAAACCGCAATAGATAATTCAAATACTACATAACGTCGGGCATCCCCTAGTATTACATAATTGCATGGAGGAGATATTCAATCTACCCCTAAATAAAACCAGCCATAGGATGAGTATTTGTACAGTGTATACCAAAGAACAGTCATACCTCGACATAAGACTGCACCAAAATACCAGAAAATCAAGATACAAGCAAAATTTCAAGCAAGTCACTGCCATGAGATAGGAGAAACCTTTGAGATATGAGTCGGTTCTCGATGGAATGGCCAAGTCTACAAAAGGCTGCTTCTTGAAACTTGAAACTTAGCTTTAAGTGCACGCTTAGTGAGCTAAATTCGTTGAAATTAAATTCAAAATATATGTTATGTCAGGTAGAGTCACAAAAATTCTAGCATACCAAAAATGTTGCTGTAAAGAGTTTCCTACTGCTGTTAGCTACTACATCCGTCTCGAAGGTAAGAACTCCAAGCAGTACTGTATATAGTAATATTACATTTTATTGCAGATCATAATCCCTAAAGAGGTAATTGTTTCGCATCTTGATCGTATGTACTGAATTACAACAATCAAAAAACATTTTTCCATAATAATATCCTGTTTTAGGTGGTTATTCATAATATGAGAACGGATTAATTTGTATTTAGTTACTTCATATAGGTAATATATTAAACTGACATGCGAGCACATTAACATACGGGCTCAGTCCCAGAATGCATAAAGCTCCTATGTTGAGATATGACTGCATGTTTATCAAACAAAATGTTTATCAAATTGCAAGGTACGTTTCACTCACAATAAGACAAAAAATTAAAAGCTGTAAAACAAACATGGATTCAGTTAACAGACAATGCATCCATCTAGTCGATAAACAATGCTGGGTTCAATAATATTTGCAGGAGGCATGGACAACAATAGCCATGCATATCCAGCGCTCAGCACATAAGAGCTGGAATTGAGATTAAGCCGGCACTTCACTGGTGTGGCTACATACATCAATGAAATGCATAATTTGCGTAGCCAACATTTCGTCGATGTACTTCATCAAAACAAAGATTATGGTCTCCATAGGTAGAGACATACATGCAACTGTTACATAGATCTGTGATTGACCGAAACAGCCAATTCCAATAAAAATCATCTCGATTCTATTTTAACCATGTCAAGTGCTAGCTGCCTAATATATGATTTGCTCTTGATGAGAATGGCTATTAGTTAATATGGATAAGATATTATCACTTGAAACAGATAAATGAATGCCACATATATAATTCCAAGCTGGAAACCTTTCACGAAACCATTCAAATAATTTTTTACGTAATTGAATCAGTTGAAGCACAATTTTATTCATAATTTGGCCAAAGTTGTGCTTTCACTGTTTTCGTTGCAAGAATGTAGTGCTTTTTCTTCGAGAAGAAATATCGCAACGCAAATGGCCGTACAAACATTATTGTTGCAACAAATTGTCGATGGTCTATATTAAATAATGAGAATGCTACCGGTAACGGAAAGTACATCATGACCTTTGCATGACGTAGGATATATCTCATTGGTCAATCTACAGTGTATATGTCCACAGTGTGTGTCCATGGTGTTTGTGTAATCACAGTGAATATTCACAGTACACATCGGTTATGCGTTTCATCGATCTAAATAACCAGGCAGTTAGTCGATGACTGAACAAAATTAAAGAATAGCAAGGTCTGTTTTTTGCGAGTTGTACATATACAGCGCTATAAGTTGTACATATACAGCGCTATAAGTTGTACATATACAGCGCTATAAGTTGTACATATACAGCGCTATAAGTTGTACATATACAGCGCTATAAGTTGTACATATACAGCGCTGGTTCAATTAATTATCACCATATTCAAGATGAACTTACACAAAATTTCAGTAGATTTTATCAGAAAGTATCAGTATTTTTCTATTATTTGCGATTCTTTTTTGTGTTTGAGGTGATCTAACTGCTAAGGTGTTTCAAGATTCAAATTGACAAAACTTGATTGGGGGAGGGGGGTTAGATAAAAAAGGCCGAAATGATGTCACTAGTTGCTATTGTTGATATCGGCTATTGCTTCAGATTGCAGCGTTACGCGCCTCTATTCTGTCCGTCTCTTCAATATAGTAGAAGTCACAATCGCACTTTCACTTGATCTGAACTTTTTACAGTGATCACGTTTTATCGAATTTAATCTTTAAGCATCCTGGCAATCAGATAATCTCAAACATAAAAAAAAATCACAAATGATAGAAAAATACCGATACTTTCTAATCAAATCTACTAAAATTTTGTGTAAGTTCATCTATAGGATTGATTACCACCAGTCGTGAAGTTTCCCGTTTATTTTTAGCTCCAATCCATTAAACATTTTCATAGATTCTCAACATGTGTGCTTTAGATATAACACGAAGTGATGTGTATTCAGTCTGGTAGTTTACGCTACAAACAAATAAATGTCAAACAATATTTCCACAGTAACCGTTTTGTATTTGTAAGGGAAAAGAGGAAGTTTGACTGACTAGTAGTTACCTGATCAATTTCACAGAGGACAACCTGTTTAACCTTTGGATGCTTGACTGCCTCTCTTACAACGCCTCCATCACCTCCTCCGATCACCAAAACCTGTTGGTCAAACGATTTAGAACAGTAGGCTTCAGAAACTAACCAGAGATTTCAAGAAATTACCAACTTGGGAGACTTTCGATAAAAAAAGTTCTCTGAGGAATCATGGATACATATGAAAAGCCTGGCCTAGTGCCAGAGGCTACCCAGCCTTTAGTTAGCTATCTACCTTTTCTGGGTTAGGGTGACTGTTGAGTGGTAAGAAGGTACACATCTCCTGGTAAGCGAACTCATCTCTAGCTGTCACCTGTATGCAGCCATCCAGGACAAGCACGGTGCCATAGCTTTGCCTGCAGTTTGCAGAATAACTTAACAACGCGTGGAAAGCTTTCACTTTAATTTCACCGACTCTAACAAAAACAATTTATGATCTTGTTAATCCTAGCGGTGAACGTACGTGTTCAGCACCATCACATCCTGATAGAGTGACTTCTCATGAAACAGCACCTCCTCAACCCTCAAAGAAAGAGCTTGTCCCGGCCACATCTTCTCATTGATATCACTAAACCAGCCTTCGCGCAGGGCATTCATGGTAATCTGTAATCTGAACAAAACTTTTGTACAAAAATCAACATTTACAATTGAAGCTAACTACATATAAACCTCGAAAAATATTATATATTTACATGCCTAAAATTGCAGTGGTCCAAACCCTGGTATACTGTGGACATACATAAAATGATTTATGATTATCCATCGTTTGATGATTTTGACAAATTTAGTATGTGAATAGCAGTAAGCTTGGTGAGGCTCCGGATTTCTTATATTTTCAATCGTATAACCTGAGTATAGGCTGCAGGTAGATGTTTAACTCATTCGCTAAGAAACAACCGAAACGTCTTTCATCGGTTGCGTGGGAAAATGATGTCAACGTCATTCATCCATGTGCGTAGAAGGTTAAAAAACTGCCACCTTATAACAATCCTTCGGTTTTTGACGCCATCAATTCTTCTGCACATGCGCTTGTTTGCAGAAACGCCACCATATTTGTATAAAAACAATCGTCATTCTTGTTCACTTTATGTTATTGAATAGTATTTTTGGGTGTTGTTTCGATATTTGATAGAACATTCTCAGGAAAAAGTATTCAGTGTTGCTATACAAAATTGCGAACGACAGAGTTGCAAAAGATTAACAGCAAAAATTAACGGCAGAAGCTTCCTGTTTTCAACGGTGAAAGTTGTCTACAAAGATGGTGGACCACGATAGAATGACGTCACGAAAAAAAAAGGATAAAAAGGAATATGAACATTATGAAGCCCTAAATATTGTTGGCAAGATATTCATCTATGAATTATAAAATTATTATTGTGAAATTTATAATGTCCAAACTGCTGTCCAAACTGCATTTCTGGAAAGGTATTACAGTAGAGCGACCAGGGGCATTTGTTTGTGGATGGCTCATAACAATGCAGCTTAATTTGATGGAAAGTATAACAGCCAAAACCACCCGGTATTTCGAGAGACAATGAGGACCCAACCTCATGCTCAGATTTTTACATGTTTCTGACAGCACTAGAAAGCCTCCACACTTGAGCAGAGGTTATGATCCTCATTACAAGTTTAGGAAAGTTCTAGAACATTTAACAGCTAGGAGGCAAAGCATGATCGCTTTGCCAAGGCCAGGTGGCTAGCTAACATGATCTCTACAAAGTAATCTCAATAGATGAAACAATAAAAGAATTTAAAGGCCGCCACCAACTAGTCAACTACATCCACATAACACCACCAGTGGGGCCCGAAGGAGCACAGTCTTGTCAATTCAAAGACTGGATACACGCACAGCACTGTCTACCATACATCAGACCTCAAAATATCTAGCAAGGGGTAGCCATTCGATGTCTGTAATAAACTTTTAGAAAATCACAGTAGCAAAAATCATCATTCGGTAGTTGATAACTATTACACTAGCCGAGTTCTCTGTGAAGAAATGCCCAAAAAGCAAATAGATGACTGGCATAGCACGTACAGGCCACCAAGGTCTGTCTGATGGCGTCAATGCTTAGCCTGTCAACCACAGGACACATGACAGTGATGAGCGATGGCCAGATTTTGGCATTGTCTTGGGTAGATAGGAAACAAGTATGCATGCTATCTAAACCCGCTTTTGCACACTTGTGAGAAGGCGCTTTGGAATGCTCAGGTCAAAACCTTACCAGCTGTAGTGGCAGAATACAATGCTGGAATGAACGATGTCAAACAACTACACTTTTCTCATGATATGTAGTTTGAAAGTTAGAATGGCAAATGTTGTTACATGTTAAATAGAAATAAATTTTCAGTCCAAAAAACTTTATTACTCAGGTAACGCCGGGTAGTACAGCTAGTTATGTATAAGGTAAACTCCAATGTCACAAAGCAAATGGAACATTGTAACTTTATTGTAGAGGTAATCGAAGGCCTGCTCTTGACCAGGCAACTTACTACAACTTATAGAACTTAGGTCTCTTCTATTTTGATGGACGGTATAGAAACCCACATGCAATTATTGAAGAAATGACGATAATGAAACAAAGTAATTAAATGGTTGAGAGCATCACTAAAATCCAGTCACTATATAAATTGTCCTATTGATTATCGCCTCGCATTTTTATGCTAAATGCAAATTTAGTATGAATTCCTGGGCACAAAAGTCAGCACAACAAACAAAAACGGTGTTTGATCTCAGCTTGTAGTCATAATAGTTGCTAAGCTAAAACACTGGAAACCCTAGCTTGTCAGCATTATAAAGTTCCCAGCGAAAGCTGAGAGAGCTGTATCACAAGCTCCATATGAATGTTAATAAAGATAATCAAAATCATGAGACATTAAAAATATACAGTGATCCCTCACTTATCAGCAGTTATTGTGTGGGGTTAAAGGGTTTTTGCCTCGCGTTCACTACAACTTTTAGCCAACTTTGTAAAAACCTTTTTTATACTGATTTGAAGAGAAAGACCGAGCGGTGCTGTTCTCGAAAGCGACCTCTTGCATACTTGGCTATGTAGTGTAGTGGTGATCAACAACTGGTTTGTATGCTCGTATCTCATGTAAGAAACTTGCAAGAAAGTCAACCCATATTTCAAATTTCTCGTGTGTTGGGGCGCACTCACATGTGGCGGTATGACTGTATTGTGCTTATTACTGTGTAATTCATACAGAACTGGCTGCAGTGCCTATTACAGATCTATACTGATTGCAATTCATCAATCTCGTGTAGGTAAATTGGTAAGGGTTTGGACTAGTGAGCAGGAGGGTCCGAGATCAAATCTTCTGTGATACAAATCTTTTATTCCAAGATTTTAATAGCTATAGCTGGACAAACACAAATAAAACACAGACAAACTTTGATATATATATATATATATATATATATATATATATATATATATATATATATATATATATATATATATATATATATAGATGGTTGATAAAGAACCTCGTAAATAAACAAAAGAATCGTTTTGGGAAGAACTGTGTATAAACGAGTATTTGAACTGATGCACTTTTTATGGAAATAAAAATTAGCAAATTCATAACATTCTGAAACTTGCTTGAGTATTCGACAGTTGTAAAAAAAACATTCTTTAAATACCATGCGTTAGTGCGATAAGGGCTGCTCCAGTCATAAATTATTACCTTAAATAATGCTGATGGTATAATTCTAGAAGTAATTGATATTCTTCTAAGTGTAGTCTTAGAGACTTAGACCCATTCAAAGGAACTATGGAGACAGTAGAAATGAGAGAAAGGCTTCTGGTTATTAACGAATTGTCAAAAGTATGGTAAGGATAGGAGCAAAAGGAGGCATAGAGATAATAACGAAATGTTTCCAGCTAAGGAGTAGGATGTAGAGAACATAATTAGGAAAGAGTTTGCAGCAGTTGCAAGCTAAGTGGCCATAAGATGTGTTATCCTAAAAATAAAATGCTTCTCTTGCGGGCTGAGAGTCCATTTATCCCGAGACTGCATGGATAGGTTGAGAGATGCGATTCACGATAGAAGTCACGGTACTAACAGCAGTAGGTATGTTTGGTAGTGGCAATAGCAATTATGAGCGGCATGGTGTATGAAATGGCAATAGGGAAATATGCAACAAAGTGCGCAATAACACCAGGGAGAAATATATGGACAAAGAAAGTCCTCATGACATATGAGATAAATGTCATACATCTACAATTGTGGACAAATTGTTATAATTTGGTAATACTAAACAGTTGTAAGTTGGGGGTTGTGAGGACCAGTCTACATTGTTGTCTGAGGTCACAGCAGTTGCAATAAGTTGATGTAGTAGTAAAGCAGTACATACACGTATGTGAGTGGAAAGGGTAATACAAGCCATCTTTGAGAATATACCATGTAACTTATCTTTATGCAATTACTAATTTACAGTATATCGTATATATGTAAAGTATATTTTTTTCAAAGTTGAGTGTAAATAAGTATTTTATTTTAAAATATAGAAAACATCAAATTGATCAGCATCATATTAAACTAGAAATTCCCTGTCATACATCCCACGACCTGATAATGGAATAAGTGATAATGGAAAAAAGAAAGGGTAGTGCTGGTTGTTGAAAAAGTAGTTGTCAGCAGGAATTGACAGAGCATAATGTAAATGAGAGTTGTTCGAGATGATATAAAATAAATTTGAGGGAGCACGACTTCAAAAAGAAAATTCTAGTAATCTAGGAATTTGATGTCTGCCTAGAAAGTTGTTACGCAGTTCTTGAAAATCAGGATAATCTAAAGATTGAAAATGAGTAATGTGATGAAGGGGACAGCATTGGGAGGAGCAATATTGTTTTGTGCAATATTTTCATGGTCAATGATGTCCATAAAATCATGATCATCATCTGGAAACAAAGGGGCTGCCAAGTCCATGTCATTTACATCACCTACAACATCTACTAAAGAATTCTCTGAATCAGATGAGTTGTTGTTATTAATTTGAGTAGCGAGCTGTTGAACATTAGCATTTGATGTTGATGGTTGCTGTGAGGACCTTCTATTTATCCTCCTATTGAGCTGTAATAATTGAGAGACATGTGGATGGCTACTGCGTCGGCCACGACGTGGTGTTCTGGGATGTTGTATGTCCATGGTAGTTGTAAAGTTGTTTTGAAATTAAATTCAATAAGTCAATTATGCAAAACAAAAGGTTGTAAAAAAATCACACCTAATCTGCTACTATCTCAACCCTATGTTTTACAACAACATAAATGAATCTTAATTAAAGCTGTAGGCCTAACCTACTGTAATGTATGTAATTTAACAACAACAATAAGGAAATATGTCCATTATATCTCTGAAATGCAATATTAGCAGTAAAATGGCAAGCTGTTGTGTAATATGCAGTTTGAAAGTTGGTTGTGTTGAACGTAGAATGGTTTTGATAGCGATCTAGCAGAAAGCCAGTATGAGCGTTCACACGTCTGGAAGTTTTCTGCAAGCTGGAGCAAAATAAAAAAATGTTCTCGTCATAAAGGGGCGTTGTAGTTCGGCCTTAGCTTGTACATAAGATGTAAAGAATTTTGGCTAACGTTCTAAATAATTTAATGAAACCTTCGGTAATTGGGAAAAAACATAGGCTGATAATCTGTGTACCACAATTTCGTACCTGTAAATCGGTCTCCGCCTCAAACGGTCTACATTTATTACAGAAACCTTCGGATAAATTCGATTACAAGTACACAATGCTATAGACTGGTGAAATGAGCACATTTTTTTCGTGAAATGTGCTCTGCTTAATAGTTCTACTATCTGTCGCACTGCTTTATTGGCGTACCGTTGGCCGGTCTTAATTTTGATTAAAAAAGCTTGTCAAGTTTGTTTATTGCAAATTTCGGCCAAATTAACCTGTCTTTTTGTGTATAATCCGATCAGATGGGTAAGTTTTAGGATATTGTCGACAATTTTCAAAGACTTGGTAACATATTTAAATAGGTTTATATGTGTTTTGTATCGTTATTATACTTAAACGACTCCATTGAAAAATGGTTAAATTTGTTGATGAGATTTCAGTACAAGGGTTTACGACGGTGTTGATGAATAATTTTCAAGGGGTCTGTGCACATGCATTTATCATAAATCTCTCAAACAATCGCTCCACTCGTGTTTGGTCGTGGGAATAGTTCATTTTTTTTAAATATGATATACTTTTCGAGGGAATGTTAAGTTCAAATGATGAAATGAACGGTGTTGACATTTTGTTAACTTCCCTTTAGAATTGTGACCTTTCGCATTATATTATGGCTATATTTAAATTTATGATTTAAACATTTAAAATGCAACATTTAAAATTTCATTTTTTATGAATGAGCATTTACCAAAATTGCATTAATTAATGCTTAGTTACAAAATATTACAGAGATGTAGAGTTCGATAATAAGGTTGCATTAGCCATCTATTTTTTGAGGATTTGCTCCATGTTTTAAATTTGATCAGAAAATAAATAACTGCTTGTTCTAACTACTCTGGACACATTGACATCTGTTTCAGATACAACACAAATGACAAGTATCACAGATGTTACCTGTACAGTACAAGTTTAATTTTCAAGTTCTCAGCTTTTACTAAGTGGCTTTTTACTCATAAAAACAGAAGTTGTAAGTAAAATAAGAGTATTCGGAAGCAGCAAACCCTAATTGTGCTGTCATAGGTCTCTTGAGATCATTTTACAATTTGCTAATGAGTGTATTCTGGTTCGAGCAAAAATGCATGTCACTTGATGACCAAACATTTGTTAGATCCTGATTTTAGTAATAATTTATGCCAGAATTCCATGGCTAATACATGTATATGGACATTAGTTATGATAGAAGGGGTCATGAGGTTGATTGGTCTAGTTAGTTATCTTGATTTCTCTTTATGTGCAAAAACATTCATGGTTTATGCGATAATTTTCATGAGTAAATGGTCACATTGTAAACTCTGATAGCTCCAAATTTTAATTTGTCCCTGAAAGTTGTGAAATACTTATACTACAGTAATGAAAGATTATCAATAATCAACACAAAATAGGAGTTCTCATATAATCACATTTTTCATTATGAAGGCTAGGAGGAATTATGCAAGTTAAAAAATTTTATGGAGTGTGTGGATTGAAACATTTAGCTATAACATAATGAAAAATTACAATACAGTCATACCTCGACTTACGAGCTTAATGCGTTCTGGGACTGAGCCAATGTCAATTCACTCGCGGGTTGGTGCAATTTATTTGTATATTGAACAATTAAATAAACAGTCTAACATGGATAACTCAAACTTCACGGGACCGAGCGAAAGTGTTTAAGTTATCAGAGCGTTCAAGTTATCAGAGCGTTCAAGTTATCAGAGCGTTCAAGTTATCAGAGCACTGTCACAAGTCCATGTATTTATTTATTTATTAGTAGATACATGCACATATACAAACTAGAATAGAAATCAAAAGCATAAATGGCTTGTTTCAAATTAAATGCTTCTAATGTAAAGTTTAAAACTTTTTTATCAAAAAGTATAGGAGATTTTTCTATCACTTGAGATTGTTTTGTTGTTTGAGGTGATGTTATTGCCAGGACATTTTTTAGATTAAAATTGGCAAAACTTGATCGTTGCTGGAATGCTCAGAAAAAAAGACATCTTTTTTTAGCGTTTTAACCGAGATCACTTTTGCCGATTTTTCTTCAAGTTTATGCAAAGGTCACCTCACTTTTCCATGCTTCCGAAAGGCGATCGCTAAGCGGATGTTTGGTAAAAATCAAAATTCACCAAACCTTTAGAAAAGTTGTTGACAAAAATATTTTACCGACGGTGGTAATAACGACGTCTATGATTTACGAAAAGATGAGGTTCACCTCTATGACTTGGAATAAAGTGATTTTCTAAAGCGATAACAACCGTCTCGGTAGGCGTTGGGCAAAAAACTGTTCGAGTTAACAGAGTTGAGGTCGAGTTATCTATAGCAATTTATCATTACGTGGGAACGGACCAAAGAAACCATTCGAGTTAACCATGTGTTCGAGCTATCCGTGGGCGAGTTATCCATGTTTGACTGTATATTGATTGGTTTCTATACTTTGCAAAACACAAGCAAAAACACGTAAAACAAGAAATTGTAATAGAAAGAACATGTTGGTAATTGTCCTAACTTACCACATGCTTTCAAAGCAACAAATAAAAAATAATGCAAAAAAATGTGATTAATTAAAATGTAAAATTAAATATATACAATAGCAGCTAACGCTAAAATTTGCCAAGGAGGAAGAGAAAAGTTGTCTTTATTTGTTTCATTACAACATTTGACTCTGATAAATTTGGATTCTGATGCAGACTTAGAAGCAAACTCTATTTTAAACCTAACGTAATTAAAATTTCTTTGGTGCTCAGTTTTAAATTTCTTCTCGCGATTTAGCAAATTTTTCTTTTGTTTCGCTCTCATGATCAGCCAGCCGTTTTAAGAGAAACTTATCTTTGGACGTTTGACTTTGTCGCCCTTTCAACATGTTGTGAAAAGGACGAACACATGTGTTGTCGCAAAGGGCTAATGCACGATCACTAGCCAAGTTGTCCGAATGTTCATTTTTATTGTCTTGATGGATAGCACTGGCATTTTCCCATATCGTCTCAATTACGCTGTGGCCAGCCAATTGTTTGTCTTTTATCCAAAGCATGAGCAGTCTCTCCATCTCATTGTGAAGATTGCTACATCGTTTGGAAACTATGGTTAGTCATTTTGCAGGCTTAATGCCCTTAATATTATCCTTCTGTTTGGTAATTGTTTAGATTGTAGATATATTTCTGTCACATTGGCAACCCAGCTCAATCACGCGTTCACTTTCTCATATTTTTTCATAATTTTACGTTTAATATAAATTATCCCACGACCAAACGAGCGGATGCGAAGTTTGGGAGTTTTTATGATAAACGCATGTGCACACAACTTACGAAAATTATTCATCAACAATGAGACGAACCCTTGTATCAAAATTTCATCAACAAATTTAACCATCGTTTTGTAGATTAGTTAAAGTATAATAACAATACAAAACACATATAGGCCTATTTAAATATGTTACCAAGTCTTTGTAAATTATCGAAATTCTCTAAAAACTTACCCATCTGATCGGATTTTACACAAATAGACAGATTTATTTGGACGAAAATCGTCACAAAACGTTTGAAAAGCTTGGTTTAATAAAAGTTAAGACTGGAAATTGAAACGCCGGGCGACAGAGAATAGAACGATTAAATCGTGTGCATTTCGCGAAAAATAACGTACACATTTCACCAGTCTATGGCATTGTCGACGGTTTCTGTAATTAATGTAGGAGTACTGAAATCGTTTCATTTTTGCCGATTTCAAATTGACATTTTAGACACTTGAGTACTTTGATATTCTAACCGATGTCCAACGCAGTGTAAGTAAAGGAAATGACGATATTTTTTCTAACGATTCTTTTGAGATTATTACGATATTTAATTATAAGTTTGGATGACTACAGAACAATGACTACGTAGTACAGATTTTCTAAAAATTTATATAAATATCACAACTTCTTAATATCGCTAACTATGACGTTTTTAAATGCAAACAAAATTGTGCATTGGTTTTCTATTATTACTATATTAATAATATTGGTTATTCTAATAATACCAGTGCATTTTACTGCTAATATTGGCCAGTATTGCATTTCTCCTATTGCAGGGGGAGAGATGTAAACATATAATCTTTTCCTTTCATTATTGCTGTTTGTTGTATATAATAACACCCACACCCAGTACATTACAGCTACCATTGCAGTTATCCTATTGCACAGCAGTGCCATTTGACTGCTAATATTGCATTTCTCAACCATCAGTACCCGTTCTTTTTTCCAATATCACTTTGGTCGTGGGCTGCATGACAGTGGAATTTCGAGTTATTATTATTCGATTTTTCTTTGCATTATCCTTTATTGGATCGGTTGGCTTTAGGTCTGCGCACGGTACTTTCAATTCACTTAATTCTGCACTGATAAACATGCACAAAAAAAATACTGCAAAAGTATAACCTGAGCAGTTGAAAAATACAGACTGATGTCGTTCTGATAAGACAACTCTGACATACTTGGCCACTGACTCGAGTGCTCGTATCGCAAAAATGGCTCGTATGTTAGTGCTAAAACTTGCTTAAAAGCTGGCTCGTATCTCCAGTTTCTCATTTGTTGGGGCATTCGTAAGTTGAAGTATGACTGTAATTCAAAGCCACTTCATTAACGGCAACCAATTTTTACTGCTTCATAAAAATCCGGACCCGAATACATGAGATACGCAGTAATTAATATGTTGGTTAGCCAGTTTGCACATAACCTTTGACCTTTAGAAAAAGATTAACAGAGGAAATTTTAAAATTGCAATTGATTGTAACAACAAAATCATGTGATTCATTTTTTAGCAATGGGTTTGACATTAGTGTAACCATAGTCCTTTTGTATAAATAAATACATTTATGCCAAAGCTTCAGCCAAATGTAAACACACAAGCTACTAGAATCTTCTTTACGTCAATGGTGGGTAGCCAATATGATTTATAATTACCATACGGCGGGAGTCATGGTTAAAGATTTCTTGCGTATTGAGCTAGGTGCATGTTTTAAGCACACGACATTGAAAAGAACCTCCAAAAAAATATTCTAAAAGACTTGAAAGAAAATATTTAGTTCGAGTTTTTGATAAGCCAAAGTATTGTTTTAGCCAAGTATGTTTTACTGCCAAAGTATCGTTTTAATCAAGTATGTTTCACCTCCAAGGTATCTATTTAATCAAGCATGTTTTACTGCCAAGGTATCTATTTAATCAAGCATGTTTAACTGATGTTGATTTAGTTGGCATAGCTGTAATGAATTTAACCCTCATAAACATGATATTGTGCTCCAAATCGCAATTTATTCATATGTAAAATGGTTAATGGTGTTCATTGAAAACTACGTAATACTAGCAGCCTTTTTTGTTTGCCTACTTTTGCGAATACTATGCTGGTTCAATTAGTTATCATCATATTAACACTTTAATAGGACTGATTACCACCCCTCCTGAGTTTCGCTCATTCACGTAGACCCATTTCAACATTGCTCATAATGACAGAAGCGACTAGAATATGCAAGAGCAAAAAGAGAAAGATGCAGACAAAAAAGATGAAGAAGAGTGGCTGAAAAAAAACAAGAAAAATGGAAAGAATAAGACCAATCATTTGAAGACGAAAGAAAGAGAGAAATAGAGAGAAGAAAAAAAGGAAGAACAGGTAGTAAAGGAAGCAAGAAGACCAAAAGGTTTCAGAAGAAAAATAGGAAAAAAAGCAACTGCCTGGTCTTAGAGTTCAGCAGAGGTCATGTGACATGGTTTGTAACGGATCAAATTTTATATAATCAAAAATAGCTGGTTGCAACCCTATGTTAGAGTTGAGCAGAGATCATAAGCATGGTTTGCAGCAGGCTAAATTTTATAGATTGCAACATGGTTTGTTGCGAGTAAAGTAATGAGAAAAATAAATAAATCAATATGACTTGCATGCACAAGAACTAAACAACAATAATATAAAACCAAAAAAATTTGAACAAAAAAATATGTGAATGAGCTAAGTAGATTTGACGGATATAGCGAGTGAGATGGTCGAATCCTAGAGAACAAACCATGAGAATTGGTGGGGAGGCTATATGAGTAGGATGGATACACCGGCGACGTTTGACTAATTAAGAGAGCTTGAAAGTTAAAGGCGACCATGAAAGACCTTCACAACCTCCTATAGATAACCAAAGCACTAATGCATACTTTTTAGTCTTTCCCATTTAAGCCAATTTTAAATACAAAAAAACTAGATCTGTTGACATTTGCTACGTTACAAACATTACATTCCAGTACAGTATGTACCAAAAGTGTGATGTTGCTCAAATACAACTCGGGGTATGGGTTTAAAATAAACAAAAGCATTAGGCGAACAACTTTTAATTGCAGTCGACTACACAACAAATATATAGAAGCAATATCAAAACACATTGTTAAAAAATTATATTCACAATAAAGGCGTTAAGCTATAAGCACGAGTACTGCATGCTTTGCGAAAGCCACGTAGTTTTCGTAGCTGAAATATATGTGATTTTAATTCTGTTATAGGATAAACCATCTAGAATTATTCTATATCCCACCTTTTTTTCAGCTGCAGTCCCGTTAGAAATGTGATATATTTTTCACAGGGATTTGCTCCACCTATCTGTACTGTAGTCTACACACGTTAGGGTAAGCAACTAAATGCACTTTTTGTCAAAGCATGATCGACAGCTTTTTAGTCGCTAACTTTTCAACTCAAAATCACAAACATATGGCTCGCTAATTTGAAATAAAATTACTACTGATAAATAAAAACGTTTACAATAAAGCTGAATGCATTGGAGTAATTCTCTAGGTTAGTATCTCTAAATATTTTAATATCTGTCGGATATGGTACTGGAGACATAAGCGGCAAAGCACTGAGGAAAGCATGGGTTAGCCAAAGTTTTTTTTGTAGTTTTGTTTTTGACATAAAATCAACGCAGGGTTTTGATAATAGATGGATCAAAGGCGATAAGCTCAAAGACTATTTAGTTGTACTTTGTCATGTCTCTTTTTATATAATCACAACTGGCAATGATTCTAAGGCTAGAACTATATTGCGCGATGTTATCAAACTAACGGTAGGCGACAACTCTATTGGTTGGTACGTAGGTAGCTTACGGTAGGTATAGTACGGCCAGCGCCATATAGCGCAGTCCCGTGATACAACCAAAACAAAAGTGCTCGTTTCGTAACAACCAGACCATTTTAACTAAGCTATAATGGAAAGACCCCAACATTAATCAACAAAAATATCTCCCAATTGCAGATGCTCTAAAATAAATTTTTGTAGTATAGACCATTTAAAAGAAGACAAAATTCCCTACAAAATGATACCAACTTGCAACAAAATCCAAATTACAGTTATTTGATATGAAAAGATTCACCATGTCTTACTCTGTTGTGTTGTAGGTGCCAAATATGTGGAAATGTGATTACAAGCTTTTAAAAGCTCAAAAACGAACAGTCAATCGCAGCCACACGATACCGCCGTAGTTTGGATTCTCTTTCCAAAACGGCTCAAATGTGACGTAGTTGTGGTAGATGGTTTTTGTTTACACTTTCATGCAACCTTATTCGTCGAAAAATTTAACAAATATACTTCGCGCATTAAATAAGACCATGTCTATTGTTCTTACGCTTCTATTTTATCGTCATTTTGAAGATGACGATAAGAAGCGTCAAAAATTCGATTTAATGAAATTAAGACACATGAAAGGCTAAAACATCAGCTACAATTTGATGCCATTTTTTCTTTGTAGACCTACCGTGTCCATAGATATATGCCATATATGCGCTTGAATGAGGCCCTCTTTTAAAAAGCTCACGTTTCAGCGGGTGTTTCTTTTGTGACGTCACTAGTAATACATCTTAATGCTGTCACTTTTGGCAGTGATATCTTATAACTTACCGTAAAAATTCGTTTGATTTTTTAGCCTTAGCTTGAAGGAGTACATATCATTGTCTAATAATCATGACGAGCCTGTTGGTTATTTGTGATAATCGAAAAGTGCTGCAGAAATTATTTGCGAAGTATTGGGTCACATGATCAGATTACGACTTGCCGATTAGACAGGGTTGCCAGATTGGCCTTTTTAGAGGCAGTTGGCACAAAAAATGATTGTTTGACTCCTTGGCTCTTTTTTTCAATATTTGGCTTTTTTTGGAAGCAGTTGGCACATACTATCAAACTAGCTATTTAAAGGTCTTTTTGAAAATTGTTATTAGGCTTTTTTAGACAGTGCTTGGTTTATTTTATCAAAAGTTATCTGGCAACACTTATCTCCCAAACACAGGATTCGTTCACTTTAGTTTTTGTCGTTGTAGGTACAGTGATGTGCAAAAGAAAGGGCCCACCCTAAATTGTTGTGTATTTCGGACAGTAAACCGGTGCTGAAGCAAAGGTGTTTGCTCCAAGTATAATAATGTATATATTTTTGGATTC
The DNA here is from genome assembly GCF_963576615.1 of Watersipora subatra. Classification (NCBI taxonomy): domain Eukaryota; kingdom Metazoa; phylum Bryozoa; class Gymnolaemata; order Cheilostomatida; family Watersiporidae; genus Watersipora; species Watersipora subatra. The sequence continues at coordinate 59,479,806 of NC_088716.1, read as the reverse complement.
AGCAGCTTCTGGGGAATCAGAACCTGATGTCATTTTTGATCTATCCTGCAAAATGTAATGTCTGGGATGGAACTTCCAATGCTCGAATTCCTGAAGTCCCAATTTCGCTGCCTTATATACACAAATTCTAAATTTTGCAGAATGCTAAAATTTTAATATCATCTTAAGAATGAGTTGAAGTGTCAGACAAACTTCAAAGTGAGTGAATATCTCACTTCAATCAGAAGCTAGAGCGAATTAAAAATTGTCCATTGTTTGACGGGATTAGCGAAAATAGAGTAGGATCAAAGGAGGCTAATTAGTACTTGCTCATCCATTGCTAATCTATTTACACTAAAATTACTCACACCAAAAAAAAGCTGAGTAAATACTGAGTCTATTGATATATAGTTTAGGTAGATTTCAACAAGTTGGCACAATTTTATGAGCATTTGAAATTTGGTCTACATGTACATATATTGGCAATGAGAATCAGAGGTGGGCCTTTTCTTTTGCACATGACTGTATACTAGGTATCGTTATACACCATAAGCTAATTCAATTTATGAGTATGGCATCTGCAAAGTGGAAGAGCAGTTATGATAAAGGGCGGAAGTACAATAGTTACTGGAAAAAGACATTTGTTTTGGTGAAGAAGGCGAGTGATGGTTCAGAAGATGCATATTGTAAGTTATGCCATACTACAATCATATCAAAGCACAATAACTTGATAAGGCATGAAAAAACCGAAAAAATATGAGGAAAGTTCCATCAAAAGGACAAACTGCGCTCAAAGTTGTTAAGACTTCAAGCAGCAAAAGTGATAAACTCAAAATGGCTGAACTTCAGATTGCCGTAAGCGTAATCTGTCACAGTGATATTCGTTCTATTTATCACCTTGGAGAAATCCTGGTAACACATGGAAAAGGTAGCACTTTAGAAGAAATCAAGATGCTTAGAACTAAGTGTACATGCTTAATAAAGAACATTATTTCACCTTCCAAGAAATCAGATTTAATTGATGATTTTAAAGACAAGAAATATGCAATTATTGTCGATGAATCAACTGACATCTCCATCCAAAAGCATTTGTGTATCCTGGTTTGCTATTTTAGTGAACAGAGTAATGAAATAATCACTGCATTTCTGGGTTTAATTCCCGTACTTGAGGCAACAGGAGAAAATCTTTTCAATTTGATTGAGAAAGAAATTACAAGCAGCGATCAAACTCTGGCAAACTGCATTGGTTTTGCCTCAGATGGAGCTTCAGCGATGATTGGTTGCAACAATTCTGTGTGGTCTAGGTTGGAGAAAGTGTCCCCACAATGTGTGCAACTCAGATGCACCTGCCACTCACTTGCATTATGCATTCAGTATGCAGTATCAAAACTGCCATCAAACATTGGATTCTTGCTTTCAGAAATACCATGCTGATTTTGTAACAGTGAGTTAAGAAGGGAGGCATATAAGCAGCTATTCATTGTCATGAATACCACAACACCTGTTGAGCCCATGTCAAGTATTCCACTTCCATTTGAAAAACTCATCTACCAGATGGTTAGTACGGGGGAAGGTGATGTTTAACATTTTAATGAACTGGCAGGAGCTCAAGGCCTACTTTACCTGTGCTGAATTAGCCACAAACAAGATGGATGCAAAGTACAAGGCTCGACTTCTGAAGGAAATGCTATCTGATGACAGCAATTACTTATCTTTTGTGTTTGCAACACCCATTGTTTAAGAATTTGAAAGGATGAAGTCTTTTTCAGCAAACAAAAGCTGATGCACACACTTTGTACCGGGATCTACATTTGCACCAGCAGAGCCTTCACAATAGGCTTTATGACACCAATGGAAGGAAAAGAAACATACATGATGTTGATTTTGGAGTCAAATTTATAACAGAGTGTAACCATGTCCAAAAAAAGAATTCCAAAGCACTCCAAGAAGTAGACAATGTTAAAACAATGTGTCTATCTATGCTTGAGGAAGCAGATCGTCAGGTTTCTAAGAGACTTCCCCCTTTCAAAGATACTTTCCAGAATTTGGCAAAACTGAATCCTATTGTTCTCTTAACCAAATATTAAGACCATCTTTTGCAAAACTGCCATTTCTACACTTGGCAGGGGATAATATCTGTATGATTGAGGAACAATACAGAAAGATTATTTTCATTGACTGAAAAGAAGAGGCACCATTCAAGGCACATGGAATTCCACACGACAATGAAGAATTTTGGGTTGGTGTGCTTAGTCATGATTCATTCAAGGAGCTTGCAACGTATGCATTAACATGCCTTGTGACTCCAGTGAGCAATGCTGTTATGGAGAGAATATAACTGTAATGTGAATTTTACTGCAAGTCAACCTTTAAGATAAAATAACCTTTCCTAAGCTCAAAACAAGGCACGTTTTACCTAAATTGCCAAATACTGGTAGCTAAAATTCTGATAGGTTTTGTATATGCAACGAGTTTATAGTTTACGTTGTTAGAGAAATTATGAGTTTTTAAATAAAATTAACTATTTACTTCATATTCAAATTAAATTATTGTAATATGTTGTTTATAAGTTGTTCAAGTAAAGAATGTTGCTTGGAGAATTGAAACGCAGTTTATTGTTCGCAGGTCTAGACCAGAAGAAAGTTTCAGTACAAGACATATAGTTATGAACAAAGCTGATAAAGCAAAGCTGATAAAGCTAACACATAATATTATAATACAAAGCTGATTAAGCTGACACATAATATTATAATGAGAGCCACGTGATTAGTAGAGTTAAAAGGCGCCGATGCGTAGAATATACATTGAATGTTACATCCTTCCCCTAATCGTGATATCGAATTGGTTTAAAAACTGCACGCCCTGATCTATTCACTGTCACAGGAGTGTCAGTTGCGGCGGCGAAGTCGGCGGGTGTCGAGCGTGCTGGCCAGTCACCTGGCTTGTCATCTGAGGTGGTAGACATAGTAGGTGGCGGCGGAACCACAGTATCAGCAACATGTTTGTCAGCAGGAGTTGGTACGTGTAGCAGGTGGCGACGGTTACGTCTGTATGTTTTTTCGTTCTGCTGCACAATATACGATCGGAGGTTGGTTGTTCCGACAGTAGTGGTGGTGGTGTCACAGAAGCCTTTGTCGATCTGCATACGCACGAAATCACCTGGTGTGAGTGTCGAGAGTGTAACAGCAGAGTGATCAGCGTATGATTTCTGACGAGCACGCTCTTGTGACAGCTTGTGTTGCACTGCCTCAGGGTCGATGATTGTGGGTCCTAGAAGCGTCTCGGCGGTCGGTATCGGTGTGCGAGTTTGGCGGGATATGTTTCTCTAAGCTGGCGAGCCCATATCCTTTCTCGGCGTGTTGCGTTGGTTAAGTATTTGTCATGCAGATGTCTCCACCCTCCTTAAACGTCTTCTCAAGCGGGCGTTTGGCTGTCTGAACAGATTTCTCTGCAAGTCCGTTGCTGGATGCGTGGTAGGGGCTAGATCTTATGTGTTTGATATTTCACGCTCGCATGAACTTTCTGAATTCCTCTGAGCTGTATGGCTGACCACAATCAGATATTATAGCCACTGGTCTACCAAATCTTGCGAAATGGGCTTTCAGTTTCTTAATCACGGTCGCTGCAGAGGTGTCGTGAAGTGTGTCAATATCATACCGGCCTGAGAATGAGTCTACAGTCACCAAATACGTAATCGATCTCCAGTAGAACATGTCAGTGGCTACGATGCTCCACGGATGCAATGGTACAGGATACGATAGTAACGATTCTCTCGGCTGGTGATTTCTGGATGTCTGGCATATACTGCGGAGAGCTAGTGCTTTGTCGATGTCAGTACTCATGCCTGGCCAGAATACTATGTCGTTGGCACGTCGCTTGGTTGCTTCGATGCCAATATGTCCTCGATGGAGCTGCTGGATTTAGTCGTCTTTAAGCGATTGAGGTACGATAGCACGCTTAACTCTGTAGACTACACCATTCTCAACAGCGAGTTCATCACAAAATGTAAAATACGGCTTGATATCTTCGGCTACGCCGGCCTCCTTTTTAGGCCATCCAGTCAGTATGAGTTCACTTATCTTACTGAGTGCGAGATCACTGGTTGTGGCTTGCTGTAGCTCTAGATACTTCCAGTCAGTTATCGGCGTTACGGCAAGTACGTGAAAGTCTATGTGTTCGTTATTGTCATTGTCCAGTAGATAGGCGCGAGACATTGTATCAGCGAGGTATAGTGTCTTGCCCTTTTTGTATATGATGTTTAGATAATACGGCTTCAGCTGTAGTAACATACTTTGAAGTCTCCTAGGCGCTGCGGATAACGGCATTCATAATTGATACAAGCGGCTGATGGTCGGTTTCTGTGGTAAAGTCTCTGAACACATAGTCTCTGAATTGGTTGCAGGCGAATCTTACGGCCAGCAGTTCTTTTTCTATCGGAGAGTAGCGTTTCTCGGTATCCGTCATGGCTCGCGAGGCGAAACTGACAACTCTTTTGTCCTGAAGGCAGGCTGCCCCCAGCCCAGATTGCGAGGCATCGCAGGTAAGTGTTACTGGCTTATTGACATCGTAGTAGGTAAGAGTCGTTACGTTAGCGACCTCGTCTTTTATGGCTTTCAGCGCTTGTGCCTGCTGTGACCCCCAGGTCCACGCTGTGTCTTTACGGAGTAGGTCATTTAGTACAGCGGTCTTCTCGCTCAGGTACGGTATAAACTTGGCGAGATACTTGACCATGCCCATGAATCTTTGTAGTCCTTCTACATTAGTTTGGTTTGGCATGTCGGTGGCCCAGGTCGATACAGATACGTACGTCGTTACTGTCCTTCTTGGCGGTTACCGCGAGTGCGGATACCCAGTCGGTAGGTTCGGTTACCTTGGTGATAATACCACGATCCTCTAGTCGGTTTAGAGCTGCTTCTACTTTGTCACCTAGAGGCGCTAGTACAGAGTGGACAGGTCGAATGACTGGTGCTATTTCTGGATCTATCGTTATCTTGTAGTTACATGGCAGTGTACCTAGTTTGCCATCAAACAGCTCTGGATAGTCTTCTAGTAGCTTAGTCGGAGCCTGCGGCTTTTGCTCTACTTCGAATATTTCCTGACTAAGTGTTACAAGTCCTAATCGTATACTAGCACTAAGTCCTAGTAGGCATTTGGCGTCACTATCGACTACTTCGAATCGCAATTTCGACTGAGGGTGCGGTATAACTACGGATCCTACTGTCACTGTCTGAGCACCTCCAAAGCCTAGTAGCGTGCTAGTACGTGATCGGTCAATTTTATTGTGTAGTCCTATATGGTGTTCTTGATCGAGCGAGATTACATTTACTTTTGCACCTGTGTCAATCTTAACCTCTTGTTGGTGTCATTGACAGTAAGATGAGTTCGTATGTCTCCATGATTGTTATACGGCAGTGATACTGTTTCGATATGGAACTTTTCATGATACGATTCTGTGAGTTCATCTACAGTTCCTGGCTATTTGGCACCTGACCTGCACAGTTTTGCATAGTGATTGAGTTTACCACAATTGTTACATTTACGACCATACGCTGGACACTGTTTCGGTGGGTGCCATTTCCCACAGTTACGGCATGACGATGTGCTATGACTACTTGAAGTTCTGGGTCGCATTGACGATTTAGCGTGATTACTACTACAGTTAGTGTTACTGATATTCGGGCACTGCGTATACGATTTGCGTTTTACTACGTCTATGATCGGTTAACTGAATTCGGCTGCGTTCTGCTTTGAAGACTCGTATATCTGACAAATCTGTATAACTTTGGCTAGTGTTAGGTCACTGTTTCTGAGTAGTTGCTTACATACATTATCACTACGGAAACCGGATACAATTCTGTCACGAAACAACTCATTTTGCAAGTCTGCAAAATCACATTGCGCAGCTTCAGTTCTAATGTCTGCTAAAAAAGTTTGGAACGGCTCACTTTCCTTTTAGCTGCGTGCATTGAATCGATGGCGTTCTAGAAGGACATTGGTAATCGGCCTGCAGATCTTTCTGAGCTTCCGCTTTAAAGTTGCTACCTGCTCCCTGGTTTTTTGAGGTACAGCTACAATGCCATGCTCCGCATCTTCTGCTATTGCTTCATTGTACGTAAACGACCGTTCTCTCTCTATCGCTTTTGGCCCTGCCAGGTTAAGCAGCATATACGCCCTGGCAGCCTCTGGTTTGCCACTATATATGGCATTGACATAAATGTCATATTCTTGGTCAAATATCCTCCAATTGTCGGACACATTTCCCTCAAACGATAGCAGCTGTGGCCTCCTCAGTCCACTGTCCATGATTGACTAGTAGGCAGACTCTTGACACCATGTGATATGTTGGTTATAAGTTGTTCAAGTAAGGAATGTTGCTTGGAGAATTGAAACGCAGTTTATTGTTCGCAGGTTTAGACCAGAAGAAAGTTTCAGTACAAGACACGTAGTTATGAACAAAGCTGATAAAGCAAAGCTGATAAAGCTAACACATAATATTATACAGAGCTGATAAAGCTGACACATAATATTATGAGAGCCACGTGATTAGTAGAGTTAGAAGGCACCGATGTGTAGAATATACATTGAATGTTACAATTATGCATTGAATTAACAAACTCATTTTGTCAAAAAAAGTACATTCATATATATATATATATATATATATATATATATATATATATATATATATATATATATATATATATATATATATATATATACAGTAGATGCAGTATGAACAGTCTCTTGCATGAAAGTGCTCAATATTAAAATAGAGCAATGTAAAATTGAGTAAAAATGAAAGTTAAAGTTAAGTTTAAAACAACTTTATTACTAATAGTTTCATATTGCCATGCAATAATCATCAGATAAAATTGTTAGCACTGAAAACGACTTATATATAGATGGAAATAAAAGCGTAGGTCTTAAAATACCTAAATACACCACTGATACGTAGGATTAAAATTAGCAAGCAACACGATTTAAAGCCTCAACAATGCAGAAGTTTAAAAGTTAAGTCTTAAAATTGCTTAAAAGGAATTTGCCAGCATGTCTACATGTTGAAACTAGTTCGCAGCGTTTGTTTAAGGTAGCAATGTTAGGATTGTATATAATATAAAATTTCTCATACAGACATAGGTTGCATCTGCCTGTGGTCTTGTTGTATGATGTAGCTCTTTTGACTATGCTCCACTTGATGTTATATTCTATGCCTTGGTCTTTTAAGGTCCATATGTGCTTACTGAGCTCGGTGCTTGATCTTTTCTCTACATTTCTAAAGGTTGTCATATGATTGTAATAGCGTTGTTTGAATGTGGTGTCGGTCAATCCTATGTAATGTTCGTCCGCAGATTGATCATTGGTGGTGACTGTCGCCTTATATATAATTGACTTGCTCAGGCACTTTCCTTGTAGTGGGCAGCCATTCTTATGTCGGCAGTTGCATTCTCTTGGTTCTGTAGTTATAGGGGTCTCATTGTGATGCTGCAGCAATCTGGTATTATGAGCGCTAATGATACTGCTCACATTGTTCATACAGCTGTAGCTTAATTTCACAAAGTTTCTATTGAAGATCTTACGAAGAGCGTGTGATTTAGGGAACTCTGTGTCCAGGATATTAAAGAAAATCTTACCGATGTTATTAGCTACATTTTTGCTGAATGGCGGGTTGTACCATAGTATCGGTCTTCGTCTGGTATTCTTGTCTCTGTTTTGCGCATTGTTTGTCGGGGCAGGCTGAAACACAAGCTTGTGTTTGTGTCCGCTTAGGTTGAGTGCCTGCTGGTATATGTCAGTTTCGGTGGTAAATGTGGAGTTGTCTGATGACAGGCTGCTCAGTCTCCTCATATATATATATATATATATATATATATATATATATATATATATATATATATATATATATATATATATATATATATATATATATTCATGCTACAGACAGTACTGTTTCGGCTATTGAAGCCTCATCAGTGCAGCTCAGAGCTTAGGCTTGGGACACAAACCCCATTACCAATGAGAGTTGACTTCCTGCCATGAAACAACGAGGTTGTCTCACAAACTTTAAGAAAGCCAGTGTGCTGGCACCACAGTGCTCAAATCACAAAACTGATGAGCTTTGCACAAAGGCTTATTGTGCCGCACCTCTCACAGACCGCTCAACCAAACCAAAATGTGTATATAACCAAACCGATATATATATTATATATATACTAGAAATTTCCCTGTCATACAGCACACTACCAAAGTGATATTGTAAAAAAGAACGGGTACTGATGGTTGAGAAATGCAATATTAGCAGTCAAATGGCACTGCTGTGCAATAGGATAACTGCAATGGTAGCTGTAATGTACTGGGTGTGGGTGTTATTATATACAACAAACAGCAATAATGAAAGGAAAAGATTATATGTTTACATCTCTCCCCCTGCATTAAGAGAAATGTAATATTGGCCAATATTAGAAGTAAAATGCACTGATATTATTAGAATAATCAATATTATTAATATAGTAATAATAAAAAACCAATGCACAATTTTGTTTACATTTAAAAACGTCATAGTTAGCGATATCAAGAAGTTGTAATATTTATATAGATTTTTAAAAAATTTCTACTACGTAGTCATTGTTCTGTAGTCATCCAAACTTATAATTAAATATTGTAATAATCTCATAAGAATCGTTAGAAAAAATATCGTCATTTCCTTTACTTACACTGCGTTGGACATCAGTTAGAATACCAAAGTACTCAAGTGTCTAAAATGTCAATTTGAAATCGGCAAAAATGAAACGATTTCAGTACTCCTACATTAATTACAGAAACTGTCGACAATGCCATAGACTGGTGAAATGTGCACATTATTTTTTCGCGAAATGCGCACGATTTAATCGTTCTATTTTCTGTCGCCCGGCGTTTCAATTTCCAGTCTTAACTTTTATTAAACCAAGCTTTTCAAGCATTTTGTGACGATTTTCGTCCAAATAAATCTGTCTATTTGTGTATAATCCGATCAGATGGGTAAGTTTTTAGAGAATTTCGATAACTTACAAAGACTTGGTAACATATTTAAATAGGCCTATATGTGTTTTGTATCGTTATTATACTTTAACTAATCTATAAAGCGATGGTTAAATTTGTTGATGAAATTTTGATACAAGGGTTCGTCTCATTGTTGATGAATAATTTTCGTAAGTTGTGTGCACATGCATTTATCATAAAAACTCCCAAACTTCGCATCCGCTCGTTTGGTTGTGGGATTATAATACGTATATATATATATAAAAAAATTGTTTCGTCACCCTGGTTAACCCGCATGGGTGGTAATTTCTGCTCTAACTCGGTTCTCCTACCAGAGACCTGGGAGTTTGAGCACTTGCCTCAAGATCTTAGCTGTTCCTAACAGCACACTTTTCTGCAACTCACCTGAGTTGATTGCTGTCGGTATCTGGGCAAGCAACATTCTATGCGCCGGTGTTATTGCGCCCAGTGCCCAATGACTACTGGAATTACAGTTGGTCTTACATCCCAGCATTTTTCAATCTCTTTTCCAAGAGGGAGATATTTCTCTACCTTTTCTTTTTTTTTGCTGGCTATATTGTAGTCATTGAGTACTGCTATATCTATTATAGTAGCCCTCTTGTTCTCCTTGTCCACCACCACTATATCTAGTTGGTTTGCTAAGACATGCTTGTCAGTCCGGATGTAGAAGTCCTAGAGAATCTTAGCACGGTCATTTTCATTGACCTTACCAGGAGCTTCCCACCAGTGTTGTGGTTTATTAAGGCCATACTCATCCCATAGACTTCTATACACAACACCTGCGACATAATTATGCCCCTCAGTGTATGCTTTTCCTGCTAGCTGCTTGCATCCATTGATGATGTGTTGGATAGGATCAGGTGCATCTTTGCACAGTCTGCATCTAGGATCATCTCTAGTGTGATAGATTTTTGTTTAGAGTTGCCTTGTTGGGAGCACTTGCTCCTGGGCTGCCATGAGTAGCGACTCGGCGTTGGCCGTTTGGTTTCCTTTGTTCAGCCTCATATATGTCTGGCAATGATTGCCAACTTTAGATATTTGTCGGTGGTAAGCACCATGAAGAGGTTTCATGTGCCAGTCAATTTCCTCATCATCAGTGCAAAGCTCCATTGTCAGAGCAGCCGATTGAAAATCAGCTAGCAACTTATCTGAAGTGGCCATGGAGGCTGCATAGGCTTTGATGCTTTGTTCTTCCTTTTTCACTGTCTGCTGTACACTTTTGAGTCCCCTACCGCCATCTTTCCTATCGAGATACAATCTAGTAGTATCAGATTTTGGGTGGAGTGCTCCATGCATAGTCGGCAGTTTATGAGTTGCTATATCCGTTTCCTAGATGGCTTCCTCAGTCCACTTTATTATGCCTGCTGGATATCTTATTACTGGCAGTGCATAGGTATTTATTGCCATGACTTGATTTATGGCATTGAGCTGGCTCCGTAGGACTTGCCGAAGGCATTTCTTGTATTCGGTAATGGCTTTGTGATGTACCTCGGCTTCATAGTTGATGTTGCTTTGCACAATCCCCAAGTACTTGTATCCTTCTTCTATATCTTTGATGGTACCATTTGACATTCTTAGGCCATAGGTGAGCATAGAATGGTCTTTCTTAAGAATTAGCCTTCCACATTTCTCAATACCGAAGGTCATTCCGATGTCCTTGCTATATACCTGAGTGAGGTGTATTAGTGAATCAATGTCCCTTTCTTTGTTAGTGTACAGCTTAATGTCATCCATAGAGAAGAAGTGGTATATATATATATACATGTACATGTATATATATATATATATATATATATATATATAAGGTAGAGAAATATCTCCCTCTTGGAGAAGAAATTGAAAAATGCTGGGATGTAAGAACAACTGTAATCCCAGTAGTCATTGGAGCACTAGGCGCAATAACACCGGCGCGTAAAATGTGGCTTGCCCAAATACCAACAGCAATCAACTCGGGTGAGTTGCAGAAAAGTGCCCTACTGGGAACAGCTAAGATCCTGAGGCGAGTGCTCAAACTCCCAAGTCTCTGGTAGGAGACCCGAGTTAGAGCAGAAACTACCACCCATATGGGTTAACCGGGTTGAGGAATCAATTTTTTTACATATATATAGTAATAGTTATGTAAAACAGTTACACTTAACTTTCAGCTACTTGCAGTTTCATTACTTCTTCTGTCAATCTTCAGGCTGCTACTAAAATTCAAGATGGTGACTCCATCTTGGTAGTCACCAACTTTAGTAGCAGCCTGAAGATTTTTACTTTTTAGTCTAACCGTGTCTGATGAGTGCATCGCACGAAACAAATTTGTAGCACAGTTACTAAAAGTTCACTTTCTTAATATTTTTTTCAAATATATATGTATATATATTGTGGTATTGTTGGTAGATGCTTCTGATAAAGTAGGAGTATAGTAAGCGTGATGCGATCCATGCGATAGGTGACAAGAAACTGTTTATTGACAGGAAAACATAAAGTGGGAAGATAACTTTAAAGTACATAATACAACATCTCTCTTTCTCTGAGAAACATGAACATTGAAAGTGTAACATTTACACAAAGACATATTGATTGGAAAATGATTGTCATAATAATATCAACAATAGTACGTCGACCTACAGAAGTTACAGAACCTTGAGTGCTAGAGTCTGAACCAAAGGTCTGATACGCTGTTGGATTAATAAGTCGAGCTTCACAGGCTGCTGAACCATTTGATCAAGTCTCGATATATAGAGCCCCTTAGGACTGTTCGGTGGCCGTTTAACATCGTCAGCTATATCTTCGATTGGTCATATGTCGATTCGGTTACGATGAATTGAAGTTCCACCCGAGTTTTGGAGAATATAGGACCGAGGAGCATTTGGGGCAGCTGCTGCTTCTTCAGCTACACAGTTTACATCTGGAACGAAGACCAGTTGTCCAGGGTCAAGCAATGACAGTTCTCTGGCGCGGTATCGATTGTCATAGAAGGTCTTGCTTTTCTCTCTCTGGTCCTCCTCCCAAACACAAATGCTTTGGAGATTAGGCTTAGAGACCTCTAGCGTGACGGGGACTGCAAATACATTTGTTCGGAGTTGTCAGCCCATAAGCAGCTTGGCAGGAGATAGTCCATTCTCAAGGGGTGATGTACGATACGCTAGTAATGCAAGATAAGGGTTGGTCTTTGTTTTCAGGATGAACTTTATCATTTGAACGGCTCTCTCAATCGCGCCATTCGATTGCGAGTGCTTTGGCGATCTAGCGATGTGCGTAAAACTATAGCCTGTGATAAACCTTTGAAACTCTATCAAAGAGTACTGGGGCCCATTATCTGAAACCTGTAGCTCAGAAATACCATTGCGTGCAAAGATACTTTCCGTGTGATTACTGGTTTCTAGGCTGTTAAGCTCTTTCAGCATGGCAACCGCGACGTAGTGAGAATAATAATCAACTAGCAATAGATACCAACAGTTTTTAAAATATAATAGATCTCTACCAACACGCTCCCATGGACAAGATGGGAACTCTGATCTCCTCAGTGGCTCCGAAGGAACTCGAGCTAATTTTCAACACAATTCACATTAGCGTACCATTTCCACAATTTGCTGGGACATACCAGGCTACCAAATTGACTTCCTTGCTTGCTCTCTGCACTTAGTAATGCCTAGATGGTCTTGCTGAACTTTCAGTAGCACTTCGAGATGGTCAGCAAGAGGAATGATTATTCGATTGTCGAAAACGAGTAGTCCATCAAATATGGTTATCCTAAAGCAAATCTCAAAGAAAGAACGTACTAATGTCCTTGGAGGTCATATACGCAGGCCACGTCGTATTAACAAAGTGGTGAATTTTGATAACACCTTGTCGTTCTTCTGTGACTCTATGAGTTTGCTGAGTCTCTCATTGGAGGCGGAGTAAAGCAGAGTACTGCGAGCATGATTTTCTACTTCCTCCACGAATGTCCTCCACAGTAGGAGCAGCCTTTGAACAGGAAAGTGCATCAGCCACAATATTTTGTTTCCCAGGAATGTGTTCCATCCGGTACTGGAAGCGTAACATGCGCATGCCAAATAGTTGAATGCGAGCAGGCATTTTGCTAAGTGCAGTGTCACTAAATAAAGAGTTGAGTGGTTTGTGGTCAGTGTGAACACTAACAGTCATGCTTACAATGCAATTTTTGAACTTTTCACATGCCCATACAATGGCGAGGGCTTCCTCTTCAATTATGGCATATCGTTGCTGTGAAAGCTTGCGATGCGGCATAGACTTAACGAAGCAGCGTGTCATCGGGTTGTACTTGTAGTAATGCAGAACCGATGCCATTCCTACATGCATCTACATGTAACTGGATGATAGTTTTGCCGAGTAGGGTGGTATACCACCACCTCTACAGATCGGGACAGCTCGTCTTTGATGTTCGTAAAGGCTTTAGCTTGCCGGTCCCTCCCGTACCACAGACAGTTTTTGCAGAGCAAATCCCTGAGCAGTGTACTGAGACCACCTAGACGCATAGTGAACATACTAAGTTGGTTGGCCATACCAACTTGGGCATACCAACCATAACCAACATGGTTTCGCGAAATCTCGGATGCCCTAGATGGCATCAGGGTTAGGTTTAACGCCACTAGAGCTTATTACATAGCCTAAAAATTTGATGTTGTCACAAGCAAACTGACATTTGGATTCGTGTAGTGTGTTACAAACCTTTTCTGGTTACACACAATTTTTAAATTTATAACTAACTAGAGTGTTGAAATAGATTAATATTACTTATCTTTCTTCCAGATTGATGTTTTTTGGGGTCGCGACAGGCCTGTTAAGCATGAAAGCACAAAACAGATCTGTAATGACCACAAAGAAAAACACCAATCTGGAAGGAAGTTAAGTAACATTAACCTATTCCAACACTCTAGTAAGTTATATATATACATGTATATAAATATATACATGTATATATATATATATACGTACATGTATTTTTCAAAGTATGTCTGTGGATATGCGTGTCATTCTGGCTATGGATCTCAAAATCTTGATATTCAAATTCTGCGTAACGATGGATTTGGGCTCAAGACAAATGCATCATTAAGTTACTTATCCGGACGCTCTACCACTGAGCTAGAACGCCATAGTGATACGATGCTACGAACTCGGTTTTCAAACAACCTTCTGGAACGAATTATGTTCGAGAACCGATGTTCCACTGTACGTTATTAAAAGATATACTGTATGTCGCTGAAAGTTATAAAATTTTGAATTTACATTGGTTTGAAAACCTTTACAGATGTTTTATTTATTTTAAATTTAGTTTTCCTGCTCATAACTTTGTCCTCATGATATAAAGTTTGAAAGTTACAGTTGTTTGAAAAAGTTTGAAAACCTTTACAGTGGTTTTTATTTTTTCTCTTAATTTATTTCAACTACACAAAAAAACTTCTCTCATGATATGTAGTTTCAAAGTTATAATGGCTTATATGTTGTTATATGTTAAATACAAATCAATTTTCGGTCAAAAGACGTTTTTATTACCCGGGCAATGCCGGGTAGCACAGCTAGTATATGTATATATCTACATATATGTACATATATATGTACATACACATGTACATATATACATGAGAAGGCATGTATATCTATTCCTAAAATATTGGACGCAAAACAAACATACAATGTACGAAGCATTCTTTACAACCATGTGGTCTTTTCTTTTGTTCCATGGGTCATTTCAAATGTCCTTAGTTGAGAACTGAGAGCGCTGTAAAATTATGATGGCACATGATAGTAATCCAATAATACATTGTGGCATTAATTTTCGCATTTATAAAGTGGTTTCCACGTATGGAAAATAAGAATTTCTGCAAGGCTTCTGCACACAGCTAAAAAGATTTGAAATAATATTCGACTGACATAATATAGCAAATATATGTAATGATAATGACATAATGACGACAAATATAGCAGCTTCAAATAGTTGCTTCAAATATAACAGAAGATACATGAATATCTTTCTCTGTCTACCACGTAATGTGAGAACGTTGGTGATCATATTTCTCCCCCAGCTATTATCACCATGACTTTATAACCTGTTGGGTGTTTTTATATAGACACCATCGCTAGCTACCTGACCTTTGGTTCACAAAGGAGCTCCTCCATCCTTTGTCAGGTTTTGTTTTTCAGTCCTGCAGGGTTGCTAACCACCCTCTTTATCCACACTGAAAAGCAGACAGGGAGCTGGTTTAGCTGATAACCCGACCAGATTTGGCATAAGACTAATTGTGGTTGGATGCTCTTCCTAACACCACTAATAGTCCTTGTGTGACTCAAACCACTGAACTATTTATTATAAGCCCTAGCCACTGGACCATTGATGCTCATATACATGGAAATACTAGAATGAAGTTATATAAAACATTCTGTTTATACAGTTACATGAATTCAATAATTCATGAGTTCATCACATTAAAACTATTAGTTGCAGAAGGTTTTAGAGGAGCTGAAACCTTCATTGACACGACTCCAGAAATACACCAACTTTATACGCTTTAAACTAGAATGCCACTATACTACAGCAAGTAGGAATAATGAGCTAGATAGATCAACCAGATAGCTAACTATCTGAAAATTGTCTGTAGCTAGCTATCCGAAAAGCTATCTAAAAATCAGATAGCTATCAGAAAATGGTTTTTTGATGTCAACAATGTTGATGTGTACCAAAATGGTTGAATGGCAGCAACACGCCTTTTCGATGAAAATGTGATTCGGACCGTAAGGGTCATAAATTGGTATGTTCAATAGCCATAGGCCTCTTTCTCTATTAACGTGATAAAATATGATAAGTGGTATTCGCTCGCCGTGCCTGACCTTTTCACTAAGAATCACTCAATGTTCCTCACGTTGTATCTAGCCAGATAGCTAGCTATCTGCCTAGATAGCTAGCTAAAAGCTCACAAACATAGTTATCAGGCTGAACTCTATCATAATGGCAGAAAATGAAAAAACTAAAAAGTCAATTGCCGAGTTGTAATGTTAAGTTGGACCACCAGATCTCAATCGAAATGTAATCTTTGGATACAAACAAAACGGTGTTATTAATAGAGGCATGAACAGCTTGAAGCTAACACAATGTACGTATACTAAGCACGTATACTACGTATGCGTACGTATACTATATACGTACGCACTTACCTCTGCCTAATAGGTTAGATGCAAACTAAACAAACCGTTGGCTGAATGGTATCGGTTAGCAGTTGGGCTCCCATGGTAGATATGTTTGGTTGATCTGTGGCATCATCATGTACTTCAACAGGGACAGTCGTAGGACAATATTTCAATGACACCGGGACACTTATCAAGGTGTCGAAACTCATTAATGAACATCAACAAAACACAAAAATGAAAAAGTTTTAATGTTTACCTTTAGGTGCGGACTTTTCTGACGCAACCCCGATTAACGCTACAATTTTTCAGTTACTTTGATAAGTTTCAACACATTGCTTTCACTAATACAATACTTTTATGTCATATGCTACAGGTATCTAAATAGTTAAGTCTCAAACTCTGTGTGTAATTTAGTTTTTCCATTTACAACCATTTAAATATTGGAATGAAGAACCTGTAGCGCAGAGGATTTGATCTCGGAACCTTCAGTTCACCATACGAATGCCTTACCAATTTATCTACACGAGATTGATGGGTTAAATTAGTGCTGTGCGATATGACACCACATGCCAAAACGATATATTGGCCCTGTGAGCTATCGATATCGTTCAGTATCGAAACTTTGGAGTAATGCTCTCAAAGGCTATGCTCTCGATATAGATTATTGTGACATTTCACTAAAAAAACGGAAATACAAGGGCGATAATCGTGTCCAAATACAAAAAGATTAAGAGTTGTCTTTTTTCTCTAACTTTATTTAAGAAACTTTTATGAAACTTTTTTTACCTCGCCGGTTCGTTTCTAGAGGATTCTCAACGATAAAGGAAATCCACGGACGCGCAAAAAAATTTTCAGAAACTAGTGCTGTGCCGATATTGAGTCACGAAAGCCGGCGATAATTGATGTTGGTTTTGCCAATTAAACACATATATTTATCATCTTGACATGATATCGAAAACGCTGATATACTCGATTACATAATCGACCTACAAAACGCCTCAAAATGATATCGTCCCACACAAAATCGCCACCTATCGTGCAATATCGTTTTATCGTGCAGCACTAAGTTAAATGGGTGATATATGTTGCTACGCAGGTGAAAATATGCTACCGCTCTCCGTTACGGCGCAACATTATTTTATGCCTGCTCCTGTTGAAAGCAAATAGTAAGCTCTTATTGGTAAGCTTACTTAAATTAGCCTTTGGCAATGTGCCAGGCTAATGGCAAGTGACAGGCAACTACATTACCTCTCATTGTTTATAAGCTGATTTTTAATACCCAGTTGCAACACCGGAAATTCCACTAGTACAAGTCAAGTGAATACAGTTAAGCCAATGGCTAATGAGGTGATCGATAATTATGTAAACCAATAATTATGCTCATTGTTACGACAACTTCCCTAACCACAAGTCGAGATTGCAGAGAATTTCAACATTGAGCGAATTATATAAAAATGATAGCAATTTTACGACAGCGTTAAGCTACTCAGTTGACATTTTTTCCAAAAAAACAATAACCTGAAGATACCCAACAACATGAGTTAAGCTCAACCCTTGAATATCTCTAGCCCCGACTCATGCCCTCCATGCACGCTTGACCATTGCCAACTCATGATTGCCTCCTGGTGTTCTTCAGGAACATATGCAACTCTCTCTCATTTTCTTCTAACTCGGCGTTAGTTTCATAATTCTAACGAATCTAGCCTCTGTTCTTGACAAAGTGAATAAAAAATGTATTTTATTAAAGATAACTTTAGTCAAAAGTATAAGCCAATATCATTAATTTATATACCATTGCCTGGAAGTAATAGAATTTTTATAAAATCTTATGTACAATTGATCGGTTGTAATTATATATACCAATAATAACAATAATGCACAAAGTTGTTTTGCATAGCGATGCAAAGCTGTATCACTCGATGCAAGTTTTTTCTGCCACGGCTGGGGTCTACATGGAGTACTCAACCTCTGTATCCACATAGTCCTTTAGATTATACTTAGGGGCGTCATAGTGTGTGTCCTTGACCCCCTTATCCTCTGTCACATGGTGTCCATTAGCATACTCGTCAGCCACTTCTTGACTGCTCTTGGGAATATCGTACTGCATCCCATTCGAAACGTTACCGCAGCTTTGCGAGTGATTAGGCATATGCTGTGGACTTTCGTAAAGGTATGTATCATCATCGACGGGCAGGGGGCTCCTCATTACCGGCTCAGGAACATCATAGTGATCGGGTATCACAGTTGGGACAGGTGCTTTAAAATCCGACACATCAGCATAAATGTGCTTCTGTTGCATGTAGCCATCGGGTGTGTACGACCCGCATTCATCCAAGTATCTGCTCTTCAAAGTCGATTGTTCATTGGCCTTTTCATCATTACTCATATTTTCCATAGACTCAGATTGCATCAGCGGTGAATGCATGTACCTCTGGTTTGAGACGGCTAGTGGAGTATCATTAGCTGTAATAAAGACAGCTAATTCAAACTTTGTACCCTATACACACCCTATACACACCCTATACACAGGTGCGGTGAATTGCTCGTTTAACCATTTCATAACAGAAGGAAACAAAAACCGTAAATGACAGTTATGCTGTGCATAATTACACAATCCTCTACGCTCTTACAGAACATGCCTTAAAACCTCTATTTGAACGCCATGGTGCTGCATTTTCCAACCCTTCCCCTATAGTGGCGTTCTATTAAAGGTTGACTTGCAACAAAATTCAAATTACAGTTATTTGGTATCAAAAGATTCACCATGTCTTACTCTGCTGTGTTGTAAGTGCAAAATATGGGGGAATGTGATTACAAGCTCTTAAAAGCTAAACAACAAACAATTAATCGCCGCCATCACGAGACCGCCGTAAATTAGAATCTCTTTCCAAAACGGCTCAAATGGGACGTAGTTGTACAAGATGGCTTCTGTTTACACTTTCACGCACCCTCATCCGTCGAAATATTTTCACAAATATACTTCACACATTCAATAAAACCATGTATATTGTTCTTACGCGTCTATTTCATCGTCATTGTAATGCTGTATTGCGTCACTTTCAGCACTGATATCTTATAACTTACCGTAAAAAATCGTTTAATTTTTTAACCTTAAGTCGAAGGAGTGCATATCATTGTCTGATAATCATGTCGAGCCTGTTGGTCACCTGTGATAATCGAAAAATGCTGCAGAAACTATTTGCGAAGTATGGGTCACATGATCAGATTACGACTAGACGATTAGACCAAGCCGAAACAAAACTGTAAAGTAGCGAGCGTCTATATTTGATACGGGGTCATAGTCAAGTGTTTGTCATAAACTAGTGCTACGATAAGTTTTATATTGAGCCTTTTATTGGCCTTTCAATTTACGTGAGAACATCACTTGACAAAACAATAACCAAATGTAATGACTACGTCAGAGAAATAAACTGATTCCAATCTACGGAGGCTTTTCGTTTTTGAGCTTTTAAGAGCTTATAATCACATTTCCACATATTTAGCACCTACAACACAACAGAGTAAGACATGGTGAATCTTTTGATACCAAATAAATGTAATGTGAATTTTGTTGCAAGTCAACCTTTAAAGGCGACGTTCAAATAGAGGTTTTACGTTAACTAGCATGTATAAACAGGCATTGGAGTCTAGGCTATACATTAGAACTTGGCCTCTGTGTTATGCTAGTCTACATTCTACCGGTGCTGGTAGCAGACGCTTATTTAGCAGACGCTTATTCTCGAATCTTCTCTAATTTAAGCTAAACTTTGCAACAGATTATAAATTGACCACCATTACCGCACTTCAAATATATACAATGATAGGAATTGTTCCTCCTTCGATGAAGTAATAGTCACGAGTTTCTATACTGACAGAGGAAATCAAAGGTGATCATGTTTCCTAAATTCTAACAGAGGCCGTACTCAAGCCAAAATAGGACCTGAGAAACTGATTGTTTTACCTAAGTGCTATTGCGAGCGATTTACAATGCTGACTTACTTTAAAACTAAAATTTGAGAGCTTAAAGCACATGAATTATATAAATTTTTGACATATATTTCAATACATCAGAGTCTTGGCTTTCGAATGAGCCTATATTCAATACACAAAGAATAATAGAACTATAAAAAACAGGGTATCAAAAGTATGTCCTGCAATAAAAAACACTTGGTTGGGTTCCCGCAATGTGATGTCCTAATTATTATTTAGCCTTAGGTAGTCGATCCCTTTCGCTGCCATTGAGGCTGCGCTTTTCTGTGACAATCGGTGCTCTTAAACCCAGAGAGCGTTAATAATAAACTAGGATTCTAGATAATCAACAATACCTGGGATGGTGTTAACGCCGACCAATACAAACACATGTTCTGGGTTAATTAATTATGCTTCAATAAATATACTGTCGTTGATAAAGGTAATGAAATCGCATCGATTAAATTGTGACCTGCAGTGGCATCGCCCTGGGACTATATATGTCAAGTGCACTTTCGCGAGATCACGCAGTGCTTGAAATTAATTAGTCTCTGTTGTGCCCCTCAACATCACAATAAAAAGAGAGGGCTAGTGCATAATATCATCGGGAAAACATAGTATGGTGCTTGGAATCTGAATCTTGGAATTTCTTTGTCATCTTCATTGGTTCTCTGGAGTTGTCCTACCTTCTTCTGCCACTAGCGTCATTATCGTAGTTGATAAATATAAACGGTAAGCAATAAAATAAGCGGTAAGAGCACAAAACACCGAATATTAAAATTGGGACGTCACAATTTTCGAGGCTATACCATAAACATTTCTGCGGTAGAGCTCTGAGGAAATCCTATAAACACCAACCATTGTCTGTCTCACCATGTCAAACAATGGCTCATTTGAAAGCCAAGATATTGAAGAACCTGAATAAGCTGAAACAGTGCTTATGTAATTGATGTGCTTTAACAGTCATAAGGTTTTATGAAAATAGTTTTAATTTGAAATAACTTTAAATTATTTTTTTACTTTAGCAGACAGTAAAAATTACAACATGCTAGTCTTTGATAATAACTGCATAACACTCACTACCTGCAGTTGAAACTTTTGAAGATTAACATTTTCATTTGTCCGAGAAATATGCTGAATGATAAACCTCAGAGGCAAAACATCGTTAGAACGATATTTGCCATGTTTTGCCTGTTTCCAAGTATCACGATGTTATCAAGAAACGATTTTCCGAAAATGGAAATGCCGTGCTATACAATATCACCAGTTCTACGCACCAGTGAATGCAGCTTTGGGGTTGTCTCCCACATCCACATACACATTCACGTTGCCTTCCAAGCCCAGATCTTCGCATGTCGCGTACGGATTGTCATCCCTGTTGAGGTCATTTGTGCATGCTCGGCCAACATAGCAGGGGTTAGCAAGGCTATGTGCCAGAGGAAGGTTGTTTTTATCCCTCCTATAAACACATAAACTCTTAATACAAAACATCCATGACGGCTAATAATAGACAGTAGGATGACACAACTCCATTCTATTCTCCCAATATACCGCAAAACCTGTATTTGGATGTCACCTTTATTTGAATACCACCTCTATTTGAACGCTATCTCTATTTGAGCGCCATTGGGGGAAGGGTTGAAAAATGGAGGGTCACACTGTAATTGAATGCCACTTGCATTTGAACACCACTTGCATTTGACTGCCACTATTTGACATTATTAATCTTTGCGAACTCATAATAACAAGTGATCAGTAGAACAGTGTCCACAAAACCGTACTAATAATGATTTGATTACATCAATAACAATTAATTTGTTTGTTGTTTCTGTTCGTATCGAGGTCCGTTTTCCAACTCCAAGTCTTACAGTAAGAAAACGGACTTCGATACGCTGATACAGAGTCGATATAGACTTCAATCGATATATACTTCAATCGATATAGACTGATATGCAGAGGCTAGAAACGAAAAGAATCTTTACGGTTTGTTCGTTAAAACTTTGAAAGCAACACCGCAAAAATAATTAGTATCTGTATCAGGCTAATAGTAGTTCCTATTTCAACGTTTTACTTCATTGGAACGTCACACCTAATAAAGGGCTACTCTAAGGGAAGGGTTAAAAAACAGAGCGCCATGACGTTCAAATAGAGGTTTTACGGTAATTCTATTATTAGCCAGATAAACCCAAGCAGTATTACTGACTGAGGCCTATTCTTGCAGCTGAATATATGTGTTAGCAACTCTCGATCAGGTTGATTGTTAGGATGAGTCTAATTTATAATGCAGAACAATCGAGTCGAGATGCATAGCAATCGAGTTGAAATGCATAGCAATCGAGTTGAAATGCATAGCAATCGAGTTGAAATGCATAGCAATCGAGTTGAACTGTATAACAATCGAGTTGAAATGCATAGCAATCGAGTTGAAATGCAGAACAATCGAGTCGAAATGCATAGCAATCAAATTTAAATGCATAGCAATCGAGATGAAATGCATAGCAATCAAATTTAAATGCATAGCAATCGAGTTGAAATGCATAGCAATCGAGTTGAAATGCATAGCAATCGAGTTGAAATGCATAGCAATCGAGTTGAAATGCATATCAATCGAGTTGAAATGCATAGCAATCGAGTTGAAATGCATAGCAATCGAGTCAAAACGCATAGCAATCGAGTCGAAATACATAGCAATCGAGTCGAGATGCATAGCATTTGAGTCGAAATGCATAGCAATCAAGTCGAGATGCATAGCAATCGAGTCGAGATGCATAGCAATCGAGTCGAGATGCATAGCAATCGAGTCGAGATGCACAGCAATCGAGTCGAAATACATAGCAATCGAGTCGAGATGCATAGCAATCGAGTCGAGATGTATAGCAATCGAGTCGAGATGCATAGCAATCGAGTCAAAATGTATAGCAATCGAGTCGAGATGCATAGCAATCGAGTCGAGATGCATAGCAATCGAGTCGAGATGTATAGCAATCGAGTCGAGATGCATAGCAATCGAGTCAAGATGTATAGCAATCGAGTCGAGATGCATAGCAATCGAGTCGAGATGCATAGCAATCGAGTCAAGATGCATAGCAATCGAGTCGAGATGTATAGCAATCGAGTCGAGATGTATAGCAATCGAGCCGAGATGCATAGCAATCGAGTCGAGATGCATAGCAATCGAGTCGAGATGCATAGCATTTGAGTCGAAATGCATAGCAATCGAGTCGAGATGCATAGCAATCGAGTCGAGATGCATAGCATTTGAGTCGAAATGCATAGCAATCGAGTCGAGATGCACAGCAATCGAGTCGAGATGCATAGCAATCGAGTCGAGATGCATAGCAATCGAGTCGAGATGCATAGCAATCGAGTCGAGATGCATAGCAATCGAGTCGAGATGCATAGCAATCGAGTCGAAATGCATAGCAATCGAGTCGAGATGCACAGCAATCGAGTCGAGATGCATAGCAATCGAGTCGAGATGCATAGCAATCGAGTCGAGATGCATAGCAATCGAGTCGAGATGCATAGCAATCGAGTCGAAATGCATAGCAATCGAGTCGAAATGCATAGCATTCGAGTCGAAATGCATAGCAATCGAGTCGAAATGCATAGCAATCGAGTCGAGATGCATAGCAATCGAGTCGAGATGCATAGCAATCGAGTCGAGATGCATAGCAATCGAGTCGAGATGCATAGCAATCGAGTCGAGATGCATAGCAATCGAGTCGAGATGCATAGCAATCGAGTCGAGATGCATAGCAATCGAGTCGAGATGCATAGCAATCGAGTCGAGATGTATAGCAATCGAGTCGAGATGCATAGCAATCGAGTTGAGATGCATAGCAATCGAGTCGAGATGCACAGCAATCGAGTCAAGATGCACAGCAATCGAGTCGAGTTGCATAGCAATCGAGTCGAGATGCATAGCAGTCGAGTCGAAATACATAGCAATCGAGTCGAGATGCACAGCAATCGAGTCGAGATGCATAGCAATCGAGTCGAGATGCATAGCAATCGAGTCGAGATGCATAGCAATCGAGTCGAGATGCATAGCAATCGAGTCGAGATGCATAGCAATCGAGTCGAGATGCACGTTAAGCTGAGAAACAGAGCAATGAAGATGAGTAAAATGACAAACCTCCGTTTAAGAAAAATTACAATGATGAGAATAGCAATGATGAGAAAGAGTGCTGCAATGAGGCCGACAGAGATGCTCGCTGTCTTTTTACTTTGGGAGTCGTCTTCATCTGCAATCCATGTACAAATTGGAGAATTGAGACTTCTGCATATAAAGTTACAAGCTGCAGATTTAACTTGTAATTATATTATATTAAATATAATTTGATTATATTAAATTATTACTATTAAATTATAGTAAATCATAAACCGAAAAATTAGAACTACAACTCTGGCAATTAGATCCTATAAAATATTCCCAATAAAGTGAATATCGTCTCTTAACTAATAATAACACAGCGTGTTCTAAGGAGTTCTTGAACTTACATGGTCACTATCAATATTATAACCCGCGGTAAGAACAGGCATGAATTTGCATTTTTTAAAACATCCGGCTTCTCATTCGTCTCAACACAACAGCTTTTGCACATTTATAAAAAGAAGCAATTGGACCTTCAGACTGAAGCACACTAGAGATGAAACTGAATGGTTGCAAAAGGCTAGTACCAGTATCAACTTTACAAAGCTTACTGGAGGTGTCAGGCACGAGTATAATCTATCATCCTTAAATTTAATTTATTAAAAAAATTTTATTACGATTTATTATGATGTATGCAATATAAATTGTATAATTTGCGTGGTATTAGTTCTTCATGATTTTATTTCACAAACAAATTTAACCAGAATGGTGTTATATTACTCTAGCGTGACTAAGTGTTCATCTTCGAGTCAAACTAATGTCCTTCATCGTGTTTGTATATCGTTTTAAAATGTATTCTCCGACGATCTACTAGCAAATCATGACAAATCTGCGGGTGAAAACATCAAGTACTTTTAATATACACAAATTCATCAGCATTCACCACTAGCATTCACTCGATATTTCACCAGGATGTTTCAGCCTTGACACAACTCTTATAACTGAGCAAAACATTGTAGATAATCTGCTAGCCTTTGTCAACATGTAGCAGTGTTGAAAACTTCTAGAGTATAATTGATTACCTGAAGTCACGAGTCCAACCTCAGAATGATCACCTATCTTGTCCGAGTTCCCGTCACTATCTCCCACATCTATAAGGGGCTGGGGAGGAGCAGGTACCTCACTAGTTGTCTCTGTATATATATATATATATATATATATATATATATATATATATATATATATATATATATATATATATATATATATAAGAGTGGTTAACTGCAGTAGTACACTAAAGAGTTCACGCTGGATGTCATTTAAACATTTAGAACAGTGCAAACAAGTGTGCAATTGACATGGATAAACCTTCCCTGACTAATGTAAATATTGTTGGCGTCATAAGGCATCTTTATTCGTCAAATTGTGCTATATTAATCAATTTTAAATTTTAAACATTTCTAACATTTTAAAATATTTTTATAGAGTTCTAAGCATTTTTACTGCAGTTGGCGGAAGCAATGTTTCGGCCATGAGCAAGACAGGTTACTATGACAACACTATGCTTACTCTATGACAACACTATGCTTGAGGTTACTATGTTGTTCATGTTATAGGCTGAGTCTGTGTTGGTGCAAAGGCGCTAAGGCGTTAAGGCTATGTAGTAGAGAGACAACACGTTATTAAAGTGTGTGATACACAGATGTTAATATAGCTTCCTGGTGCTTTAAATGTTAACAAAATATGACTGACTCCTACAGTGTCCAGTGGGAACCACTATGGATCAGCGACTACCATACTAGGTTTTCAAGTCTATTCATCAGCAGACAGTGCACAAGTACCAAGCTGTTGGATAAAAAGGCAAAGCTGGTTAAAAATGAATGTGCACAAAATTTTAGCAGAATTTATCAAAAATTGGCAGTTATTTTTCTATCATTTACGATTGTTTTGGTTGCTTGCGGTGATCTGACTGCCAGACTGCTTTAAGATCAAAATCGATTAAACTTGATCGCGGTTAAATGCTCAAGAAAAAAAAATGATGTCATTAGTTGCTATCGTTGCTATGGTCGACATTGGATATTGCGTAGAAATTACAGCGATACGTGTCGCTATTCTATCGGTCTCTTTGCCACTATAAACATCATCATAATCATACATTCACTTCAATTCTGAGCGTTTTATCCGCGATCAAGTTTGGTTGATTTTAATCTTGAAACATCCAGTCAGTCAGACCACATCAAAACATCAAAAACAATAGCAAATGATGGAAAAATACTCACAATTGTTGATAATTCTACTAAAGTTTTGTGTAAGTTTATTTTTATTGCGCGTGATTAGTTAGTAAACACGAGTAAACCAATCATAACTCCTTCACAATTTTAGGCACATCACTGTAGTTTTTGACTAGGTTGGAGTACACAAAGGTTTGTGAAAACTGTGTTGGCTAGAATTTACTGATAGTCGGGAAGTGCATGAAAGAAGATGCAACATGAAAAGCTGTGGCGAGAGACTTTTATAAATAGTTTGAGATTTTTAGGTTTCGATAACGGAAAGCTTACGTAAACCACATACGATGGCGATATGCCAAACTTGTTTGATTTGATTTATTTTGGAGTCATCAGTGCTGCAGAAAGCGACTAGTAGCAGATAACTCCAAGTGTATGGATACGTATAGCTTTCAACGAACATTTCTAGAGAACCTCCATTACTTAATAGCTTAAGTTTTCTACGTTTGTCAAGCGGAAGGAATCCAAAGGCACCCTCAATGGAAGCATAGCGTGTGAGCATCTAACATAGGGCAAAAGAAAAACAAAGCAGCCAAGCAGCGATTAGTGTTGGTTTGGTGTTAACTGACATGAGGGTAAAGTAAGGGCATGAGCGCTTCGGTTCAGAGAACTACGGGGAGGTCACGGAGAGATTCATGCGAAACCTACTCAACATTGTTTGCGGAACTCCTAGAGTAGTTGCAGTAGTAGTAGTGTAAACCGGTTTGGACACTACTGTCACTGGTTCAACAGACGTCGTGGTAACCGCTGATGTCATTATAGATGTGGAAAGCGTGGATGTTGTAAGAGGATTGCTTGTAGTTAGCAACGCTGCTTGTGGGGCTGCAAGTTTCCAAGGTTATGAAGAACACAGTCTAACTAGCTAAGCAGAATGTTGAGCAAGGTACATAATCTTTTGGAATTCTTAGTTTAAAGAGTACTTCTGAGCTATATAGCAATAGAGAGTAGTACTTCTAAACTATATAGCAAAATAGAATAGACACAAATGAGCAGATTAAGCAAGCATGACAGTTTAGTAAAAAGCCCAAGTGGAATATATTTAAGTCTCTAGAGGAGAACCAGACAACTAAAGACTATACTAACTGGTTGAAGGTGTGGTAGAAGGGGGAGCAGTGGACCGAGGCAGTGTGGGCTTCGTAGTAGGCTTGATAGTTGTAGGTACTGTAGTTGTTGTTGTGGTAGTTGTTGTGGTTGTTGTGGTTGTTGTGGGCAACTTCTCTGTAAAGTATGCGCATAGTGTTATGTTTCTCAATAACTTGAAGTTTATAATGTGGTTATTTCTAAGGTTTGAAATACTGAGTTCTTCCAGTGCTTAAATAACAGTAGTAGTTTATTCGTAACTTGAGATTAGATTAACTTGAGATAAGTACAGAATGTGATTTCATTTACGTGTATATAGCAATTTGTTAGCTTTATAGCTAGAAAAAGCATAAGTTTTAAATATGAACTTACACAAAATTTTAGTAGATTTTAATAGAATATATCGTTATTTTTCTATCAGATACGATTGTTTTTGACGTTTGAGGTGATCTGTTTGCCAGGATGCTTCAAGATTAAAATTGACAAGACTTTATTAAAACTAGATTAGAACGCTCAGAAGAACAATAAATGCCAAAATGATGTCACTAGTATTGCGGCTGCTTGTCACTCTCACTATTGATAATGCTATATCATTGCTATAGGTGATATCGGCTATTGTATTCAAGTTGCAGCGTTAGACGTCTCTATTCTGTCCGTCCTCTGAACCGAAGTGTAACTGTAGACGTCATAATTACACTTGTACTTCAACTTGAGAGTTTTAACAGTCAGATCATCTCAAACACCAAAAACAATTGCAAATGATAGAAAAATACAGATACTTTCTCTTAAAATCTACTAATATTTTGTGTAAGTTTATCTTTGAGACGTTAGTATTTTTAAGAAAACTGCCAAGCTGCAAATTTGCATATGACACATAGTTACATGTACTAGACACATAGTCACATGTACTAGCCCCATAGTCACATGTACTAGTCCCATAGTCACATGTACTAGTCACATAGTCACATGTACTAGTCACATAGTCACATGTACTAGTCACATAGTCACATGTACTAGTCACATAGTCACATGTACTAGTCACATAGTCACATGTACTAGTCCCATAGTCACATGTACTAGTCACATAGTTACATGTACTAGTCCCACAGTCACATGTACTAGTCACATAGTCACATGTACTAGCCCCATAGTCACATGTACTAGTCCCATAGTCACATGTACTAGTCACATAGTCACATGTACTAGTCACATAGTCACATGTACTAGTCACATAGTCACATGTACTAGTCACATAGTCACATGTACTAGTCCCATAGTCACATGTACTAGTCACATAGTTACATGTACTAGTCCCACAGTCACATGTACTAGTCACATAGTCACATGTACTAGTCCCATAGTCACATGTACTAGTCACATAGTCACATGTACTAGTCACATAGTCACATGTACTAGTCACATAGTCACATGTACTAGTCACATAGTCACATGTACTAGTCAACTAGTCACATGTACTAGTCAACTAGTCACATGTACTGGACACATAGTCACATGTACTAGGCACATAGTTACATGTACTAGTCACATAGTCACATGTACTAGTCACATAGTCACATGTACTAGTCACATAGTCACATGTACTAGTCACATAGTCACATGTACTAGTCAACTAGTCACATGTACTGGACACATAGTCACATGTACTAGGTACATAGTTACATGTACTAGTCACATAGTCACATGTACTGATCACATAGTTACATGCACTAGTCACATAGTCACATGTATTAGTCACATAGTCACATGTACTAGTCACAACATAGTCACATGTACTAGTCACATAGTCAAATGTACTAGTCACAACATAGTCACATGTACTGGGTCACATAGTCACATGTACTAGTCACATAGTTACATGTACTGATCACATAGTCACATGTACTAGTCACATAGTCACATGTATTAGTCACATAGTCACATGTACTAGTCACATAGTCACATGTACTAGTCATATGTACAATTTGTATTTGTCATAACAACTAGAGCGGACAACTCTAAAACACAATATTTTACCCCTTACCATACTGACAAGCGAATGAATACGTTCTTCCGATATGCCATGTGTCACCACAGCCGACATCAACCCACTTCCAATTGTACGAGCGCCTCATATAAACGCAGTCCTGTCCTGTGATGTCATTTGGCTCTCCAGGTTTCCAGTAGGACCAGGAGAGACTCGAGTCTACAAATGAACAAGATGAGACATATAGGCACACTAACACTGCAGATGGAAAGTTTGGCTAGTTATTGGTAACTGATACATAGAACACCCAACGACAGGTCGACTAGCAGATCTTTGGCCAAGCGTATGAAAGAGAAATATCAGACAATGAGCACCGTGAGGACCATTGAGCGACTCTCAGTGGAAAGGCCAGGCACGGCGAGCGAATACTACTTATCATACTTTTATCACAATAATGGAGAAAGAGGCCTATGGCCATTAAACATACCGTTTTATGACCCTTACGGTATGAATCACTTTTTCCCAAAGAAATTGCTGCCTTCACGTTGCTGCCATGCGACCATTTTGGTACACGCCAACATTGTTGACATTTATCAAGAGACAATTTTCTTTTTGTCACATGGTATATTCTGTTCTGCATGCCAAGATGGCATATTCTCATACCCACCATGTAACAAAATACAGAACTAAGAGCTGAAAATGTGCTGTCCGATCTTGAGCCTACCTTGGTTGCCCGGACCCTCATCCCACAGCCACCTTCCCTCAACGCTTCTGTCGTGAAGTCCAAGCCAGAAGCCCTGCTTGTCATAGACAGATTTTAGGTTATTTTCCAGGACGCTGACAAGCCAGGTGTGTTTCCTGAAATCCAAAATGAAGCTCGGGAAATGCCCCTCTTACAATAAGGTTGATATTCTGATGTAAATTAAACATCAACCCCCTTACTGCAATTTATACTTGTTGATAAATAGATTTAAGTGACCAATATATTAAGAATGTTCTACCGATAGCTCTCAGATAGCGCTCAACGCTATGTTTAGGTCTAGTCAAGCCAGATGTTAGTAGCAAAAATGTACAAACAATGCAGACACACGGCATCCATTATTCACAAGGAAACAACTCCGGTGCTGCCTGCTAACTCACGCGCTATTCTTGGCGGTGGCTAGGGAGGCTCCTCTAGCGTAACAGTAAGATTTAGCATCTAGCCAAGTTTTCTCTTGCAGTATGAACTGGTAGCACTCATTCCCGTACTGATAGAGATAGCCTGAGCTCTTACTGCTGCTCGGGCATCTTTCGTTATCAGCAATCACACTTACTACAACAAGAAGACAATAAACGATTCTCAGCTGCTCACATGAGTTTCGAAATCGAATGAAATTTTAATTATGAAACATAATCAAGAGTTGAATTACTATTTGATTTAGAAACCTAAAAAGTAAAAGAGAGGAAAGCATGCTTATAATGGCAACAAGAGGAGCAGAGTAGTAGTTGTGCTCCCACACAGAGCTTCCATGAACTGGTATAAAAACACTGAGTTCTTCGGTATGTAATATTAGTCTAGGTTCCTTAACCTAAGCAATGTATTATTTCAAGGCTATTTTGTATAAAACTGTATTACGTGGCCTTATTAAAACAATAAAATAAAACATTGATAACAAAGCAAGTTAATATATCGATAGAACAAAAGCTGTGGTTAGCGTGAGTTCAATGGCGGACAAGTCAAATTCTTTTCATACACGTGCTTGAAGAATCGCCACCTCGAAGCTGGTTGCAATAGAAAACATGGTACTACTAGGGAACATGGTACTACTAGGGAATGTGGTACTACTAGGGATTGTGGTACTACTAGGGAATGTGGTACTACTAGGGAGCATGGTACTACTAGGGAATGTGGTACTACTAGGGATTGTGGTACTACTAGGGATTGTGGTACTACTAGGGAATGTGGTACTACTAGGGAGCATGGTACTACTAGGGAATGTGGTACTACTAGGGATTGTGGTACTACTAGGGATTGTGGTACTACTAGGGATTGTGGTACTACTAGGGATTGTGGTACTACTAGGGAACATGGTACTACTAGAGAATGTGGTACTACTAGGGATTGTGGTACTACTAGGGAATGTGGTACTACTAGGGAACATGGTACTACTAAGGAATGTGGTACTACTAGGGATTGTGGTACTTCTAGGGATTGTGGTACTACTAGGTACTACTAGGGAATGTGGTACTACTAGGGATTGTGGTACTACTAGGGATTGTGGTACTACTAGGGATTGAATTATGTAAAAGTTTTACTATGAAAAACGAATTGAAATGGTTGAGCTTATTTTAGACTCTAACGTTTGACGGTTTGAAGGGGATGATGCCTGACATACACAGAATGCAGTCGAAGGCGCATAGCGCTTGGTGCAGGCAAATACAGTGAAACTCGACCTTCACGGGACCGAGAGAAAGTGTTGAAGTTATCAGAGCGTTCAAGTTATGAGAACACTGTCACAAGTGCATGTATTATTGTATTTATCAGTACATATACAAACTATATATAAATCAAAAACATTGATTGCTTGTTGCAAGTTAAGAGACCTCTCATGTAATGTTTTAACAATTTTTATCAGAAAGTATAAATATTTTCCTTTTATTACTTGAGATTCATTTGTTTGTTTTAGGTGATGTGACTGCCAGGACGTTTTCAAATTAAAATAGGCAAAACCTGATCGCGGTTGAAACGCTCAGAAAAAAAGACATATTTTTCTTTTGAGCGTTTTAACAAAAACCAGTTTTGCCGATTTTTTTCCCGATTTATCTGAAGGTTACCTCGCTTCTCCTTGCTTACGGAGGGCTATCCCCAAGCGGATGTTTGGTAAAATTTGAATTTTTGCAAACCTTTATAAAAGTCGTTAACGAAAATATTTCGCCGATAGTGGTAATAATGACACCTAAGAACTACTAAAAGTTGATGTTTATCTCTATGGCTTGGAATAAAGTGATATTCTAAAGTGATAACAACCGTCTCGATAGCCGTTGGGCAAAAAACTGTTCAAGATAACGAAGTTAAGGTCGAGTTATCTAAAGCAATTTATCATTGCGTGGGAACGGACCAAACAAATCCGTTTGAGCTAACCATGTGTTCGAGCTATCCGAGGGCGAGTTATCCAGAGTTTCACTGTACATGTGTTCCCGCCTGTATCATGTGAAACATGTGTAAACCAGACTAGATCCTCCTTTAATAAATTTATCCTGTCACTGGGTAATACCCTAAGACACTTATATTTCGCTAGTATTTAGTTTCGTGAGTAGCACACAGAGTAAAATTTCGCTGCAACTTAATTTCGCAGCTCTGATGAGTGCGAAAATATAGTGATGTGAAAATAAATACAGTGGAACAAACAAATTAGATTCCTCAGGTCCGGTCCTCTAGTAAAAAAAGTTGTTATATTTGCGACTAGTTTGTATTTGTAACCCGCAGGTATAAATGTATGGCAGAAATCGATAATTCAACGTGATCGCTTGCTGCCATTTGTTTCTTGGACTATCAATGACGTCTCGGTCCTTTCCGTCGTGACCGATATGGTACCAATATTAGATCTCAAGTATTTATAGCAAGCGATGGCCATGGCACGTTTTGAGTTCACAATATTTCAAATTTAAAAAAAATCAAATACAGTACATGTCTCATAAAAAAGAAAATAGATAACAACCAACATCACAACCAGAACTGTATAACATGGTTGGACCTGGTGAGGGTTGTTATCGTTTTTGGTTGGCAGTAAAATTCATCACTACAATAAGTATTATTTAATTGTATGACTTCACCTACCAGACTTTCATCCTCATCAGTTACAAATTCGGTGACTAAACTGATATCATCATCTTCTTCGTTTGTCTTGGCTTTTCCAAAAAAACTTGTTATCTTAATTTGCTTTGTCATGCTGCTCATTCGTTGTATTAACAAATTTACTAGAAATTTCCCAATGAGCTCCATCACACACAAAATTATCTGCATTTCTAATATGACGATTTTGTTGTGGATATCAATGAACTACAGGTCCGTATTTCCTTGGACAGCTGGCCGGCTAAGACGCCCCAACTTTTTAGGAATTTCATAGTCCAACGGCTATAGAAAGGTTTTTATCGCTGTAGAATATCACTTTATTCGAAGCCATAGATACAAACGTCAACTTTTAGTAGTTCTTAGGCGTCATTATTATCTTCATCAGCGGCAAAATATTCTTGTTAACGACTTTTATAAAGGTTTGCAAAATATCAAGTTTTAGCAAACATCTGCTTGCCCATATCCTACTTAATGAACTTGAAATAAAATCGGCAAAAATGATCTTTGTTAAAACGCTTAAAAAAAAGATGTCTTCTTTCTGAGCTTTTTAACTGCATACAAGTTTTGCCTGTTTTAATTTTAAAACGTTTTGTCAGTCACATCAGCTAAAACAAAGCAAATCTCAAAAAATAGAAAAATGTTGATACTTGCCAATAAAATTTTTTAAAACTTCACGTGAGAGGCCCGGCTGAGGCCCTGCATAAGAGAAACCTGTTGGGAGCTTACAGCACCCCCCCCCCTTCTCCACACCCCAGATGTTCATAACTAGTCGTCTAACATTAGCCCCCCCCCCAACTTGCAACCAGTGAATACAGGCCTGCGTAGAACATAGCTATTTAATTTCGAATTTTCGCTAGTTCGTTATGATAGTTTAGTTTCGCGCATGAATTTTTCGCGTGATGATGACTCCGCGAAAACGCGAAAGTTAGATGCCGCGAATACTTAAGTGTCCTAGGGTAAATCACTTTTAGAACTTGAAATTTATGACTGCCAGTTGACGGAGCTCGCTACATGAGCCAGTCAAATGAGAATAACTTGTAACCAACAAATAAGGCAAGATATGCACCTCCATACAAAAGCTTGAAATACCAGTGCCAAAGTCTGTTTATTGGAGGAACACTTGGCAGCGCAGAACAGCATTGCCACATGTAATTGTGTTAAGCACATCAGATATGTGATAAAAAGTTGGCAGAATAGATGTCATGTAGGCTACATGGACAGTCGTCTCATCCTAAAATATCAGTCTGGTTACTGATAAGGTTACAGAAATGTCACGTTCCTAGAGTCCTGGTTGCAACTATATGCATGGCATGATAACCTTCCGTTGGTTAACTAGCAATTGTTAGCTGACCCATGTGTCTAGAAAGAAATACCAAAGTCTGGCTAGTGGAGTCATATATGGATGGTCTCTCTTCTCTTTCTCCCGACTAGAGGATAGTTACCTATCTGACTTAACGATGAACTTAAACCAAATTTTAGGTTTTATCAGAAATTATCAAGTATCACTATTTCTCTATCATTTGCAATTGTTGTTGATGTTTGAAGTGATCTGACTGCCAGGATGTTTCAAGATTAAAATAGATAAAACCTGATCGCGATTAAAACACTAGATCAAGCGAAAGTGTGATTATGATGTCTATAGTTGTAAAGAGACCGACACAACGAGGACATGTACCGCTGCAACTTGAGCGCTATGTATGATATTAACTACAGCAGCCACGGCGACTAGTGATGCCATTTCATACATGCTCCTCTTCTGAGCATTTTAAATGCCATCAAATTGTGTCAATTCTAATCTTGAAACATTATGGCAAAAATGATCACCTCAAACATTAAAAAACAATCACAAATGATAGAAATATATCGATATTTTCTGATAAAATCCACTTAATTTTGTGTAAGTTCATTTTACTATAGAATAGGTCAAAAGTTGATTTCGTTCCCTGCAGTAATTCAATCACTCTATCTGATGTGTCTAAACACTGACAGCTCTGAGTCAATCTACATGTCAATGACAAGCAGCCTTTCGTAGCTCAATATGGCAAGGATCTGGCGGCACCAGGGTATGCGTAGAGATTACCATTAAACCTTTAATTGAACACCACCTCCATTTAGCCACAACTTTGATCTTCACAAACCCATAATAGAAAGTGATCAGTAGAAAAGTGTCCACAAAACTGTGCTACTAATGATTACATGACATCAATAACGAGTAGTTCTTTGTTGTTCCTGTCTGTATCGAAGTCAATTTTCTACCTCCAGGCTCCAAAGCTTTTCAGCTTTTTCCTTAAAAGTTTGAAAGCAGCACAATAGAAATAATTTTCAACTATATCAGGCTAATAGTAGCTCTTTGTTTAACGCGGTCTTGGTACTTCAAAGTATATAAAAAATTGTTTATATATACGATGGTACATGAACGACTAGTTTTAGGCTAAAAGTTGCGCTTGACGCACAGGTGACTAAAAATTTATAGTTACATGTATTCGTGCTAAATGCAACGCGTAGAAGAACTTCAGAAGAGTTGAGGTCAGAAGATGTTGTGGAAGGTATTGAACAACCAGATGATGTTCATTCCATCGAAAGCAACAATCAGAATGCAGCTAACCGAGCAAATGATGCAAATATTTTTGTTTTAAAAACGTTAATTTTTGTTTCTACATGTAATATAAGTATGATTCGTTTATGTCACTTGTTCATGAATATATATTTGAATTATTTGATATATTATTGTTGTTATATAACATATAAATTTGCAGATTTATAGCATATTATTTGATAGCATCATTGCAGTAATCTGATCTTACAGTGGGCCAGCACTCCTTATTCTCTTTCTATTGCACATAGAAAGCTAATTTTGGCTGCAAACTGTAGCAAACATATCAATGAGTGCAATGAGCTTTTATACAGCATTGGTAAATGTACCAATAAAATGAAAACATGCCTTTAAATTCAGAATGAAATAAAACGGCTATAATACCATCGCGGGTTAATTGTAAGCAAGATAGAGATAACAAGATGACTGATAGAGATATCTCTCAGCTTCTCAAGGCATATTTATTAAGAGATCTTTGACAAGTTGGAAGTAGGTTAGCAGATTTCTTGCATCCAAAAGGGCTAATGTCACTTACCACAAAAAGGGCAAATATAGGTGACAATCGCTTCACCCATAAAATGATTAAATTTATCTTTCCAAAATGCTGACAATTTATTTGAAAAATGCAACACCATCCTCCATTTGAATGCCACATCTATTTCACTACCACTATGGGGCAAGTGTTAAAAATAGAGCACAATGCGGTTCAAACAGAGGCTTTACAGTATCTGCGGTTGACAGGGTACAGTGGAGAGGAAGTGGTTAGACGGAAACATACCTGAAGTTGTCCTTTACACATACCTTTCTACGATGAATAATCCTATATTGGTGAGTAATTATAAACTATCTAAATACATTGAATGTTTTGCATAGCTCGGTTTTTAACACCTTGGCAACACAAAATATATTACAAAAATGCTCTAGAGACGGTTTAAAACTGAAAAAATGACATACATCTCATGCAGCCAAATCGACAATTTTCAGTAAAATGGCTGGCAGTAGGCCGTAGGCTTAAGCTAAATTTGTACATGGATGGCAGTGAAAGGGTTAAACCTGCAATTGCTCATATCACCAGTCATCAACCTTCCCTTGCCAGTGGACTCAGACATGTCCAGCCAAGATCGCGAAGTCATTGTTTGTGTAACGAAACTTTTTAGAAAACATGCATAGCCTCTAATTGCAGTGAGCTAAGGAGACGTACTCGACTTTTAAAGGAATGCTCGCACACAGTGATAAGATAACCTGAGAATTCTAATTTAAACGACTGAAAGCGCACGCCTCAAACTTTAACAGGCTTGAATAAGGTTCTTGGGTTGGTTCAATAAAGGCGCTATCATGCTGAATAAAATGTGACAGTGTTCAGTAAAGCCTTTATAAGTAGGCCTATAGCCTTTCAACCTTGATAGACTCGAATACTGTTCGTATGACATAAACGATGTTTTCTTTAAAACGTTGAAAGAGACACCATTGCAATAATTAATAATTGTCCCCCCCAGGGGACAATTTTTTATTCTGGTAAAATAATTGATTTTACCAGAATGCAAGTTTATGGCGGGTAATTATTTCTTATCGATGTTCACCAACGTACAGCAGCGACAATTTGCCATTTTGTTAATATTGAAACATTTTCAGAAAGAACACTGAATTGTTCATAAATTTAATAATAGCACTCTCAGTCCTGTAGACCATAACAAACAAAAATTACAAAAATTCGAGTTGAAAACCAACATTTGGAGTCAATCGTTGCGCAGGTTGACCATCTTGATAACAGTAAATATTTAATATATTAAATGTAAAAAAC
This sequence comes from Watersipora subatra, assembly GCF_963576615.1. Lineage (NCBI taxonomy): Eukaryota > Metazoa > Bryozoa > Gymnolaemata > Cheilostomatida > Watersiporidae > Watersipora > Watersipora subatra. The sequence goes on along the minus strand of NC_088716.1, from coordinate 59,442,020 downwards.
CACTACAAAATGAAATATGTATAAAAATCGTAAAAATACTACAGTTAAAAATACAATAATTGTCTTTTCTTATGTCTTCTTGTAGTGGAGGCAGTGCACCATCCGTGAAAGTGAGATAGGTTTAATAACAAATGCAGAAGTTGTTTACGTTGTCGCCTAAACGTCGGCGCCATATTGACTTAGCTAAATTTATTAACAACTCCGAAGAAACTAATGATACAGAATTTTATGGGCAGTTTGTGAGCGTGCCCATTATATCGTTTTCTAGTGAATCGCTCAAGTGTATTTATGCACACATCAGCGATATCTCCTCCCTCCTCATGACGCTCGCGATAAAATTGCCTAGTGTGTTTGGACCTTAATTATCGTATACTCCTGTTATTGCAAAACTAGCACGATTTTTATACAAATACGAAAATTACGGGGTGTTCAAAAGTACCCATTGTTAATAGAAGTGCAAGCAACACAACATGATAAGGCTAGGTCAATATCACACACTTGATGACAAATAATATTGAAACCGGATCTCATCTGTTTAGTCTTGGAAAAGCCTGAGTACCATGAATATACATGCCAACCTGGGATTCTTCAAAATCAGTACCATACGCACCAAATCTTGTACTTTATCGTCACTCATACAAAAAGCTCTGTCTAGGAACTATGTTTTTTGAAAGTTGCGCAACATTCCAGATGGGAACTTTCCTATAATATAAGAAGCTTGAATAACAAGCTGATCGAATTAGTAACAATACAGAATGATCTCGGCGCTTGCTCCCATTGTTAACACGCACCCATCAATTGAGCTTCAACAAGCTCAAAAGGAAACTGGGCCGCGAGGCGAGTCAGTGCAATACCAGAAGTACAGCAATGCGTCATCTACAGAGAAACCAACTCGAACACTCACTAGCTGTGTTCATGCCACAGAGGAACTCATTAAAATGTTTTTGTTACCAAACATTCAGGTCATTTGCCCTCCTTGCCTGCATTTATTGAAAGCTACTGCCTAACCAGCCAATTCGTCAAGAAGATTGGCGTAATTGCTGACCCTTGAGAACAAATTTCCATATCAATATGGTCCAGCTACTGCTTGGTAGGTAGGGACAACAGCTGTATACTAAAACCTTTCATAGTAGTCACGGCACAATCACTAGCATCATTAGCTAAGTAAACACCATTGTGGTCAGTGCAGTACATCACCCACTCCATTTCAATCCTGCTGTATTTACCAGGCAGTTAAGTACAGAGAGACAAACAATGCTCTGAGAGGCCTGACTGCCTACTAGCTGACGAATAGAGAGAGAGAGTTGAGCGCGTACACTATTAGATATTCCGTAAATGAAGTATACACCCATTTCCCATTGTCTTGTAACAGGGTACTAGCGACCCTAATTGTAACAAGTAGGGTCGCTAGTACCCTGGATAGAACTAAATTATATAAGGATGTCACAAAATTGTCTGCCAATAGCTGCTATCAACAAGACAATTACATTAGTCACTACTATATAGGAGAGCCTAGGATGGCAGCCTAACATCTGATCATCATGGTCCCTAATGTTAACCATATGGGAGCCTAGGTTGACATGCTACTGGTTTAATGATATTGTTACAGATAACTAACCAAAGTGATCACTACAAAGTGATAAATAACCTTCATCAACAACCAGATATATTTAGTAACAAATGTCATTTGAATTGGAAAATTTGTACACATGATTTTAGTTTCATTGATCAACTAGTTGTATATTAATGATAACAATACAGTAAAACCTCCACTAACAAAAGACCCCGAATACAGTAAAACCTCCACTAACAAAAGACCCCGAATACAGTAAAACCTCCACTAACAAAAGACCCCGAATACAGTAAAACCTCCACTAACAAAAGACCCCGAATACAGTAAAACCTCCACTAACAAAAGACCCCGAATACAGTAAAACCTCCACTAACAAAAGACCCCGAATACAGTAAAACCTCCACTAACAAAAGACCCCGAATACAGTAAAACCTCCACTAACAAAAGACCCCGAATACGAAATGTCAATGTTATGAAAAGTCTTCTCTTAGAAATGTTATTCCGAATAACAAAAGATGCTTTTAAATACGAAAGATGAGAACTGAAAATTTACAAAATGTGCTGCTGGCCGTTTAAGTGGATGGGCAGCTCGGTTCCAAAGTGGTGCGTCCGAGCTGCTCTGCGATTGGCTGACGCCCAACAACTTTCTTCCTTCCTAGACAGCCAACGTTACAGGTAAACAAAAAATATCAATCATAGTTTTTATTCATTATTTTTCTGTTTTTTCTTTTTTCCACGTTTACTTTTTATATTTATACGCAGTAATCTAATTCTAGCATGTATTTCTAGCAGGTTTTAACCATTATATATAATTTATAAACCTATTATGCCTGGGTTTTGTGGGACTTGGAACGATTAGGGAATTTATAGGGTAAAATTCATTTCTACTTACAAAATTTCACATTTACAAATGAATTAATTTCACAAGCAGAGTTTCTACAGCAAGACACAAAATGTAAAAAAATAAATCGAGTGAGTAACGATCAACAGAAAGCTATTTCTGTTGTGACTGTAAGTTATGGACACATGAACAGGACTGGAAGCTTGCCGACAAGTACGGTCAGTGGTAGATGTAGCAGTAGAGACAAACAGAGTAACTTACTCATCGGATAGAACTAGACACGTACAGTCAGTGGTAGATGTAGGAGTAGAGACACACAGAGTAACTTACTCATCGGATAGAACTAGACACGTACAGTCAGTGGTAGATGTAGGAGTAGAGACACACAGAGTAACCTACTCATGGAATAGAATTAGACACGTACAGTCAGTGGTAGATGTAGGAGTAGAGACACACAGAGTAACTTACTCATCGGATAGAACTAGACACGTACAGTCAGTGGTAGATGTAGGAGTAGAGACACACAGAGTAACCTACTCATGGAATAGAATTAGACACGTACAGTCAGTGGTAGATATAGGAGTAGAGACATACAGAGTAACTTACTCATCGGATAGAACTAGACACGTACAGTCAGTGGTAGATATAGGAGTAGAGACACACAGAGTAACCTACTCATGGAATAGAATTAGACACGTACAGTCAGTGGTAGATGTAGGAGTAGAGACACACAGAGTAACTTACTCATCGGATAGAACTAGACACGTACAGTCAGTGGTAGATGTAGGAGTAGAGACACACAGAGTAACCTACTCATGGAATAGAATTAGACACGTACAGTCAGTGGTAGATGTAGGAGTAGAGACACACAGAGTAACTTACTCATCGGATAGAACTAGACACGTACAGTCAGTGGTAGATATAGGAGTAGAGACACACAGAGTAACCTACTCATGGAATAGAATTAGACACGTACAGTCAGTGGTAGATGTAGGAGTAGAGACATACAGAGTAACTTACTCATGGGATAGAACTAGACACGTACAGTCAGTGGTAGATGTAGGAGTAGAGACACACAGAGTAACTTACTCATCGGATAGAACTAGACACGTACGGTCAGTGGTAGATGTAGGAGTAGAGACACACAGAGTAACCTACTCATGGAATAGAATTAGACACGTACGGTCAGTGGTAGATGTAGCAGTAGAGACAAACAGAGTAACTTACTCATCGGATAGAACTAGACACGTACAGTCAGTGGTAGATATAGGAGTAGAGACACACAGAGTAACTTACTCATGGAATAGAATTAGACACGTACAGTCAGTGGTAGATGTGGCAGTAGAGACACACAGAGTAACTTACTCATCGGATAGAACTAGACACGTACAGTCAGTGGTAGATGTAGGAGTAGAGACACACAGAGTAACTTACTCATCGGATAGAACTAGACACGTACAGTCAGTGGTAGATGTAGGAGTAGAGACATACAGAGTAACTTACTAATCGGATAGAACTAGACACGTACAGTCAGTGGTAGATGTAGGAGTAGAGACACACAGAGTAACTTACTCATCGGATAGAACTAGACACGTACAGTCAGTGGTAGATATAGGAGTAGAGACACACAGAGTAACTTACTCATGGAATAGAATTAGACACGTACAGTCAGTGGTAGATGTAGGAGTAGAGACACACAGAGTAACCTACTCATGGAATAGAATTAGACACGTACGGTCAGTGGTAGATGTTGGAGTAGAGACACACAGAGTAACCTACTCATGGAATAGAATTAGACACGTACGGTCAGTGGTAGATGTGGCAGTAGAGACACACAGAGTAACTTACTCATCGGATAGAACTAGACACGTACAGTCAGTGGTAGATATAGGAGTAGAGACACACAGAGTAACCTACTCATGGAATAGAATTAGACACGTACAGTCAGTGGTAGATATAGGAGTAGAGACACACAGAGTAACTTACTCATGGAATAGAATTAGACACGTACAGTCAGTGGTAGATGTAGGAGTAGAGACACACAGAGTAACCTACTCATGGAATAGAATTAGACACGTACGGTCAGTGGTAGATGTTGGAGTAGAGACACACAGAGTAACCTACTCATGGAATAGAATTAGACACGTACGGTCAGTGGTAGATGTGGCAGTAGAGACACACAGAGTAACTTACTCATCGGATAGAACTAGACACGTACAGTCAGTGGTAGATATAGGAGTAGAGACACACAGAGTAACCTACTCATGGAATAGAATTAGACATGTACAGTCAGTGGTAGATGTAGGAGTAGAGACATACAGAGTAACTTACTCATCGGATAGAATTAGACACGTACAGTCAGTGGTAGATGTAGGAGTAGAGACATACAGAGTAACTTACTCATGGGATAGAACTAGACACGTACAGTCAGTGGTAGATGTAGGAGTAGAGACATGCAGAGTAACTTACTCATAGAATAAAATTAATTTGGCTCATACATTTTTGTATCATATTTCCATTACTTTGTTTCATATTTGAATTTTAACCAGCCACACCAATTTCTCGTAAGTAAATCAATTATATGAAAAACTTCAAACATTTTGTGCGTATGTTGATATTATAATAATGACGGGTTATAACTATACGCATCGCTAGACATTAGATTTGCCAGCAAATTCCCATAATTTGACTTCAGTGTGGTAGAGCCTATAAAATGTGGTATGTTTCCACCCCTGTTGATGTCAGAGAGAAAAAATTGAGGTCAACTCTAAACATAAAAACAAAACACAACCGGATAATGATATTGGATGGACTAGATTGGCGTGATTGGCTCCGTGCCAGCTGTTATCGTTTAAGGTCAAAAAGCTAACAATTTTCCCTAATCCGAACAGATAGTGACAGTAAGATGAACTGATCAAACATGATTTACAAGGCTTATGCACCAACTAAAACGTAAAAATTTCCTACTGAGCATTAGAACCCAAAAGGCCCTAGCTCCGCAGATGTTTTTCTTGAATTGGTAAAAATTTACGTTATCAAAACAACAGTTCCCGGCATGAACAGCAACTAATTCAGTGTATGACTAGCTTTTTTGACAATGGTTAAAATCAGTGAGTAGGTCTAAAGATGCATTCTCCAGTTGACACTCTACTTTGCACCGTGAAGTTGATTTGTTCCAAGTACAGCTTCATACGTTAAAATCATATGTTAAAACCATCAAACACTGAGCAATTATTCCAATGAGAATAGACTAAAAGGTTCCTTTCAGATTGCCTATGTGTATGGATACGCAGTTGGGTTACACTTTTACCCCCTTCCCACCCCTCCGTAATTGTAGGGGAATACAGTCAGTTCCACTTTAAATGGGTACATGAGGGTACGCATAAATAGGTAGGGTATATTGACAGAGAGTTGAGGATGTATAGCGACGAAAGACCCAAGAAATTTACAAATATTGTAATATTCAAGGCTATGATAACTGAATGAAAACCTTATGACTGCGCTTGTTGTATGCTATGTGTTTTATTGGACTAATTTACCTGTAATCGGTTATTTCAGGATCGGTCGCTTGTCGGGGAGAAACGCATATACAGAATAATTCCATGTTTATGGATACGAATTAGACTTAGCGGTACGACATTCAGCGAAAAATATTTTTTGCTAGTTTTGTTGCACATATCCCTTTAGGGCATGATAGGACATCTAAAAGCGTTTTTATTATGTTTCGTAGCATAAAACTACAATAATTTGGCAGTAAATGCAGCAAAGAGACAGGCTTAATACCGACTTATTATATAAACTAATACAACAGATTAAACTAATAATGCAACAACCAATAAAGAGGAGTTTTCACTGTTACAATACCTCAAAAATACGCAAACACGCATGTAGAGTAGGTATGGAGGCGAAGGTGGTAATAACTAAACTAAGAGATGTTTTCATTAACTTGTCTTAGATAACTTTTATCGTCTTTTGCACTTGAGCAATTTCAAAATTTTCAAGCATTACAAACTGCTAGACAGGTAAAGTAAAATATTTGCTAGAAGGTTACGATGTAGGTCACAAAATTTGTAAGCAGAGGTTTAACTAGATTGCCTTGGCTTCAAAAGTTAATGGGATACCATTGATTTGCAATCAACCGTGGCAGTCTGAAGGCAGGCAAGTAAGATAACTTTTCAAATATTTAGAACGACTCCAAAAATGATTCCAAGTATAACACTAACAGCACAACACTGCCAAGATCCCTATTCTTAAACTGCAGTTATAGAAGTGTTCGGAATTGCAACACAGCCTCCTCAGTAGATGTTTGTGGGAGTAGTTCTATAGTTCTATGATGAGACTGTGGGAAGATAGTGAGGAGGAAGGCAGAGCAGCACAGTGACTCAAGATGAGAAGAGATAGGATCGCGTCGATTGATACAGAACTATCGAGTGATACAGAACTTTCAAGTGATACAGAACTATCGATTGATACAGAACTGAGATATAGTTCTGACTCTAGTCCGACTCCGGCATTACGGCATGTATGGGGGTGCAAAACAGATTTGGCGACTCGGGTAGATAGGGAACTGTGTGGGAGATTGCCATTCGCAGCAAATGAACCAGCATAGTAAAATGACAGTGAAAGCTGCATTAGCATTATAACCTGCATGTATTTGCATTAGCAATTAGATTATTCAATCGAGGCATCACTATCTCGAGAGAATAATATCGCTTTTGGTATTTGTAGGTTTATTTTGCCACGATATCAATTTTAAGACAGTTTTGGGCTCCCTACCCGAAGACCCTATGTAGAAAGCATGTGATGGATTAATGTATGGCATCCAGATTCCGATCTAGAACTTCTCACAATTGCAGAAGAACTATGGTAGTGTAGGCCGTGATTATGGTACATAAAAGTACATGATAACTGAGTGAGATAGGGTTAAGTGATAGTAGATAATTCCAAAGCTGACCATCTCTGTGTAACTAGTATGATATTACAAAGCCGTAATCAAGCATTTGGTGTATAAAAAATGCGTATGACCTATGCTACGAGTGTGTGGATTTTTTATGGCCATTCTCTAATCATATAAGTGAAAGCCGCTTGTAGGGAATGGATGTTTTTAAATATTTTATCACCCATGCCTCACTTTGCAAGGAATCTGAAAATTGTCAATGAACAGGTAGAGAAAAAATAGAGGGTTGCTTTCACTAAAACTATATCATCAAACTAGGATAGAATTTGAGCTGCTCTCTGCCCAAACAGCTAGAACTGCAACTGTTCCTTTATCATTTTCTAATTTTGGCTTTCTGTTGCCAGAAGCTTCAGCTAAATTGTTGAGTTACTATCTTGGCAATCGGGCATTTACAAAGTCAATAAGTATAGGCATGTCTGCTGTCAGCTTTTGAAGATGCCAGATTGAGCGATTTGAAATTGTTTGACCTCAAGCGGCTCAAATGTTCCTCTCTTATACCAGCTGAATGAAGCTATGCTTTAATGGAATGAGTCAGAGTGGAACGATCACCCCATACAAGCATCATATGCGTGCGCAGTTACTTTACGCTTGTCAACCGTTATCACATCATATCTTAAGCAATCAATCATCTTAGACTTCTCAATTACTTCACACAAATTTCATGCATTTCTAAAACTGCTATTGTTAGACATTGCTAGAAGTAAAGTAGAAATTGTATCTCACCTGCAAAAGTGAAAAGTAGGACAGCAGTATTGAACATCATGTGAAGCTTGAAAAGAGGCACGAGTTGGCTGTGGCGTGTAGGCTACTATGTCAAAAACACAAATCAAAATAAAACACAGATATAGCAACATGAACAGAGTTCAGATAACAAGTGCCTTACTAGTTATGAAAAACTACACAAACAAACAGATCAATTGTTGCTAAATGATTTGTGTTCCATCCTAATAGGCTTATACATCCTAATTGGCAATACAATTGAATCGGAAATTAGTCAATTGTGCGTGTAAACATACTGACTAGTTGCACTTTATTACAAATCTTTGTAAAAACAGCAAAATGTGTCAAAATATTCTTTACAAATTTTTCCTAACCAATGAGGCAAAATAGCAATAATATTGAGTCGTCATGGTGGCCAGTTCCTTAGGGGTGACAATTTAAGCAAATCAGTACTCACTCTCCGTCGCTTGTGTTGTGTGATGTTTACGAAGCCATTAGCTCACTAGCCGAAAGACCCCACTAATGGAAAAATCGAGTCGGCTTAGAAATAATCAACACGTTAGTCGTACTACTACACTAATTAACTAATCAAATGCATTCATAATAAAACTAACGATGAAGCAGAGTAGAAGAACTGTGCAGGAATCCCAGAAGCTAGATAATTATACTAATAGCACATGCCCCGCACAGAATGTTTGTTTCGCTGTTATTATCAGCGTTACCGTTGCACAATAAACGCGAAATCTGCCATATTATAATGCTTAGAAATCCATATACATGTAATGAGTTCCGGTAATTCACGCTCTGATAATTACCGTATACATTTAGTAAATTAGAAAAATGACAAAATATGTGTACATAGTTTGCATACTTGAACAAAAAATACTGACTTACCATCTAACTACGTATGCTCCAAGTTACGTATGAGAGATATAATACAACGACAAGGCAGCTACCAACGGTGTAGTACTCTAGATCTATACAAGCACTGCCACACACTCTTCAAATACGTATAGCCTAATAACATACAATTTACCGAGGCGTGCGTTAGTTACTGAGACAGGTTTATTGAATATAGACTAGCAAACTCTATTTTCAATAGCTCGGATTGATCCAATCCACTTTCGAGTTGAAAAATAAAAAAGTGATTGGCTCAGCTGAAATTGGATCGTTGTCAATAGCTACGAACTTATCTATAATCGTTCTCCGCAATCGAGAGCCGGAACGCGCAACAACTGATATGAACAACCGATGATGAATAATGTGGCATAGAAGTAAACTCTGATAACAGTTTTTTTCATATAATAAGCTAAACCATAGAAACAATCCAGAAACTTTTTCTGAAACATTTTAGTAACACGAGCTTTGCCGAGTTCACAGAGTTTGTAGAGAGAAAACAAACCATTTAAATTATACTTTATTTTGACCCCCTGTTGTCAATATTCAAGACTTCTCAAGTTTGTTAGCAAAATGGCGCCTAACGGCTTCTAAACTGTTGTTTTACTTTGCAAGATGGACAACAACAAAATATTTGATTAAGTATAATACTGAATGACACGAGGCAAGACTGGTGTGGACAGAAGATGATAAAGTAAACTTGACTTTACTTTATCAAATACTAATGCTTCACATTATTTACCAAAAGAAGTTGTGAATAGTTATATTTTATGGTGCATCTTGCTAAACTTGTGAGGGTGAAGCGATCAAGCCAACACTTTGACAATTTTATGATAAAGGCCCCAATACATTGCTCAAGATTTGATAAGATACCATCAGCTAAATTTATAATGTATAAGAAGAGATAAGCGAGTTTGATGGTTACGCGCCAACATTTGTACACAAGTTCAGGTGACCCATATCAATAGTTTGCACTCATTTGTGATGATATGATTTTTGATCACACCAAAAATTGCAGCATTACATGTTTGTGTCATACGTGCACATTACTTACTTACATTACTTACACGTCTGTGTTTAATAACAGCCTCTTTTGTTTAAGTATATATTTGGTAAAGTTTTAGTCGGTGCTAATTTAGCTAGTATTATGCTTTCTTTTTAGACCTCAAACATTTCCAAACACTTATTTTGTGTATACATGTATATATAAGATATATAGGCAAGACCTATATATTCTATCCAATATATATATATATATATATATATATATATATATATATATACCAACAACAATCTACTCAGGTGAGTTGCAGAAAAGTGCGCTAATGGGAACAGCTAAGATCTTGAGGCGAGTGCTCAAACTCCCAGGTCTCTGGTAGGAGACCCGAGTTAGAGCAGAATTTACCACCCATATGGGGTATCAGGGGTGAGGAAACAATTTATATATATATATATATATATATATTCTATAGCATTATGTAAAATATTGTATATAATATTATTATGTAATTATTATATATACTATTATATATAGCCTATGTAATATATACAATATTATATAATATTAAATCCCATATATTGTATATCATTATATATTGTTACATTATAGTATATATATATTACAAATTTTCTATAGTTTCTAATATTATATAAAATACACATTATATATACTACATAATATCTGTTATATTATATGAAATATGTATTACGACATATATATTTTGAAGTATACTCAATCGATGTTAAAGGTTGACTTGCAACAAAATTTACATAACAGTTATTTGGTATTAAAAGATTCACTATGTCTTATTCTGTTGTGTTGTAAGTGCCAAATATGTGGAAATAAGATTACAAGCTCTTAAAAGCTCAAAAACGAAAAGCTGCCGTAGATTGGAATCTCTTTATTTCGATGACGTAGCCACGAAGTTTGGTTATCGTCTTGTCACGTATGTTCTCACCTGAATTGAAAGGCCAATACAAAGCTCAATAGAAAACTTATCGTAGTACTAGTTTATGACAAACACTTCGGGTTTTACCGAAGACCCCATATCAAATATAGATGCTCGCTGCTTTACAGTCTTTTTCGGCCTGGTCTAATTGGCAAGTCGTAATCTAATCATGTGACCCAATACTTCGCAAATAATTTTTGCAGCACTTTTCGATTATCACAGGTGACCAACAGGCTCGTCATGATTATCAGACAATAATATGTACTCCTTTGAGGTAAGGTTAAAAAGTTAAATGAAGTTTTGCGGTAAGTTATAAGATATCAGTGCTAAAAGTGACAGCATTACAACAGCCTTACAATGACGATAAAACAGACGTGTAAGAACAATAGACATGGTTTTATTGAATGCGTGAAGTATATTTCAGAAAATATTTCGACGAATAAGGTTGCATGAAAGTGTAAACAGAAACCATCTCTCACAAATGCGTCATATTTGAGTCGTTTTGGAAAGAGAATCCAAACTACGGCGGTCTCGTGTAGCTGCGATTAACTGTTCGTTTTTGAGTTTTTAAAAGCTTGTAATCACCTTTCCACATATTTGGCACTTACAACACAACAGAGTAAGACATGGTGAATCTTTTGATACCAAATGACTGTAATGTGAATTTTGTTGCAAGTAAACCTTTAACTATTTCAGGCCAAGGAAGAATCTAATTTAAGAGACCCATTTGCTTCCTTTTGAATGAGCAGGTGACCTGTTCAATGGGCAGGTGGGTTGAGGGCAGGTGACCTGTTCAATGGGCAGGTGAGAGGTTGGCAGGTCACTTGTTTAATGGGCAGGCGCAGAGAGGTCAGCTCGCCTGTTTAATGAGCAGGTGCAAATAGGGCAGGTTACCTGTTTGATAGGCAGGTGAAGGGAAAACAAGTTAGCTGTTTAATGGGCAGGTGTGGAGGAGGGCAGGTTACCTGTTTGATAGACAGGTGAGGGGAAAACATGTTAGCTGTTTAATGGGCAGGTGTGGAGGAGGGCAGGTTACCTATTTGATAGACAAGCGAGGGAAAGCGCAGCTACATTTCAGAAACAAGTTCAGGGAGGCTGAATAGCATAATGGACCTCAGGTTGCACCTGAGTAGGCTACATATGGCAGTAGAATATTAGTAATGGCAACACTAAGTATTTTGTAGAGAAATGGGAACTGACAATTGCTGAAGTGGTTACCGATACTATTTGTTTAGCAGAGTAAAAGTCTAAAGACTGAATGTGTGAGTATACTACTAGTTTATTAGTAGTGAAAAAGGATTCAATAACTAGTCAACTTATTACAGTTCTATTAGTCATCGCTCACAGTCTAACAGCTCCAAACCCCATCTAGTACCCTCCACTAAAAGAGTTAGTTGACTAAATTATCAGTTGATTTACGTGTTATATAGCCTGTGATTGATATAGCCTGTTGATATGGCCTGTCAGAGCAAGCATTAATCCGTGGCTGACCTATAGCATTAGTGACTATGGCTATGTGTGGCTATGTAATTACCAACTATGTCTGCTTTTTTTTAAATTGTAATTCCAGAAAAGACCATCAGTTAAGCAAGCATAAAAAGACTTGAAAGATTTAAAAATCTTACAAAAGCACTTGAGAAATGATCTATTATTGTTGACTTGCTGAGTTTTTTGAAAATTAGAAGCATATACGATGATGCGCTGTTGGCATCATGTAGAAGTTCTTCAATGGCTAAAATATTTTGTACATGTATTATGAAGTCGAGAAAAACACCAAGACATCAGTACCATGAGTATAAAAGGCCAATCTTAAAGACACCAAGACATCAGTACCATGAGTATAAAAGGCCAATCTTAAAGACACCAAGACATCAATACCATGAGTATAAAAGGCCAATCTTAAAGACACCAAGACATCAGTACCATGAATATAAAAGGCCAATCTTAAAGACACCAAAACATCAGTACCATGAGTATAAAAGGCCAATCTTAAAGACACCAAGACATCAGTACCATGAGTATAAAAGGCCAATCTTAAAGACACCAAGACATCAGTACCATGAGTATAAAAGGCCAATCTTAAAGACACCAAGACATCAGTACCATGAGTATAAAAGGCCAATTTTAAAAACACCAAGACATCAGTACCATGAGTATAAAAGGCCAATCTTAAAGACACCAAGACATCAGTACCATGAGTATAAAAGGCCAATCTTAAAGACACCAAGACATCAGTACCATGAGTATAAAAGGTCAATCTTAAAGACACCAAGACATCAGTACCATGAGTATAAAAGGTCAATCTTAAAGACACCAAGACATCAGTACCATGAGTATAGAAGGCCAATCTTAAAGATTTTTGTTTTACTCCATTTAATCAGAAAAATGGCTGGCTTACTTTTTCTGATACATTTTAAAATTAAGAAGTGTATTTGTTGATAAAATTACTTAGCCACTAGAGATGCTTTCAATATAACAACAACATGCTGAAACTTGTTATGAATGCCATAATGAACATAGGCTAAACGCGCCAAACGGCTAATCACTGCTTTCGCGGATGTAAAGTTTTCAAACCTTTTGTTGCTCAGACAAAGCGATTTGTAAGAAATTTCTCGTTAGCCTTTCAACTGGCAGCGATCAGCCACCAAGTATTACACTAACAGCCTTTAACTACCGCCTTACCTAGCCTTACCTCACTACTAGCTACAGGCTGATATTCAATACTTACTCTCAGCTTGGCCTGGGCAGGTGTCTCTTGAGCAATAGCAGGCAGGCTTTCCTTCCCCTAGTAAATCCCTAACAAGCCGTAAAACAATAGCCTGATAAATACCAGATGAGCATATTTAAATTCTAAGTTGAGGTGCAACGAGTGACTCAACTATGGTCGCAAGAAGCGCCACTTATGATAGGAGCAAAAGCCTCTTAAGGTCTTGTGATTTGCGGAGTGTTACCTAAATAATTCTGATGTGGTAAAAATAAAAATATACCCGATGAGTTGGAGACCCAACTTTGCAATAAAATCTCTTTAAATAATTACAACAGAAGGTAAAAAGAGATTCACCTAATTACACACAAAAAATTAGATATTATGCAAGTCGTCTTATAAGCCTTAGTAAGTTGTACTCAACCACTAAGTGTACACGAACCTGTTTTATGTTCTGAGTGAAGGCTTGTAGAAATGAGCTAGCTTATCATATAGAAAAATACATGTATCCTAATCTCTAGTTGACACAAGGACGAAACTTCGCCGCGCCTTAAAATAGAGAGAAAAATTAGTTTTGTCTGACAGACCACACCGTACCAAAGTTTCTTTAGTCGTTTTGTCCGACTCATCGACTCAGCCAATGATAATGCAAGCTATATTATGCATGAGCCTGAACTTCATTACTTTCTTGTAAACAATCGACCAATAGCATAGATTTGATGGGGAGTCGACAAAAGCTATAACTAACCAATCATATGGCTCCTCTTCCCTAAGGCTCTTGCGAACTCTAACGTCGCTTGATTCCCATGAAACCTTAACAGAGTCATCATTTTGGCTCAAGCGAGTTTGTTAAAATGTTTCATTGGAGATTCATCTTTGGGTGAACTCGGCATGATGGATGTACTTTAGTTAATCATCACAAGTTTGCCGAAGAACTGGGTCGATCAGTAGATGGCTTTTGTGCGCGGAGGGAACAATCAGATAGACAACAATGAAATACTCTTGAAATATTAAAATGATTTATACCTTATTACCTGTTCTCTCCTATAAAACAAACTAAGATTTGAAAAATGCGTTTGACGCTAAAACTGATAACTTGTTAAGACTTCCGTATATCAACCAATGCTTGCACATAGGAACTCACTGTGTTGCTCAACACGCAATGATATGACCGAACCTGGGTATTTATCACCTGACAAATGGCAGCTTAACTTCAGACTAGCGCAGATGGATCGTTGGCATTTATATAATATCAATCTGAACAACTCGCTATTCAAACTTGAGATTTCACTAGTAAAATATTTGAAACAGTAAAGTGCTGAGAGAGCGTTGAAGATATTAAGGATAGGTTTATCCAATCGAAATCAGTGAATTGAATTAGGATGAGGTGAAGTCAGGATTTGTATAATGAAATTTAACACTAGGAAAAGTTTGCTTTATGAAAGAAACACACATGTACTTATTGAGGAACAAATCCTGTTGGTATAGCTTCCTGTTACAATGCTCATCGTCTTCAAATGCAACTCGATGCTCTACTAAAAGACAAGAATGCTATAAATTTGAATCGCTAACTTATATGTTTGTAGTTTTGTTATATTGTGCGACGATTACACTAGTCTTCATTGCAGATGGGAGATTACTTCAAAAATAATTCAATAAATAAATCAACTTGGTTCAAGCCAAGTTTAATGGAGCATCATGCAGCCATGGTACGTCAAATAAGAGTGTTTGACATTGTTGAGTAGGAGAAATACGTACCTCTCAGAGGTTCATTTGTTTTTCAGTCGACAAATGAAAAGGTGTGATTCATCGACTGAAGGAACATGATAACCAATCATTAGACTTACACACATCCATAAATTAGAAGTTATCTTCTACATACTGCTATTAAAATATATGATTTGATCAACACAGTGACTACTCTATCGATTAGAAGTGACCCATAGACTAACCAAGAAAACATCTTTAGCATTCCATAAACAAACTCATAACACGGCATGCAGTCTCTTATCATAGCCTACAAACACAACTACTTAAATAAATTTTTGGCTATGATCATTAAAGATGCTTTGAGAGGTATTTGCTTATCACATACTGTCTTATGACTCATCTCACCATCAATATCACAAACACCATCATCATTCTTCTACAATTGTGAGGGGAATTTAATTGTAATACAAATGTTATACACATACATCATATATACAGGGCAGCTGCAAGCAACATAAGATAGTCCTTGGGTATAACTCAACTTCAGAATCTTTACTGTATCTTTACTATAAGAGCCGTGTGCATCCGCCTGAAACCATGCTATTGATTGGAATAGCGTGGCTTCACATGGGAATAGCACGCATGAGAAGCAAACCCGGATATTCGGATACCCAGCCAAGTAGCTATTATCTACACCAGTCAATCTCCTTTCCACATTTATGCATTACTGTGTACATACTTATTCCACATGACGATCTCTCACTAATATCGTAGTAATATTGCCCGTATACTAATATAAATGAAATTACTATCAATAGAGCTTTGATTTTCATATTATTGCTTATCACAAATATTCTCTTTCGCTAGATAATTTTATTTCGTCAGGAGATTCTTCCAGTTTTAAGATACTGCATTCTTAGCATGTGGCAGCAGTCCGTGAGTGTCAGTCAACTGACAGATGAAGCCCAACTCAAAAAAGATTGCACCGCTCGGAAACCAAACCTGGATACTCGGCTACTCAACCAAGCACACTACTATCTATGCCAATCAATCTTCCTTCCATATTCATGAATAATTGTCCACATATTTATTACACACGCCGATCTCTCACGCTGGACTGTCTGGGTACTAGTTTTATATAATAGCAGAGGTGACAATATAGGTATGCTCCATGAAATGATTGTAATTATAAATATCTTGTCATGTAACTTCTCAACCCCGCAATTTGCTTGCGTTCTCTGCAACCACCAATTGGTTGTGACAGGCGCTAAACACTTACAAATACACACCGATGGAATGTGAAATATTCACAGTGAATAAATAATTTTGATGGTAAATTTCTACATTTGTACATTGCAAGAATGGAATGTCTGTCAACGGATGTGAATGTAGCAGCTAGTGGTTGTTGTGAATTCTTGCTATGTATAATGAATCATACCTCTTCTATGTTTTTGCGAGCATCTATGCAATACAACAATAGCTGGTTTCTGTGTGACTAAAGGTGCACTCGACTTGTACCTATCAAAATTTCATCTTGTAGATAATAAATATGTTTTTAAACTAGCTGTAACCTCATCAGTTTTACGTGCTGATCCATGATGCTGCCTAGAAATACAGAGAATCTATCAAACAATTACACAATGATCATTGTAAACCAATTATTATTTTTTACTTATTTACTAAAACCATTATGTTTTGTATTTATTTACAAATCTTTGCAAAAAAAAGTGCTGTTTAGTTCTAAAATAAAGCAAGCACTGATTAATAGCAAATCTTTCAGTGTTATCATAATTTAAACACAATGTTTTAAGATGAGTGGCACATGGAAGAGCGCAGAGGAATGTGTCAGTCACATTGAAGTATCCAATAGAGGAAGTCCTAGAGACACGCATGCTTTTCATCGAAAGAAAAAATTATACCAGCAGGAAATCTTATAGCAAATGAAAAACCATTGAAAGTCTGAGGATTTTCAAAATCAAACTTGTTTCGATCCCATTAGTGTACAAAACAGTCAAAAACTGCTCCTCCCTACCTGGTGGTTACTCAACTATACTTCCATTGAGATGGAAGCATTACTGAAACAGCCCCTAGACCATGACAAGTGGTGGAAGAAACAAAGGCTACTCCATATTGCACACATACTCCTAGTTCTGGTGACTCGATTACATCTGGCATTAATGCCCTAACGATTATTGAGAGATCATGTTAATGGAATTGTCACCCCTTGGCGACGTAGTTCCTTGAGAATGCCAAGTATAGAGTCTAGTTCCCCCCGGAAACGTTCAATGTCTTTATTTTTTGAGTGGACAATACTCTTCCACTTATGCACCTCAAGTCTCAAGTCCTCGTGGTAAGTAACTTGATTCTGTGTTATAACTCTCTTCAGTTCCGATTCTCTCGCGCTAAACCTCTCCTCCATGCTCGATATCTTGTCCTTCAATCTCTCAAAGTGCCTCATCTCCTGCAATAAATATGCAGAACATATGCAATAAATATGCAATACATATGCAATGCATATGTAATAAATATGCAATACATATGCAATAAATATGCAATACATATGTAATAAATATGCAATACATATGCACTAAATACACAATACATATGCAATACATATGCTGTCATAAAGGGATGGTCATAGAATAGGCTAAAGATAATGTGTGCCAAGTTTTGGTTGGTCTGAGATTATAAGAGTAAACCACCAGGAACTAGATGAAGAGTAATGATATCACCACTTTCTTAGACACGTACTGTAAATAGAGAGAAGCTGAGAGTGGAGTTGTTGTCACCCGTTTGAACTGACTAAACAACCAATGACAAATTTTAATTACTGCTTTCATTTTCTAAGGCTACTGCATGGCCATTTCCACTCACCACTCTCTTGGCTAATTGATGGCCAAATTTGAAAAATAAATAAACAATTTATGTCTTCTTTCTCATCATTGGCTGGTTTGTAAGAATTCTATTGGTCAACATCATAGATAAACAAATGACTGATGACATCATAGATAAACAAATGACTGCTGATATCATAGATAAACAACTGACTGATACAAACTAGAAAATCAAAAGCTGACAATTTTTTAAAGAGATTTAACATCAAAACTTGCATCTTGAACTTACCCAGAGTAACCTGCCTTAACAGAGGAAGTCAAGCAATCTGAACAGATCAACAGAAAAAAATGTTTTAATTCAACTTGATTAGCTAAGAATTATAGAGAGACAGATAACAATAACACTTCAGTAATATTAAGAATCCGTTGTATATTTCTATAGTTATAGACACCCAGCCAATCTCTACAGAATGGCGCTATTTATACATGGGAGAGATAAACACTTCTTCTGTCAGCACTCTGCTGATACTCCACTGTGGTAAACAAAAGAGCAGAAGCTGACAAGATTCATTGATAGAGATACGAGGAACCGCAGCAATAGTGACAATCGCAATCTTTCCTGGCGCTGGTCTTATCATATAGTAAATACTAGGAGTAAGCACTGGCATTGCCTGATAGTTCTTTCATTCTCAACAAGATAGCCTGCAGGTGGGTGTTTAAGAAGTTAGTTCCCAGGAACCAGATGGAGTTTTAAGACCACATATTTTGGCGACTTGGTGGAAGGCACAGAGCACATATGTGTGAAGTCTTAATGAAATCGGCCATAAAATTTTAGTGTTTACCCAAACTACAGTTATAGAGATAGTTATAGAAAATAGTGTCTTAAAATGATTTTAAATGATAAACCTTCCTGAATACATTACTCTTATGCATTTTTAGTATGAGAATTGAGCTATCATATATCCCAAATACTGGTAGTTCACAACAAGGAACAAAGGCTATTTATTCAGGGTTGCCATTCCACATATAGGAGAAGCCATGATCTGGCACTTGCATGGCCTCCAGAAATCGAGCGCGTGAATGTCAAAGACTTTCAACTGTACCTTAGAATGTCAGGCGAATGTTTTATTCGCCAACTTAGTTAAACTTCAACTTATAATCACAGATATGAATTCTTCAACATACAAAGTAAAATTTGAGCAAACTTTCGCTTTGACATGTGAAACCTCCGACACAAGATGTAAAATTTGAGCAGATATCTGTCATGATAGGCTATACCTAGTCATTTCCAACACATCTGAAGTTTCTCGAAACATTAAAGTTTTGTATGAAAAAGTGAAAACAGTGGGTAGATATTATACTAACTGTAAAAATAATAGTTAAGCATATCAATTTGGTCTATTTAACCTATATCTAGTGTAAATTAACCTATATCTAGTGTGGGTTAAATTATATTTAGTGTAAATTAACCTATATTTAGTGTGGATTAACTTATATCTAGTGTAAGTTAATTTATATCTAGTGCAAGTTAAACTATATCAGTGTAAGTTAAACTATATCAGTGTAAGTTGAACTATATCAGTGTAAGTTGAACTATATCAGTGTAAGTTAAACTATATCAGTGTAAGTTGAACTATATCAGTGTAAGTTGAACTATATCAGTGTAAGTTAAACTATATCAGTGTAAGTTGAACTATATCAGTGTAAGTTAAACTATATCAGTGTAAGTTGAACTATATCTAGTATAAGTTAAACTATATCAGTGTAAGTTGAACTATATCAGTGTAAGTTAAACTATATCAGTGTAAGTTAAACTATATCAGTGTAAGTTGAACTATATCAGTGTAAGTTAAACTATATCAGTGTAAGTTAAACTATATCAGTGTAAGTTAAACTATATCAGTGTAAGTTAAACTATATTTATTGTATGCTAAAATATATCTAGCGTAAGTTAAAGTAAGTTATGAGGCAAAGGTTTATAAGTACCTCCACCGTCTCACCTACATATTGCCAAGCCTGCACTTCCATTTTATCATTACTCTAGGCTAGAGTGACAATACAAACTTATTTGTACTGATTATCATTATCACCATATAATTTAGTTTTAGGTTTCATGCTTAGTTTTCCGCATGTTTCCATATTATGCATTTGTTTTACCATTATACATAATTATTTAGAGCATCTATTATTGCTTTGTGGAACAAATTAAACGTAATACTGTGTATTCTTATGGGAACATTTGCTTTAAAATGCTATGGTTTTAACAGACAAAACAGATATTGGAATAAATCAACTTCATATGTTGAGGTTGCACAGTGCTTCCATGAAAATTAATGCCAAATCATAAAACCACCTCCCAATAGTACCAGCTCGTGAGAGGAGAGTGTGTGTGTTGAAACAAGACTATTAGGTGACAAATCAGAGGGATGGAGAACTCATTATGGTTTAAAGATCACGGAAACTATGTAAAAATTGATAACACGGAAATAGCTTGGATATTTTTATTCACAGATCTGTCTTTATGATATGTTGACTAGACAGGGTACTCAAGTCCGAGTGAGTTGTTCCCAAGTAGAATCAACAGAAGAGAAATAGAAGCTATAGGAAATAGAGAGGGTGGGTTGAACACAAGGGGATAGGCGCCTGTCACATTCACAGGCTTGATGGGTCGAGTGGCTCAAATATGCCTGGACCCGCCATGGCACAATGCCAAAATTGTAAAGCGCTTAGCAGCTTTTGGCAGTTTATAAGCCAAAGCAAACAGCTGTTATTCTTTCACGATAATACAGATAGTGAACTTCATGCCGTAGCATCGCCTTATTCATATCATGCAAACTTCTAAAACACTGATCAGGCCTGATATGATGACTCACTGTCAGGCCATACAGTTTTATAGCTTTTCTAGTTTTAAAAACACAACTAGTTGGTATCTGTAAACAAATTACTACAGCCAGGAAGCTTTATGCCTTGGTTGACTGGCAGCGACACGACACTTGAATAAGCTGCAAACATAACACAATTAGCGACGAGGCTTTCACTTACTGACATCTTTATTAACTTAGTACAATAATGCCTTCATAAAAGTAGTGCTTACAGTAGAGTCCATTTCTACATCAACATTTCCAATAACTAGGTGTATAGCGGCTACTAGACATACAGAGGGACTTACAGATGTTTGCAATGTCCATTACCTTTTGCAAGCATGTACAGTCATGGCTGTACTTATGGAAGTGTACAGTCATGACTGTACACTTCCATAAGTACAGCCATGACTGTACACTTCCATAAGTACAGCCATGACTGTACACTTCCATAAGTACAGCCATGACTGTACACTTCCACAAGTACAGCCATGACTGTACACTTCCATAAGTACAGCCATGACTGTACACTTCCATAAGTACAGCCATGACTGTACTTATGGAAGTGTACAGTCATGACTGTACTTATGGAAGTGTACAGTCATGGCTGTACTTATGGAATTGTACAGTCATGACTGTACTTATGGAAGTGTACAGTCATGGCTGTACTTATGGAATTGTACAGTCATATCCTTAGTTACAGTCATAGCTTAAGTACAGCCAGGTACATGTATGATAAAGGACCTACTGACAGGGGTGCACAGTCATACCCTTACTGATAGGGGTGTACAGTTGTACCCTTACTGATAGGGGTGCACAGTCATACTCTTGTTGATAGGGGTGCACAGTCATACCCTTGCTGATAGGGGTGCACAGTCATACCCTTACTGCCAGGGGTGTACATTCATAGTCTTACTGATAGGAGTGCACAGTCATACCCTTACTGACAGGGGTGCACAGTCATACCCTTACCGATAGGGGTGTACAGTTGTACCCTTACTGATAGGGATGCACAGTCATACCCTTGCAGATAGGGGTGCACAGTCATACCCTTACTGACAGGGGTGCACAGTCATACCCTTACTGACAGGGGTGTACAGTCATACTCTTACTGATAGAGGTGCACAGTCACACCCTTGCTGATAGGGGTGCACGGTCATACCCTTACTGATATGGGTGTACAGTTGTACCCTTACGGACGAGGTGTGCAATCATACGCTTACTGACAGAGTTGTACTGTTATATATACCCTTGCTGACATTAGTGTACAGTTGTGCCCTTCCTAGCAGGAGTGTACAGTTGTACCCTTACCGACAGGGGTGTACAGCGCTACACTTACTGACAGGGGTGTAAAATCACAGTTTCACTTACAGGGGAGTGGGTCTCCTTAGCATCTTCAAGCTGGTCTTCTAAGCATTTAATCCGAGAATCCAGTGTTATGTTCCGTATACGTAAAGCAGACAACTCCTCAGTGTCATGCTGCCATCTCTGCCTGTCTTCCTTTAAGTGTCCGACAAGTGTCTGCGAGAGTTGAGAGAGAAAGAGTGTTATGATCATACTAGACTAGTAGCATAACAAACTAGAAGGACCTAGCACTATTCGGGTAGGCTGCAACAATCACTGTTTCCACTGTGCTGATTACGTGAACTTGGAATTGTGTGCCCGTTGAATTACAGCGCGATAAGTGTACCAATGAACATTCACATGTTGTGGGTTAATGCAGGCGCTTTGTTAATAAAAATATGGAATTCTATCAAATGCCCCGATGTGGATACCAGCTCACTCCTGTCTCACTTAACAGCACACTTTTGAAACAGAAACGACTGAAGTATGGAACTGTTTAAAATAGAATAGCTTTTTCTGCGTATCATTTGCAAGTGCCGTTTCGTTCGTAAGCAGGAAAAGTTCGATAAAAATTTGAAAGTAACAAAACTCGCTTGACTTGCAGGCTTTTGCTGTTTACATCTTGGAAATATAGTGTAGTCATGGAAACATAGTGTAGTCATAGAAACATAGTGTAGTCATGGAAACATAGTGTAGTCATGGAAGCATAGTGTAGTCATGGAAGCATAGTGTAGTCATGGAAACATAGTGTAGTCATGGAAACATAGTGTAGTCATGGAAACATAGTGTAGTCATGGAAACAGTGTAGTCATGGAAGCATAGTGTAGTCATGGAAACATAGTGTAGTCATGGAAACATAGTGTAGTCATGGAAACATAGTGTAGTCATGGAAACAGTGTAGTCATGGAAACATAGTGTAGTCATGGAAACATAGTGTAGTCATGGAAACATAGTGTAGTCATGGAAACATAGTGTAGTCATGGAAACATAGTGTAGTCATGCAAACATGGTGTAGTCATGGAAACATAGTGTAGTCATGGAAACATAGTGTAGTCATGGAAACATAGTGTAGTCATGGAAACATAGTGAATGAGAAGTAGAGATTTTAAGGAGTTGTTAGCAGTTTATATTTTATATTTCCCATGTTGAATATTATTCAATTATAAATTTAACTGACTCGCTGTTATAGATTTTAATCAAATTTTAACAACAAAGTTTTGAACTAAAAAAACTTAGCATGTAGTGTCTGTGGAAATCACAGCGTCTTTTTCACCCAAATAACTGACCAGCCAACAAAGCTCACCAAGATTGACACAGATTTATTTGGTCATACCTCAAGGCTGCTTATCTCATTCTTGTACTTGCTCAGTTCACTGTCAGACTGCTTGACAGCCAGCCTCGCTTTCAACTGCTCCACCTCTCTGCCAAGCTCTAGCTCTTTACGTTTCATCTACGCCATAAAAAACATAATACAGTTCCAACATCTACCACAAGTTATCCAATCTTTTGGAAAGTGGTATTTTCAAGGCGGTGCAACCAGTGATTAAATGAAGCAGTGTTTTAGCTCTCTCAGCTATAAAGATTACCAGAGCTTGTGTGTCTGATTGCTGCTGCCTCATCTCTGACTCCAACTTTGCCAACTGCCTCTGATGACTTACTCTCAGCTGTGACACCTCTATCTGAGCTTCTTCATACTAAGATAAATAGCATTAACTCTATTTATTCATAAGAGAGAATAAACCTTAGAGCTAAAATAATGCTACGCTTAGATTCCAGACATTCAAAGCATCTAAAAAACGTTCAGCATTTATACACCGCAGTTTAATTTTCTTTCGACTATTTTGTGGCAAAAACTAACCTTGACAACGAGCTGTTTATTTAGAGACACAACACGAGTTAAGTCTTCATCAGTCTGTCTATCCCCAGTTATGACTCTTGTTCTGCCTTCAACCGACTTCTTTGGTGACTGCTGGCTCCTGACAGCATCTAAAATAAAGAAAACCTTAGTTTTTTTACTAGCATATCGAAATGGTACACAAGAGAAGGCAACTTCAGGAGTAGTGATCTCAACAAAATAAACATAGACGATTGTATGAGATGGGCTCCTGTCCACTTCTGTAGCTAGTATCATGTTAGGGTAAAATCAGTCTTACCAGGTTTGTTAGGACTGACTGACTGAACATGGTTTAGCTCCACTAGGAGTTGTCTTTTTTCCTTCTGAAGCCGGTCAACCACGCCATGCAGCGAGGCAATCTCTTCCATCTTTTGCTGCAGCTGTACCTCCAACTCATGACTGTGTGACTGACTCTGTTCTTTAGACTGTCTCAGGGCACGAGTGGCTGATTTGAGATCAGCTTAACAAAGAGAT
Organism: Watersipora subatra; assembly: GCF_963576615.1. Classification (NCBI taxonomy): domain Eukaryota; kingdom Metazoa; phylum Bryozoa; class Gymnolaemata; order Cheilostomatida; family Watersiporidae; genus Watersipora; species Watersipora subatra. The sequence continues at coordinate 59,417,262 of NC_088716.1, read as the reverse complement.
ACAAGCAACTTTGTAATACGTTGTCTTATACAAGGTAACAATTGTATACAATCTGTTACATTACCATATACATGTACATTTGTATTTACAATGCACATTGGCACCGGTATGTTGAAAAGTGGACTCCTTCAAATGATCAGAGAATGATTACTAAAACTTCACAGCATCTATAAGTGATTCATTGCTGAGCCAAATAGCTCTTCTTCCTCGCTTGACATCACGAAGATGCTGCTGGCTATAATTTAGAAAATACCCGTGTGCAAATTACTGTTTAGGGGAATTTTTGAAAACTGAAGAGGAACAAGTTTTTAGGCAGCCTTTACACCTACTAAAATAATCATTCCTACAGCAGTCAGTGACAGCTGCCAGATATCCATCCATCTCCCAAGCATGCTCACAAGATATAGCATGCCCCACCCTACCCCCCCCCCCCTTGTGTGCTTCCGTGAGAGGAGCGCAGACTTAACACAAACCACAATATATGATCTAAAGCAAAGTGTTACTGTTGTAGCATTTTTTGCAACAAGTATAGTCACTCTGACCAATAAACTTATAAATCGACTCATAACTCATAAACACATTTCCTTATTTTATTACCTCTGAAGTAATGGGAATATTTGGTATTCTATCAAACTTTTTTTGCAAAGCTACCAAAAATGGTTGATAGCGGCTTATCTGACCGGGTAAACGATGAGATCGGCAAAAAACTGCTGTTGGAGATTTCTGAGCAGAAACTTGATGAGTGCAATGTATAGGCCTATGTATTTGTACATGTATTTGTAACAACTGCTGTGACAGAGTATAAACCTCTAAGTGATGTACATGTATATGATTAGGTGCCTGGCATTATAGGTACAGTGATAGGTGCAGTATTGTAATTGATGTTATATGTACAGTAATAGGTACAGTATAGTACCTGATATTAGAGATGCCCCGATTCTAAATTCACCAGCCGATTCAGATACCGATCCGATATACTATAATCCTAATTGAAAAATAATCCGATTCAGATACCGATTCAGATCTTTTGTGTTGCATAGATAGTAGCTCATTTTATTATGCAAATACAAACATAATGCAAAGAAAACATGAATATTATTGTATTTATTTGTTTGCATTTATGGAAAAAATATATACATATTCACATACTGACATACCGTGCATGTAGTAACAAAACAGTCCATGTTTCTTGTAATTTGTAAATAAAGGTAATTACTGTTAGTGGTACAGTTCTATCTGTGATAACGAAGTCCCTCTTCTATTGTTGGATGAACTGCTGTGCCTGTACAAGTTAAGAGCAAATCAATGTTTCTTTTAAAAACCGTTAGTGATTCAATTATCTCAGTAAGACGTCTCTTTTCTTCCATCATTATCAATGTAGCCGAGCGTACTGAAGGGGGATTCCCTTGCAACAGATGTTGGAGGACAGGCTACATACCGATACGCCACTGGGGTTACCGTTTTTTGTACAATACAAACGATCCATTGTATCGTCAGGATCAAGAGAGTGATGGATAACTTTATGCGTCGACTGTTTAAATTACTTTCGTTATGCTAGTAAATAGAAATATTACACTGCGTTCTTGTTTCCCACTTTTGTTATCTTGTTCGTGATTGCTTGCAATAAAACCTATCGCTGTAATTGGGAAATACCACACTTTTTGTTTACGTTCTGGCTAAAAAGTTTCCTTCGCTGTATTGATCAGGCTATAGACATGAAATAAATTGTGTGGCAGGCCTGAAATTCATCAAGTAAAAGTAAGAAGCTTACAGCTGATGATTTTTTATTAGTATAGCAGGCTAAAATACAGTTTTCTGCTAAATGGTTGATCTGTAAAAAGTATCGGAAGGTTCAGATTTTTTAAGAAAAGATCGGCCGATACCGATTCAGATACTTGACACTCATATCGGCACCGATACCGATTCCGACACCAAAATCGGGGCAACTCTACCTGATATTACAGGTACAGTAATAGGTGCAGTGTACTACCTGATATTATAGATAGAGTGATAAGTACAGTATAATACCTGGTGTTGCAGATGCAATATACCCTAGGACACTCTTATTTCGCTAGTATTTTGTTTCGTGAGTAGCACACAGAGTAAAATTTCGCTGCAACTTAATTTCGCGGCACTGATGAGTGCGAAAATATAGTGATGTGAAAATAAAAGCAGTGAAAACACAGATTACATTCCTCAGGTCCAGTTTGCCAATAAAAAAATTTTCAATTTGGGACTAGTTTGTATTTTTAAACCGCAGGTTGAAATGTGTGGATGAGATCGATAATTCAATTTGATCACTTGCTGCCATTCGTTTCTTGGAATATCAATGACGTTTAGGTCCCTCCTGCCATGAATTTCACACTCAAACCCCAAAAAGAAGAAAATAGATAACAACCAACTTCGCAACCAGAACTGTATAACATGGTTGGACCTGGTGAGGGTTGATATTGTTTTTGATTGGTAATAAAATTCATCACTACAATAATTATTATTCAATTTTATGACTTCACCTACCAGACTTTCATCTTCATCAATTACAAATTAATTGGCTAAACTGATATTGTCATCTTAATATGCTTTGCCATGCTGCTCAGCAGGCCCGTATTCCCTGGGGCGGCTGGCCGGCTGAGCCGCCCCAACTTTTTAGGATTTTTCAGTGGCTAAGTACAGTCAAACTCGAATAACTCGCCTTCGGATAAAATGTAAAATTTTATCTCGAACACTTGGTTAACTCGAACGGATTAGTTTGGTCCGTTCCCAAGCGATGATAAATTGCTTTAGATAACTCGACCTCAACGTCATTAACTTGAACAGTTATATGCCCAACGGCTACGGGGACGATTTTTATTGCTGTAGAATATCACTTTATTCCAAGCCATGGAGATAAACATCCACTTTTAGTAGTTCTTAGGCGTCATTATTATCATCATTGGCAAAATATTCTTGTCAACAATTTTTAAAAAGGTTTGCAAAAGGTGAAGCTTTACCAAACATCCGCTTAGCAATGGCCTATCGAAAGCGAGGAAACCTTCGGATGAATTTAAAATAAAATCGGCAAAATTGATCTTTGTTGAAACGCTCAAAAGAAAAATAAGTTTTTTCTGAGCGCTCTAACTGCAGTCAAGTTTAGCATATTTGAATCTAAAAACGTCCTGGTAGTCACATTACCTAAAAGTAACAAATCTCAAATACCGGTAATAGAAAAATATTTATACTTTCCGATAAAAATTTTTAAAACTTTACATTAGAGGCCCGGTTGAGGCCCTACGTGAAAGAAACCTGTTGGGGGCTTACACCCCCTCCTCGAAACCCCCGGAAATTCATAACTAGTCGCCTAACATTGGCCGCCCCAACTTGCAACTATGTAATACAGGCCTGCTGCTCAGTAGGTGTATTAGCTATATAATGAGTTTACCAGAAATTTCCCATTGAGCCAACCACACACGACAATTACCTGCATTTCTATTATGACGATTTTATTGTGGATATCAATGAATAAAGCCATTTAACTTCGCCGTTTTGGCTTGTTCGTTATGATAGTTTAGTTTCGCTCATGAAATTTTCGCGAGAGGATGACTCCGCGAAAATGCGAAAGTTAGATGACGCGAATACATAATGTAAGTGTCCTAGGGTAAGGAAAGGTACTTGATATAAAAGTGGAGAGATAGAGATAGGTATATAATGTCATAGATAAGCTATAGGCGTGGTATATGGATATGTAACTGATGTCAAACTGTAGGTAGAGTGAATGAATCAGCAGATGATGTTGTAGATCAGGGTACTGGAATCTTTTTGACTAAGAGAGCCAAAAGTCTCAAATGTCTCAAAAACCCAAGAATATCAAAAACATAAAATGGAAAAAGAACTCTAGAAACAAATTTAGTATGTTTGAGCAATTTTAGAGTATAAAAAAAATTGGATTTATTTTGTTCGTTCATTTTGTATTAACTAACTAACAAACCATTTTGTTTGATGTTCAAACAAAATAAATTCGATGTTTATTTACAACGATTTGCTTATTTTTTCTAAACAGTAAATTTTACTCTGCAAAGTAAAACTAATAACAAGATTTTATACGTCTATCAGAAAGGAAAACAACTAAATATTTTACAAAAATCGATACTATCTGTTGGTCGTCTATCTGTGTCTAGGGTAAAGGTTAGGATAAAAGAGAACTTTCGACAATACTCTAACTCGTGACATTCGGATTGGTGGACCGACGTCGTAACCGTGGCAGCTGCCTGCTATTCATCCATCTTCCAAGCATGCACACAAGGTATAGCATGCCCCACCCTACCCCCCCCCTATTCCCCACCTGTGAACAATACTTGAAGACGATCGATCGCCTGTAAGTATTGATTAACAATTGCGCAGCTACCTATTCTCTGTATTGTTGACACATTTGCTGATCTATCGACAAACTAGAATGTCATAAAAGTTGTATATATGTATCTATATATTGTATATATATTGTATATATGTTCTTTCACAAGTGCAACGAGATAGATTATCATTCAAATTTAAATTAAGAACTTGCCTGAATTGACGCTTCACGTATGAAATTTTTTACGTAATAGGAAGCAAAAACTTCACATAAATACTTTAAATTATCTGGAATTTACGTTATAGAAGGTTTATGTTATATGAGCGTCTACTGTATTATGTTAATTAAATTAACAGCAAAAATTGTGGATTTTTTTCCATTGATTTATCGAAGAGACAGATATTATCATTAAAAGAGCCGCATATGGCTCGAGAGCTATAGGTTTCCGACCCCTGTTGTAGATGAAATATAGTGAAAGATACCTAATGTTATAAGTAAGGTTACAAGTAAGGCACATAAATAGGCACCTGATGTTGTAGGTAAAATCTAAGGATATGTAGCTGATGATGTAGGTACAGTAAAGAGATAATAGACTCATATAGCGATAAATACCTGCATCTTTTTGTTGAAGCCTCGTCAGCTCCTCTCTCAGACTATCTATAGTCAACTGAAGATCATTTTGTTTTTTCTTATGCTGTTCTTTAGCAGCCTGCAGATCTTTTTCTAAAGCGTAGACTGTGGTATGTCTATTAACGTTTGATTTATCTCCCCTGCTCTGACCCTTTTCCAATTCCTCTATTCTCTGTTCGTACAAGGCCTGCCAAAGTAGTACAGGATAAATTGGTATCCATTTGATAGGTAGCAAATACCCTTATGACACTCTGATAAATAATGCAGGTTAAGAGCTGGACATGACACTCTGACAGTTAATGCAGGTTAAGAGCTGGACATGACACTGACAGTTAAAGCAGGTTAAAAGCTGGATATGACACTGTCAATTAATGCAGGTTAAGAGCTAAACAAGACACTCGGACAGTCAATGCAGGTTAAATTCACATTACAGTTATTTGGTATGAAAAGATTCACCATGTCTTACTCTGCTGCGTTGTAGGTGCAAAGTATGTGGAAATGTGATTACAAACTCCTAAAAGCTAAGAAACGAACGGTTAATCGCAACCATCATGAAAGGTTGGTTGGAATCCCTTTATTTTGATGACGTACTCAACTTGACGTGGTTATTGTTTTGACACGTGATGTTATCACGCGAAATGAAAGGCCAATAAAAAACTCAATATAAAATGTCTCGTAGCACTAGTTTATGACAAACATTTCAGGTTCTACCGAAAAACCCTAATCAAATATAGACGCTCGCTACTTTACAGTTTCGTTTCAGCTTTGTCTAATCATCTAGTCGTAACCTGATGATGTGACCCATACTTCCTGTCAAATGGCGTGAACAATTTTTGCAGCATTTTTTGACTATCACAGCTGACCAACAGGCTCTTCATGTTTATCAGAGGACATATGCACTCCTTCGAGCTAAGGTTAAAAAATTAATTTAACTTTGAAGCTAGGTTTTGAGATATCAGTGCTCAAAGTGACAGCATTACAATGATGATGAAATAGACGCGTAAGGACAATAGACAGGGTTTTATTGAATCTGTGAAGTATATTTGTGAAAATATTGCGACGAATGAGGTTGCATGAAAGTGTAAACAGAAGCACATCGTGTTCAAGTACATCCCATTTGAGCCGTTTTGAAGAGGGATTCTAACCTACGGCGTTTTTGTCACGGCTGCGATTAAATGCTCGTTTTTGAGCTTTTAAGAGCTTGTAATCACATTTCCACATATTTTGCATCTACAACACAGCAGAGTAAGACAAGGTGAACCTTTTGATACCAAATACCTGTAACATGAATTTTGTTGCAAGTCAACCTTTAAAAGCTGGACACGACACTAATAATTAATACAGGTTAAGAGCTAGATGACTGAATCAAAACTTTCTATTATTAATAACCAGACCTACATGTATAAGTAATGAAACTAATTTTACTGTCTTCTACATTGAATTGGTGAGAAGTAACCTTGTTAATGACCACCACCTGCTGCTAATAGGATAAAGTTAATTAACCAATCATTATCTCTTAAACCAAGTATTAATAAAATCTAACAATATAACGCTGCCCGCTTTACCTCTTCTTTAAATTATTTCTTCGATTATTGCAGGGTTGTAACAGAAGTCTTGTTCAAGGTTATAGTAGGGTTAGAGAAAATTTCAACTAATTTGTGATAGCTTCGAGTTTTACTTGACATCAGCTGTCATGATTACAGACACAATAGCCCTGCAGCACCTTTTCGATCGAAACTACAATATATTGACCTTTGATCGATTACACTGCTGTTCCATTGACCTCAGAATCCTTGTGGTTTCCTCATCTTTCTCTTCCAACTCTTTCTCCAATTGTGCAACTCGTTCCTCTAGAAACTTGATACTTGGAGCCCGAGCACCGTCATTGTCGGGCATTATGGATGCTGCCCATATTAGTGAAGGAATGCTACAACAATGCAAAGCTAAGCATATACATTTGTGTTTACATCAAAACTTGCATCCTCTGATGGTCAATAGCTCTTGATAGCAAGGAATTGTCACACCCTGTTTCCTTACACGCCTATCTGTAAATGAATATGAGGCACCAATGGCCACCAATGAGGAAGCAAAACTAAGTTGTAAACAAGTGAGTTGCCATAATTATATTAGTGCTATCTGGTGATTGTATTAGTGCTATCTGGTGATTCTATTAGTGCTATCTGGTTATTGTATTAGCTTTCAGGAATGATCAAAACTTTATTTTAAAGGTCGTAAATCGTAATATCTTTGTTTTCCCTAATTCCGCACAATACTTAATGCAAATATGCTGTTCCGATTGATTAGACATGACGATAAATTTGTTAAAAATAAAAAAACCGGACAGACCTTGACATATCGTCGGCTCACATGCGAACGCGTTGTCATAGCAACCTGAAATTTTGTGACAACACTCCAGAGATGTTTCCCAGCCAACCCTGTAATGGGTTTTTCCATCGTGTGAATATACACGAGTATACAACTCCATTCCGGGAAGTTTTGGATCGGACCTCGTATGATCTATCCTAGTATTTAGTTACCCATGGTTATCTCAATTGAATGACTAAATCACAGTCGTACAACATTCCTCTCAACTGTATATACACTGTACATGTAAACGGTAATATAATAACACCTCTGTGGTGACGACAGTCCTCTTTGATGTAATCTTGACAACATAATCAAATGACTTGGCTAAAAACTAACCATTTTCAGACATAAAAGAAGCTTACTGACAAACATTGAGAACACACTGACAAGTATTTCTTCTCTGCAGCCAGGAACTTGACTCTGTGAAACTAAAGATACTGTCTTACCAAAATAAACGGACAAAACCCAAATCATAGAATCAAAGTGATGCTAGCACCTGTTTGGATTTCGCTTTCTGACGATTTGTTCCATCTCCTTGACCTGTCGTTCAAGATCTTTAATTCTCTTTGTGTCAGCGGCTCTGTCCTTGGCCCTCTGCTTGCTGTCATAAGACCTGTGCTTCTGCAACACCATCATTATTGATCATCTTAAAACTATTATATTTCATTGGTCATTTGTTTAGCAATTATAAGGGCTTTATAGTCCCCATTTTGACCTACATGATAATCTCAAAAACACACACCTGCTCCTCGAGTTGCTTAATATTGTTCTTCAGCTGGTTGATTTCGCAGTCTTTTTGTCGAAGTTTCTCCAAGTCTGAATCAAGAATCTTTTGGTTGTCTATATACCAGCGTATCTGGAAGCCAAATCATGGGATACATTCAAGCAATAAATATAATATATGGATAAACTTTATCTGGCAGTTGACTGACCATCATGGACTGCTGTGAGATGTACACAAACTAGTAACTTGAAGACTGAAAGAATATCCTGACAAGATCAAATTATAATAATGAATAAGAAAATATTTGTGAAAAACATTAAAATGAAAATAAAAAAGCTCAATTGATAGTGATTTACATAAGTACGCCGGCGGTCCTGTGAAAGATCATCATGTGTAATAAGTATGTACACAAATATTCTTAGATGTGAAAAGGTGGTGAACTGGTGCAGATGACAGAGCGTTTGGCTGTAAATCTAAATATCCGGATTTGATTCCCATGTGGTGCAATGTTTTTCCTAAAGCTCTCGGGGTAGCTTCGGACAGACGGACAAAAAACAGACACGGCTCTTACTATAGTAAAGATTGCTTAAGCTAGGTCATATTTTCTGATACTTGTGCACATCTGTAAAACGGAATAAGACAAGATTTAATGTTCATTGTCACTGCACTGTATACATGTCTGCCATAAAACAGTCAGTTGACTGACACAAACAGAACGCTAAGATGGTAAAACATGAGACGCCGACTATTAGTGCAACAGTATAACACCTCAACTTAAAGCTCTGTCTGACCACAGCAGTACAGTCACTTCTTACACATGATTGTTTGAGAAGGACAAGAGAAGACAATTTCAAACTTATTAAACTTCTTAACAAGTGATTGAGTTAAATTATTTGCTTACTTTATGCCGTATATGACTTGAATACGTATATGACTTGAATACGTATATGACTTGAATACGTATATGACTTGAATACGTATATGACTTGAATATGTATATGACTTGAATACGTATATGACTTGAATACGTGACTGAAATGCTTATTTAGGTCATACAAACATATGGTATACGTGTATATGACCTGAAATAAGCAAATAGAAATGTATGTGGTGTGATCATATCTGTACGGATTGTTACATTTAGCCATTAAAAAAGGAAATACTCAGGATTTAGCCTACATAAACACTCAAAGCATAATTTTACAGCCGTTGGGTTTACATATTTAAAATCAAGACAAAATGAAGTTTAATTTAATACATAATTTACGGTTATTGATTACATTCACAATGAGTAAATGAGAATTTTAATTTTGTGACAAAGGGGTCCAGTTTTTTTGCCCACCAATAAAACTTCTCTCGATGTTTCTCACATAAAACACAGCATTTCATTACTCAAATCAAACTCATTCTGTTAAAGGTCTAGGGACCGACTACAAACCCTTTTTTCTAAGACGTTGATCTCCTGTTGATATCTCTCCTGGATGGCTCTGATCTCAGCAGGCTGCTTGCTAATCATGAGAAGTTCTTTGAGCTGGTCTCTTTCCTTGCACACCTGATCTAGCTGAGAACTCAAGCTAGAGTTGTTCTGACTCAAGACTGTCACTTGGGCAGCGAAAGAGCCAGAGTCACTCTAGGAAAATAACCATAACTCTCTATTCACTACCATGTTGCAAAACTAGACAACTTCCTTTGTACGGCAAGGTTAGACAACTTCCTACTCAACATACATCTTTTGCGCTAGAAAAAGTTTCTTACTAATCAAAACAGATTAATGCATGTTTTATTAATTCTAATATAAATAATCATGTGAGCAGTAACAGCCAAGACACACTCACCAGATGCTTTGTTTATATGTACAGAATAAAATAATCACCTTAAAAAACTATAAATGCCAGCACATAATATTTACATTTGTTAGTTCCCTATCATTATGTAGCTCACGAAAAACGGAACAGAATCTTTTGAAGGCAACCAAACGTTGTATTTGCATTTCTTGATGTGATTGGAGATAGAAAACAACATTGTCAAAATAATGCATTTTGACGGTAGTTTGTGAGGTGAGAGGTTGTGAGGAGGTGAGAGGTTAAAAATAAACCAAGCATAACTCAAGCATCAAACCTTAAATTTGTGAATAGCCTGAGGCTCTAACTTGTTATCAAGTCAACAACTGTTAACTGCATGCCCTTGCTAGTAAACCATGTCAGCGCTAGTAGCCGGTCTATTTGCTAGAATATCAGTTAGCATGTTAGCTCACTTTCAGATCATACCCAAACAGCTTGTGGTACTCACCTTAGCCTTAACCAACTGCGTCTTGAGATCAGCAATTCTTCCAGCCCCGAGAGCAGCCGTCATCGGAGTTGTTGTCTCTCCTGCTTCAAGTGGATGAAGCTCTCCACCGACTAGTTGACCAGTTGAAGGATGCCCGTATCCGATTGTAGGAAGTCCCTTCATTTTCAGTTCTGCCTCTCGCTGAGACAGCGCCTCCCTGGTTGTACAACAAGCTTTAGTAACGCAGATTATTTCTATCACCCTACTTAGAGAATGAAATGGCTTTTTGAAGCAGCCAATAGAAAACCTGCCTAAAAAGCGTGCACATTGATTTACATAGCGCTCTACTTCCTGTACAGGAGACCGAGCGGAGAGTTATACTCCCTTTTTCCTTGAGAATGATAGTTATTTCTATAATATAACAAAGCATTAAAAAGTCTGCGCAAATCAAGTAAAAAAGAATTTAGTGCTTCAAAGAGAAGACAACTCAGTATAGAATACTTATCAATATATATATATATATATATACATGTACATATGTTTGTAGGGCAGACGATATAAACCAAAACACAGTCAGATGATGCACTTGTAGCGATGTGCATAATAAATAAAACACAGCGAAGAACTATCAATTACTGAGAGGGTTGAACTCAGGCTTGTCACAGGGATCAAAGCAAAAAGATGTATAAACAAGAAACAGTTGAGAGTTCAACACACCACACAATGAAGACTGGTGAAGCTAGAGCATTGCAAGCAGTAGTAGGAAGTAAAGTGTGGGTAGTCTTATAGGTGAGTAAATTGGAGAGCGAGTGAATTGTAGTTGGGACAGTAGAAGGTGTGTAGATGTATAAGAGGGCAGGTAGAAAGGAGGACAGGCAAAAAGGAGGGCAGGTAAAAAAGAGGGCAGGTAAAAAGGAGGGCAGGTAATAAGGAGGGCAGGTAATAAGGAGAGTGGATAAAAAGGAGGGCGGATAAAAAGGAGGGCGGGTAAAAAGAAGGGTGGGTAAAAAAAAGGGCAGGTAAAACGGGGTGCAGGTAAAAAGGAGGGCAGGTGAAAAGGAGGGCGGATTAAGAGGAGGGCGGATAAAAAGGAGGGCGGGTAAAAAGGAGGGTGGGTAAAACAGGGCGCAGGTAAAAAGGAGGGCAGGTAAAAAGGAGGGCAGGTAAAAAGGAGGGCAAGCAATGAGGGCGGATAAAAAGGAGGACGGGTAAAAAGGAGGTTGGATAAAAAGGAGGGCGGGTTACAAGGAGGGCGGGTAAAAAGGAGGCCGAGTGAAAAGGAGGGCGGGTGAAAAGGAGGGCGGGTAATAAGGAGGGCGGGTAATAAGGAGGGCAGTTAAAAAGGAGTGCGGGTAAAAAGGAGGGTGGGTAAAAAGAAGGGCAAACCAACTAATTGAGGTGCATTAAAGTACGGTATAAAGTATGACCAACTCTTCATACAGGAAGATGAAACAGTGAGCCAAAGAGGAAAGAGAATGTGAAGGTCTTCTGAGAAACAAGCATATGAGAAGGAGAAAGATTGCTTACTAACCGAAGCTGCGCAAGTTCTGAAGCTTGCTTGTGATTTTCCTGATACAGACGCTCGTAAGTGCTCTTATGTAGCGAGTCCATCTGCTTCATTTCTTTATAAAGCTTCTCATTTTCAAGTTGATAACCCGAAAGAAGTTTATCTTGACTCCTAATCTCAGATTCTAATCTAGCTATGGTTTCTTTAATATGGGGACTACCTCCACCTTCCTCTGCTGTAGGCTCTGGCCCAGAACGAAGAGACGCCTGTAGAAACGATACACCATCAGAAATTCACAATAATTTCATTGAATAAATGAAGAATATTACATTTCATGATAAGGCCCATTTGAAATTTTTTGTAGGATTTGGTGAATGGAAAATTTTGATAAGATTTCAGGATAAGGTGTATTTTAATAAGATTATGTGATAATGCGTGTTTTAACACAATTTTGTGACAAGGCGTACTTTAAGAATATTTCATGATATGGCATGTTTTTATAAATTTAATGACATGGCGTATTAATAAGATTTGACGATAAGCCTTATTCTAATAAGAATTTACCATAAGGCGCATTTTCATAAGATTTCATCATGTATGATCTTATGTATTTTAATAAGACCTCACAATAAGACATATTTTAATAAGATCTCGCAACAAGATTTGCAATTAAAAGTCGACAAGAGGGCTACATAACAGGAAGAGCTTTAAGAAGCTGATGACCCTTTATATGTAGTCAGACACTAAGCGCTGCCTTGCAGGTATGACACACGGTCAGCCACCAAAAAAACAATATATGCTAGGTTAGAATGTTGGCATTGTGTCACAGGAGTATGAAATTATGAATAAAACAAGAAGCATACAGTTAAAAGTGAGTTAGACAAGGAATGTGTGTCAGCAAGAGGAAATGGTGATAGTAGGAGAGTCTATGACACGCGAGTGAAAGAGAGCAAAAACTGAGGCTATATCAAAGACTGATAGAAACAGACTATCAAGAAAAACCTCCAAGTTTGTATCCCGGTGACCATGCTCATCAGTGATTAGATAGAGAAGAAGAGAGAAAAGAAATGAGTGAAAAAGGAGAAAGTAATGATGAGAAATTCACACCAGACGCAACTGACACATACAATGCATCATCATCAATATTATTTTGATTAAAACATATTAAAATACTCTGACCCTAGTGATTGTGTATATCAGGAGCTACTTGAAGTAGTAGTGGAGAAGATAATATACCAGCTCTTTAAATTTCCTCCATGTTAGCATTCTAGCTATTCTAACAAAATGCTTTTCAAAAAGTGTAAATCAGTAAATATCAGCAAGAATGCTTCACCCACTACACATGATCAGCATGCCTGAACACCTCAGAGCTAACACCACTGCTGACCTGATAAAGACTTTATTTTTAAAAAAATTTTAAGACTTACGAAACTTTCAAAATAAAAACTATGAAAAAATTTAAAAAATCAATAACAACAGCACAAATAATACGAGTGAAACTCAGTATTGCAACTCAATTCAATATTTGTGCCAGTGACTAGCCAACCATGCAACTCAATTCAATGTGTGTACCGGTGACCAACCAATCATGCAACTCAATTCTATGTGTGTACCAGTGACTAGCCAATCACGCAACTCAATTCAATGTGTGTACCAGTGACTAGCCAATCATGCAACTCAATTCAATGTGTTGTGGGAGTGGGAGTGGTGGTGCACTCTTGTAATCCAACTACGTACTTGGAAGCTAGGTTTGGTGGTCTAGCCAATCAGCCAATCTAGCCAAGCCAGTGACTAGCCAATCATGCAACTCAATTCAATGTGTGTACCAGTAACTAACCAATCAGCAATTGATCCACTTTTTGATGTCTTCAAGCCCTTTGCAATTTATAGCAATCGCAGAATCATAGTAATAGCTAAATTGTGTCACACAGCATTCACACTAGACGCGACATGACACATGACATGCGTATTTTTGACTCTGTGCATCTTCAAATCAGCACTGATGAGGAATTACCTTGGCCTCCAGTATGTAGACCTGCTGTCGTAGGCTGCCAAGTTCTTGCTCGTGTTTAAGGCGTGTCTCTTCCGCATATCTCTCCCAATGCTTCTGAGCTGATGCAAAGTCAGCTGCCACCTTTTCCCTCATCCTACATTCCTCTCTCCACTTCTGCTGCCACTCCCTAATCTCATTCAGCAATGCTGCCTCTCTCTCGACATGAGTTCCTGAGGCTGTATCACTTACGGGCTGATATACCGTCTCCCCCTGAAGAAGTTTTACTCAGCTAGCTATGAACCAGTTCATGACATAAAAAAAACAAAAGCTTTCAGCATTTTAGAAATTGTCTTCTTGTTGATATCAATACATTTACAAATATATGTATATGTCCTCAACCGAGTGACGCCGCGAAGGCCTATAGAGAAGACCTAAAGAGTAATAACTTGAAATACGAGCTTAATGCGTTCTAGAACAGAGCTCGTATATCAATTCACTCGTATTTCAAATTCATTTTTCCAATATAAAATAATAAAATACAAATTAATCCATTACAATCATCTAAAAACACATAAAACATGATATTACAATGGGAAGAAATGTTTTTAATTGTTCTGATTCCCGACCTACACCCACAAAGTAACAAATATCTATTTAGTGGTTATGGGATTCAATAGAATGTGGCATTATGTACAGTATGGACAGTATGCAGTTACCTTCAAGACAGACGTAGCGGCTAATAACAATACAAGAAAGACTTGCTGCCAACACGTTCGGTATGCTGCACTTTTGTAACATAATATAAACTTTAAAATTAACTTAAATGAATGTAGTTTTATTAATGACACACTTGGAAATAAGTTTTAATTTTACACTAAACTTAATTCTAATTTCGTCTTCCTTTTCATCATTTTATTATCATTTTGTGGCTTGGCTTACTTAGACTCGCTTTTACCTTCACATTTACCTGGCCTTTTCAAAGCCTGTTCGTATCTCAAGGTATCACTGTCTAGGTTGATCAACTAAACTAGTGCATGTACTAGCTATTTTTCATGTCTCCTTAAAGGACAACTCAAATAAAACTTTAGTAGATTTTGTCAAAAGTATCAGTGCACTACTTTCATCATTAGTTTTTGATGCCCGAAGTGATCTGACTACCAGGATGTGACAAGGTTAAAATTGACAAAACTTGATTGTGGTTAAAGCACTCCAAAGACAAATATGTAGAAAATGATGTCACTAGTTATTATAATTGTGATAGCTGATATCAGCTATTGCGTTCAGGTTGCAGCATTACATGTCTCAATTCTGTCGGTCTGTTTGCCACTGCAGACGTCATAATCGCACTTTCGTCTGACCTGAGTGGTTTAATCGAGATCAAGTTTTGTCAATCTTAACTATGAAACATCCTGGCAGTCAGATCACCTCAAACATCCAAAACAGTCGCAAATGATAACAAAATACCGATACATTTTGATAGAATTAACTAGAATTTTGTGTATGTTCATCTTTAACACATAATTCTAGTTAGCGATTCATCAGCAAACGTTCAAATAAATTTTTTCGCATTTGATAAGAACAGTAATGTGCTAGTGAGTAAACACAGCAGGAAGTTCCATCAGGCAAATAAAATGATTAAAGTATAAAAACTTTACAAAATACTAGAAAACATGAATTGAGATGATTTCAATGTTTTTCATGCAACCTACACATTCCATATCATTGACAGTCAGCTTTGACTTTAAAAATATTACCTTGGAAGCTGGAGTCGATGAGACGAACTGATCCCTTAGGTAGTTGGCGAATGACTCAACTGACTGCAGCACTTTGATGGGGCTCGACTCAACCGGTAGGAGTTGCTCAGACTCTGTATAGCAAAAATCAACCGTCATAAAACAATAGACACTGAAGTAACTACACCGTTCCTCGCCTACTATTACTCTGAAGCTATGGCCTGACTCTTAACAGAAAGTTTGGGTTCAATTCCCAATAAAAGCCACCAGTAGTGACAGGAATGCCATCCAACCTAAAATTGCTGCTGTCCAGCCAAGATCAGACATGTTTAGACAAGATTACATATGTCCAGACAAGATCAGACATGTTCAGACAAGATCAGACATGTCCAGACATGATCAGACATGTTCAGACAAGATCAGACATGTCCAGACAAGATTAGACATGTCCAGACAAAATTACAGAGATACTATTTGTACGATATTGATCTTAAAAGTCACAAACAGCCTCTGCTTGCTGGAAGTAAAGCAGACAACATACTCTCTCCTCGAGGGATTTTCCAAACATTAATCTGCAGTGTTATGTAGAAACAAACACTAATATGCTCAACATAAAATATCACAAAGGTCAGATAAACATGAAACTAATATACAAAATTTTTACATAAATTGTCTGCTATGTAATAAGACAGTCTATTAAAAACTGTGAACTCGTGGAATCGTAACAAAATAAAAACTTGTGAAGTTTAAAAATAATTTGCTATAGACTCGGAGTTGCGATACCTTAAAACCTATCACTAAAAATTTGTAGGATGCTAATTGTAGCGGTTCAAAGCAAAGCTATAGCTTTCAGATCAAGTAACCAAGTCTATTGTAGTTTATACCTCTGGTGTCTTTATTAGTTGATTTCTGACTAGATGGAGAACTTTTCTTCTTTGTAGCTTTTTTAGCAGATCGAGCCTTAGGACTTGATGACCTGTTTCTGCTTGGGGTCGTATGTACTACCCCGTAGCCGCTACTTTTCACATGTCCAAACTTATCTGTCGAAGACTTGCCAGCAGAAACTGGTCTGCGTATAATCTGTGTCCTCGCCATAGACTAGGAGAGAAAGAAAAATGCAACAGAAAGCAACCGCAGCAGTAGTCCATCTACATGAGGATGTCTAACTTGAGTTTTACTCAACAAGACAACTAAAGTGCTTACGATCAGCCTTACCAACGAAAAGCGTTAAAAAGCCTATTTATTGCATGCATTTACTAGAGGTTGAACGTACGGGAATATAATGTCTATGATTGCTGACAGCGCGTTAAGTCAAAGGACGTTGATTCTAGTCAAGTCAGCTTGAAGGGTAGACTGTCCAGTTCTAATTGTCTAGGAATTATTCAAGGGTCGTACAATGTTGAGTATAAAAGATTGCTAAGTTCTCAGTAGGTAAATGCATGATTTATAACTTGCCAAAGCAGTTCTCAATTTAAATGCAAGTAAATCAGATTAACTTTATAATTCAACTTATCCTAGTAACTGATCTATGAACTATAAGCAGACAGCGTTGAGCTAATCGTCTACCCGATTGCACACAAAATTTATTAGCAAAAGATCAATCTACAGCGGCCAAATTCTTTAATGTTGTCTTAAAAGAAATCAATTGTGAAAATGGTTAACGCCGATGCAGCTTCCATGCTGTCATTTGACACAAGTGCTCCACCAAAGTCTGAAAATGGTGTAGACCTAAAACTCTTAATAACATCATAATAACAGTATGCGATTAGTTGAAAGAATAGCCAAACATGAGATAGCTTGATTGTGAAAATTGAACAAATGACATAGAGCTGTCTTATCTTATAAAATGGAAGCGCAACTCCAAAAGATGAAGCAAAAATAAATCTAGATTTATGCATAGATCTATTAGTTTTTGACAGACTTATAAATCACATGAACAAACACAAATTATTGTACAACTAGTTTTAGTAGAGTTTACAAAGCACTTTCAGAATATAGTACACCAGCTTGGTAAGTGTCCGACAGCTTTAAAAGTCATTGATATTAAAATGTCAAAATAATAACATATTAAAATGGGTAATTAAAATGCTTGCTTATATATCCATACCTAAAAGGTTAACAAGGAAATTACTAGCTGACCCATATTTCCCATTTGTTTCATTATACAACATACGCAGTATAAACTTACAAATTAGCATATAGTATGGCATTACTAGGTGCTTAACTTTGCAATAACATTTACTACACAAGTTTTGAAGCAGAGATACTATCCGTGTACCAAAAACTCAAAAACAATAGTTTCCTTATTTCCAAATTTATTTAATAAATTGCGATCATCTATTGACTGAATTTTTAGAAAAAATTTTCTTTACAAAAAACTATGCGCTGTATTCTCCGATTTAGTTATGTTCATTTTTGAGTTGAAGCAATGAAAATGTGACAGCGAACTTACAGCTGTGGTTGCAAACGTCTTCCACATTTCTAGATTTTTAGAACACATGCTCTGTTAGTTTTCACCTATTAGGAAGAAGCTGGCTTAAACAAAAAAATACAGTTTTCTTAGGAAATTAGCATGCATATCTTGCAAAACCACTCAAAGTGTGTAATTGTGACAGACTAAACAGGCATTGGTTTAATACCGTAATAACATACACAAATACACAGGCCTCTGTGAGACAAAAGGCACAGCAACTGTAAAACTATTGATTAAATGAATAATGAACCGAAAGCAAACCGCCTGCCTCTCCACATCAAGCACGGGTTGACAAACACTTTTCTGAGTTGTGTGTTCTGCTATATGTGTGTCACCTGTCTAAAATACCATCTTGTTCTCCACAAGTGGTTTAATACACCACGTAACAATCTGTCATCCTTTCAGAATACCACCTTACGCTTTGTACATGTATACCATAACATATGGTACCATAATATATGATAATGATATATATTACATAATGACATACTGCATAATTACATATATTACATATATGATAATGACAATATATATGGTATACCATAATATTTGGTATACCATAAATATGGTAGCCTGCACTACCATAAATGCTAGCTTACCATTTGCCATAAAACAACAACACCCACCTTTTTTAACGAGCGTTTTGTGGGAGTGTTAGTCTGGGAGTCACGAGTGACTGGGAAATCAAACTCTCTGTCATGGGCGATAGGAGACAACTGGTCAATAGTTTCATAAGCCATAGCTGTGGGAGGCGTAACCTTTCCCCCTCTCCAGTCGACCTCATCTAGCATGTGCTCCCTCTGTTGATTTGTACTCGAGTGACCTATGGGTGTGAGTTCAGGGGGCGCTTCCGCTTGGGACACAGGCTCGAGGTCCCAAACACTGGGCTGTTGGCGTTGTTTGGGAATGGCCTGAGAGCTGTTGGACCTCCTTCCGCTAGATGGAGAGGATGGCTTAGAGTCCTGCTCAGAATCATGGAGAGTTGCATCCTTAGTCTGAAGGTGAAACAACAGTACTTGCTATCCTACTAAAGCTACTAAAAGGAGGGCTATTTATAAGCAAGTTGGGTAGTCAGGAGAGTGCCCATAACATACATGACTGTGACAGACAGCGGATGAAAAAAACCAAAAACCCTCCTACAACTTGAAATAAAACTGACTGATGGTAAAAAGAAGTCACTTGAAGTAATAACACTACAACTATTGTTAAGGGCAAAAATCCAATAGGTCAAGAAATTACTCTCTAGGTAGGATAATGTAATGGCTCCTGTTGGAGGCAAGGTTTGGAACCCAATGCAGAAAATAATTTGTCTGAAATGAAAATGTAACCTACTGGAAGAATAAACTGGAGACATCAGTATGAGTGTATAGCAAAGGCATCAATAAAGAATTATAACCTTTGAATTTCAGTAAAACAATTCAAAGTTTGTCTAGCCTGTGATCCTTTGCTTACTAATATGGCTAACTATGAGTACCTCTGCAACAGGCTGAAGGTCCCAAACACTAGTTCCCTCCGACTCGGCCTCTCTTCTGCTCGTGTTCTGCCAAGCAGGAACTTCTTCTGAGACAAAATCAAGTGCTGCTCTTCACATAAACTATGTGCTTTATCTCATATGTATACGCAATGACAAAAAGAAAACACAAAGAACCACACACAGAACTACAGAGTTAAGGAACTTTGAAGAGATCCTTTTAGCACTCAATAATCAGAGAGTAGAGCAAAATTCCAACATTCAACGTGCATCTGAAAATAATGTATAGGAAATCTAGTTGTATGAACTCATCTTTCAAGTTTTTTTAGAACGTGAAAAACTATCAGTAATCCGAGAGTTGCCCGGGGTTTTTTCATTTTCAGTCAGAAAACTCGCAGCCGACATAGATTTTTATCGCAGCTGCCACACTGCGTTCATGACAACCAATTATGAACATTTTTATTGAACGCAATTATCCTTCATGCATACAAAGGAGTACTTGATTCTCTAATCTTGTGGGTGTTTACGAAAGTGGTTCGCAGAAACCAGAGTTTGAAACCAATTATTTTAGGAACATGACGGAAGGAACGGAGCGTAGGCGTGTGGAGTTTCGATAAAAATGGTCAGAAACGAATGAAACACGAGTGACCCACCTTCATTGCCATCTGTCTCTCTGTCAGTTTCATGAGCTGGCACAGAGCTAGTAAAGGGAATAGTCTGTGTTCCCTCTTTGTCGTGCACCTCTTGATACGCCTGCTGCACCGCCTCGTACTCTAACTGTGAAGTGTTGCCCATGCCACCTGCGATCATCTCAGCAATGATAACAACTGCGGTGGAAAGAACTTGGACTACATTTTTGTTTTACTGACTGACTGACTGCAGTGACTGTAACAGTCACTGCAACTGCGTTCAATATATTGATGACTTCAGCAAGATTAAACTTAGCTGCAATGTCCAACATTATACAGTTTGAGGTCATTTTTAGCTTTTCAACTCCTTAAAGTATCGTCAGGACATTCTGAAGTGAATACAATGAAAAGAGTAGAAACATTTTACAGCAGATCTCAGGGAACAACTCAGTGTGTAAAATATAGTAAACTAGTCTTGGTGAATTGAGAATAAAGGCTGTAGCCTGAGTACCTGATACGTCAGCTGCATGTGCGGATGTAGCCTGAAGACTTGTGTCGAGAGTGTCATTGAGAGAAACTACAAGCACACGGAGTAACTTCATGGCCATATCATAGAGTAGGTGAAACAGCTTGTACATTTACCTGCTAGTAGGAAGTTATGAATACTGGTTCATACGAGAGATCAATACTAGCAAGTGTTTAATGCTCGTAGTGCAGTCTATATAAAGTTATGTTACATCAGTTTAAATCAGTTTTACATTGAAAAATAAAGCAAAATTTTACAAAACTGACAAAAACAATACCGTAATTTACATGGCATCGTAAAACCATCAAAACAGTAAAAAGGTCTGAAAGAGAGATTTTACTGAATAAACAATTAAAGAAAACTATGGTTTGTATTTAAACTTCAGTTATTAATTTCTTAATAAAACACTACAGTGTTAAATTTTTTATTGCTAAAGGAAATTTGATAAAAAAACTCTGGAGTAAGCTCCCAATAATTCCTACAACACGTCTGCTAAAAAACCACACATAAACTTCTCAATTGTATATAGTTCAGTGCAGCCCATAGACAAACTACTATTTCGCGAAAGATATAGTATTTCCTCGCTACTTCGCGGCTCTCCTTTCACGGCTTCAGGACTTCGCGGGGCAACAAATATTCATTAAAAAACTAAAATTCTGAGAAAATGAATAAAAAATGAAAAAAATAAATTACATGAAATATGTTAATCTCGCTCATGGTCTGACCCGGTGAGATGCCTTTGCGAGCATCACTGTGCTAGCGGCTGTGGTAACATGTTTAATCTCATATTTATACGCAATGACAAAAAGAAAACACAGCAATACAGAGTGAATGAAACTTAAAGGGATTCTCTCAGCACTCAACAATCAAAAAGAGCAAAAAACAAACATTTAAAGTGCATCGGAAAATAATGTGAAAAGCGCTATTGGAAGAGTCTGACAAGCCAGGTGCTTGTCAGACTCCTTAAGTGTCCCCAACTATCAAATCGTCCAATAAACCTAAGCGGAAAAGGAAAATATTTAAAATTTTTAAACAAAGTGACTTTAGAAGTAAGTTTTTATTTCGCGGATTTTCCCTTATCGAGGGAGGTGAGTGCCCGTCCCGACTAACCACGAAAAGTGAGGGATCACTGTACCCCTTCTGTCATCCCACGACAAAACAAGCGGGAGCCAAGTTTGAGAGTTTTTATGATAAATGCATGTGCACACAACTCACGAAAATTATTCATCAAAAACGTCGCAAACCCTTGTATCGAAATCTCAGCAAAAAATTTGACCTTTTTTGTAGAGTCGTTAAAGTATAATAACGATACAAACCACATACAAGTCTATTTGAATATGTTACCAAGTCGTTGAAAATTGTCGACATATTCCTAAACCTTACCCATCTGATCGGATTATACACAAATAGACAGATTTATTTGGCCAAAAATCTTTATTAAAACTGGCCAAGCCTTACTTTTATCAAAATTAGGACCGGCAAACGAAACGCCGAGCGTCAGAGATTAGAACCATTAAGTCGTGCATATTTCACGAAAAAATAACATGCACATTTCACCAGTCTATAGCATTGTCGAATTGCCGAAGGTTTCTGTAATTAACGTAGAAGTACAGAAATTGTTTCTTTTTTGCCGATTTCAAAGTAACTGACATTTTGGAAACTTGAGCACTTTGGTATTCCAACTGATGTCTAAAGCAGTGAAAGTAAAGGAAATGACGATGGTATTTTTTTCTAACGATTCTTAGAAGATTATCACAACTTCTTGATATTGTTAGCTATGACGTTTTGAAATGTAAACAAAATTGTTCATTGGTTTTTTTATTATTACTGTATTACTATATTAATAATATTGGTTATTCTAATAATATCAGTGCATTTTACTTCTAATATTGCATTTCTCCTAATGCAGGGGGAGAGATATATTGCATTTCTCCTATTGCAAGGGAGAGATATAAACATATAATCTTTTCCTTTCATTATTGCTGTTTGTTGTATATAATAACACCCACATCCAGTACATTACAGCTACCATTGCAGTTATCCTATTGCACTGCAGTGCCATTTGACTGCTAATATTGCATTTCTCAACCATCAGTACCCTTTCTTTTTTCCAATATCACTTTGGTCGTGGGCTGTATGACAGGGGAATTTCTAGTATTTAAAATTTCAGAAAAAGTTGACTGCATAGCGCTCAGCATACCGTTAGCAAGTAGGTTAGGTCTAGCTGACACCTCTGGAATTTCTTCCTCGGGAGGCTCCTCCCCCATGTAAGTACCAGGCCTTCCTTCTTCTATTTTGTCTCTCATTTCCTGTTCCTCATCCACCTGAAAGCTCTCTTCCATAGTTCCTCCCTAAACAAAGCAAGAAGGAAACACTGGCAGCACCAACTGATGCTGACATAAACATACAAATACATATAATGTTAACTTATGGTTGATACTGATCTTCAATCAACAAGAATGACAAGGCTCAAACTGAATACTGTTACTGAAGAGAGTAAGATCAGGCAACTCCCAAATACAGTGAATAATAGAAACAGACATAAGTGTGCAATAAATAATACAGTAACATGGCACCTAGACCCTTACGAAACTGCATAGCTATTTACAACAAAATTTGTTACAAAAAAATATGCAACAGAAAACATTCTTATTTTTTCCTATAAGTATTCTCAACACCCATTAATAAATATAGCCAAGTACAATCAGGTGTACATAGTCAGGTGTACATAGTCAGGTGTACATAGTCAGGTTTACATAGTCAGGTGTACATAGTCAGGTGTACATAGTCAGGTGTACATAATCAGGTGTACATAGTCAGGTATACATATTCAGGTGTACATAGGCAGGTATACATAGTCAGGTGTACATAGTCAGGTGTACATAGTCAGGTGTACATAGTCAGGTGTACATAGTCAGGTGTACATAGTCAGGTGTACATGGTCAGGTGTACATAGCCAGATGTACATAGTCAGGTGTACATAGTCAGGTGTACATAGTCAGGTGTACATAGTCAGGTGTACATAGTCAGGTGTACATAGTCAGGTGTACATAGTCAGGTGTACATAGTCAGGTGTACATGGTCAGGTGTACATAGCCAGATGTACATAGTCAGGTGTACATAGTCAGGTGTACATAGTCAGGTGTACATGCTCACGCATGCAGTTTTGATGACAAATACAAATAGCAACTAGTCCTGCTATGCAATGTTGCTAACTCTATAATTCTAGTCTGAATAGGTAATTCAAAACAAATACCTGATCATCCGGAGTCTCAGAAACATTTGCTGTCTCAGAAACATCCGCTGTCTCGAAAAAGGACGTGTTTTCGGTTTGCCCAAGCTGCTTGTTAAGCTGTGAGTAATCAACTGTCCCCTCAGCATCTGCATGTAATTTCTAAATAACAAAACAGAGAGCAAGCTCTGAATAATACTCCTTCTTAAAAAGATAAGACAACTTCAACTATCATCATGAACTGAGAATCATCTCATAAATGATGATGACTGCAGAGCCGTAAGGCTATTGCAATGGCACAGTTCAAGGAGGGACAACTACAATTATTTTCTTGTATAACTTCAGTCATAGACACTCAGTCATAGACACATGGTCATAGAAAGACAGTCATAGACCCACAGTCATAGACACATAGTTGTAGACATAAGAGAACCTTGAAAAAACGACTTTTATCAGCTGCCTCTTCCAGAGTTTCTTGACCAGTTTCCGTGCTCTGGTCTGCAAGAAAGAAATTAGACTGCATATAGATGTTAGTGTAACAACCTGGTATGGTATACCTACTCGTACATACTCAGCTAAATATGTACCTAAATAGGTACATCTAACAGCCTGGTATGGTATACCTACATGTACCTGTACATATTCAGCTAAATATGTACATTTAACAGCCTGGTATGGTATATCTACTTGTACATACTCAGCTAAATATGTACATAAATAGCCACAAATTTTGTTCCTATTTGGTGGCCAAAATTCGGAAAAACTGCACAATTATATTTGCTATGAACATGAATGAACAGAGACACGTAATGTTTAGCTAGTGTCATAGAGCCTTGATGCCATGACCATTTGAGTAAGTCCTGGACAAGTGGCAAAAGTCCTGGAATAATCAACAGACTAGCACATACACACCTTTAACTCTGCTAACGTAAGTAGATAAACCACATAACTCTATAGCATGGGGCGACACAACTGTGACTCTAAGGCTAATGAAAAGTGAACAGGCCAACTCTAAGCTCTAATAATACCTGTATAGAGTCAATCATTTACAACTCACTACCAAAGTTGTCTAAAATATTCTCTCATGAATTCTTACAGCTAAAATGAAGGTGATTCATAACGGTGGTAAAAATAAAATAGCATAGATAAATGCTATGTACATTCACAGTAGCAGACTTCAAAGATAATACCTGCTAAAACAGACTCATAATTCTCTTAATGGAGCTTGAAACGAAATGAAAAACTACACCGGAGTTATCGAAAATGGAGCGCCTGCTCATAAAATAAATACTGTGTCACACCAACTAGATTCACAGAGCACCTGCTCATAAATGGCATGCTGTCTCACACCTACTAAACTCACAGACCACCTGCTCATAAATGACATACTGCATCAGACCTACTGAACTCACTGAGCACCTGATCATAAATGACATACTGTGTCACACCTACTTGAACAGGCAGCACCTGCCCACAAAAGACATACTGTGTCACACCTACTGGAACCATACAGCACCTGCCCACAAATGGCGTGCTAGTTGTAGGTCAACTGCTGAAAATGACATACCAAATGAAAGCTGGGATTCCCTGAACTCATCCGTCTCAGTTAGTCTAAAAATTATAACACAAGAATTTTGAGCAGAGTCAGCCATAATTATGAACGATGAGTCTGACAGCAGATCAAACACAATGAAATGGTGAATCTTTCACTCTCCCAGAGGCCAAATTTAGCATCAAGATAGAAAAATCAAAATTTTTATTACAGCTGTTTGTGGTAAAGTTTATTTTTAATGACACTATTATATAGCAATAAAGAAGAAGAAACTAGACAGAAATCTTACTATATTTAAAAGAAAAATTAACTTTAAGATTGCACTGCAAGGTAAATGATTGATTTTGGAAACTAAGATGACCCAGAATCTGCTGCCACTATTGCGATGCTGCCTCCGATATGGTAACTTTGAGAAATAGTTCAAAAGAATATAATATATTCTGTATCTTTGTGTGATATGTAAATAACATAAGAAAGTCTAATTCTATGCGCGACAAGCTGTATCAACTATGAACCTTAAATTTACTTACAATTTGGAGGTACGCTGAGGTTCCGTTCCTGACATTCTAGCCGAAAATGGTCCTGTACTATCATCCATGAATTTAGGAGCGGACGACTCCCTCAGCTTACCCAAATCTGCCTCTGCAATGAGAACGACTGAAAAGGTCATTTTCGACTATTCTAAAAAGGATCATCTCCATCAGCACCTTAACTAAAGCTACAAAAAATTATGTAAGCGTTGAATTATTTTTAAACATAATAAACAATATGTAATTAGAATTTTACCGTTATTTGTCATCATTTATTTCAAGTTTATGTTCATTGAAAATAAGGAACCCATGCAAGGTGAGACATTGAACAAAACAGAGTCAGTAAGCCACGCGACCCAATTGCTGTTCTCCCAATGACAAAACAAACATTTAAAGAGGAATGGCCAATATCACAAACGAAGCACTTGAAGTTATTTATGACATATGATATGGTATTATTATCTCCGCGCGTCTCTGCAAAAAAATTTCTTTACCAATCCATCGGCTTATATAAGCAGGCCTCTAAATAAACACCTGCTCACACTTTCGCATGTCTGTCATCTGTTTGAATTGATGAGATTATACAGCCTTTGGAGTGTCTATTAGCAGCACTCTATTGACACTGCAAGCTTGTACATATGTCATAGATATCTAGGCTTGCAAACTCTGCGCAAAAAAAACGGAGCGTCTTTAGATAAACTTTTAGAGACGAGGTGAGAGAGGAGCTCGAGAAACACTGTATCAGCATCAAGGTAAGCATATGCACATTAAATTTTATTACGATAGTTATAACAGCTTGACACGATGTAGTGCTTTTTTAGTCATTTACCTACATATATCTATATATATATATATATATATATATATATATATATATATATATATATATATATATATATATATATATATATATATATAAATGACTATATATAAATAGTCATTAGTTATATATACATATAATTAAGTACATGTAAGATGAAAGTTTAAGTTCAGTTTAAAACAATTTTATTATGCGTAGTTTCATATTGCAAAGCAGTAATCATAAGTGCTCTATTTTATTATTGAGCACTTTTACACAAGAGACTGCAAATACTGCCTCTATTATATATATATAATTTTAAAAAAAATATATAATATAGTTATATATATTATATATACATTATATTCAAAATTAATATCATATAGTTATGTATATATTATAATATATATAACTATATATGTAATAACATAATATAGATATATAATATAGATATATATATATTTATATATAATATATAATAGAGGCAGTATTTGCAGTATCTTGCATAAAAGTGCTCAATAATAAAATAGAGCACTCATGATTATGGCTTTGCAATATGAAACTACGAGTAATAAAATTGTTTTAAATTTTATTACTGTTCATCCTTCATTCTAAAGATAAGATATATCCTATCTTTAAATTGAAGGAGATCAGTTGCTATTTGAAACAAATATTCAAATATAAAAATAACCAAATTCCAAAGGAACAGCCAAGAAGCAGTTTGATAAAATATATTGCTGATCGCTTGTGATTGCAGAACTAAAGAATGGTGGCATCCGAAAATATTATCACTTTAATATTGCTGGCCTGGAGCTGCCAGGTCTTGGCCTATTCGAGAGGAGCACCAGCAGAGGCCTGCCAAAGCATGACACCTCAGCACCCAATATTGCTGAATGTACAGAGTGGAGATGATAGCTATGCCTCCAAACAGGAAGGAGCAAGTCCCTATGAACTGATAGTGGACACTGTAACTTATGGCAAGGCAAATCAAGTAACAGGTATTTTATGATAATAAAATACCGTAAAACCAATAACGTTTAGTAACACATTTACTTACAATACTTACCTTCACATGAACATTTAAGATTTACGCCTGTGGCACTTGAACTCTAATATAGATGATAACAGCTTTAAATCATCTGTCATCAAAACTGCTGACCTTAATAGGGTGGAATGCTATAGTGGTTTACATGCTTCATAGAACTACTAATCATTGTTTTTGTTATCTAAATTTTATTTACATTCCCTATTAAAAATGTAAAAAGAAAATGGCAATTAGCAACAGTATTAAAATGCCATTTTGACAGTAGTTGGTCCATGTAACCTTACACCTGCCTCAAGTACTCTGGTGGCCAGGTAACTTGGGCCAATGGTTATAATTGTGACTACAGATAGTACATTGGATTATCTCAAGATATAACATTGAATTCTTGAGAAGAGTGCATGTGTTTAATAAAAACCTACCAGCTTGTTAGACAGTTGCAAAATTCTTGAAAATACTATTAATAATAATAATAAGATATGATACTTTTCATGCCCCCAACACTTCCCTCCTGATGAAATCATAAATAAATAAATCTATGAATAATAAATAAATCTGTATATGTAGATCTAAGTGTTTGTCTGTCTGTCGTTCCCATAGCCATAAAGTTTAATGAACGAAAAATCTTAGCCCTAGATTTGAACTCAAAACCTCCACGTCTGAAGACCGCCGAGCTGAACTGTTACACTGCGCTGTCCAACTGGCCATACCAATAAATAAATGTGCACATCTTCATTACATCGGTTAAAATACTCACACTTGAAACACTTGACAAATTACTATTGATTATTCCGAACACGCTCGGCTTGATCATTACGATTATTAAGCTGGCTAGCTAGATTTAGGCTAGCTTAAGTTACTAGCTTAAGTTACTAGCTTAAGTTACTAGCTTAAGTTACTAGCTTAAGTTACTAGCTTAAGTTACCAGGTAAGTTACTCCAATTTATTTGGTAATTATTTAATTACCAGTTGGTTTTAATTGGTTATTTTATCACTAGTGGATTATAACGCCTGAAATTCTTCTAAGACTACAAAAACTAATCAGGATTGAACACCGAACACCGCAGAGAGAGTCTATAAAATAGTTTAAATTAAGACAGTCAAAAATAAGAAAATTATTTAAAAACTCTTCTTTATCCAGTAATATATTTTATCTACAAAGACCTTTAATTTAAAGACCCGTTTTAAGGGTTATCAAGTTTTTTTAATCAAGATTTTAATCTTGAAACATCCTGGCAGTAAGAACACTTTTAACATAAAAAAATTCAAACAATAGAAAAATACTAGTACTTTCTGGTAAAATCTGCTCAAATTTTGAGTAAATTCATCTTTAACCGCGTGATGTCACGATTGGTTCAATAGCTTTCAAATAGAATTATGTGTAGCACTTGACACCTAGGCAGAGAACAGCGAGTGAGAGCAGGTGAGAGCAAGTGCTCTAATGCTGAGTAAAAGTACCAGAAAGCAATGTATAATCAAGGCTCAAGGTCCAGAATTATAGTTCTTATTAGTATTATCAGATAAGCAATGTTTTAGTGACTCTCGAAGGCCCTAATTTCCAAGGTTTTCTTCTGGTTGCAAGAAAGATGTCGGATGGAAAACCGACAGGTCATTTTAACCTGGCCAATGGCACAGAGCATGTAGAATGCATGGGCAGCAATGAGGTTGGTACACCGCTTGTTGTAGACTTATATATTGAACAACATACAGATATCTAGATACCGCGTATATCCTGTGTATGGGAAGGGTTATGTGAACATTAGAAAATAAAATGAACTTAAAAATGGAACACAGGCTTTGAAATTTTTTGGTCACAAAGAGCCTATGTTGCTAATCCATCAGAGGCAAGCTGTAAGGATTATTGCATCTAATATCTAAGGTAGTAAATTGTCAACGCGCTTTCTTATCAGAGATTTGCACGGTCATCATGTTTTCATGACTTTTAACTGGTAGGTGATAGCCTCACATGGTATTTGGAGCTATTTGGCTAAATTGTTCAAGATCTTAAAACTTTGTTTTGTCAAAAAATTGAGCATTTTAAATTAAAAGAAAATGCTGTAACTGTAAATGCATGGTTCAAAATAAACATGATAAATTTTGATAGAGAAGAATTTCACTGCAAACAGAAATTAATCATTGCAGTGTTTTATAACTGCTGTTTGCTTGCAGGCTGCAGTGACCCACACCGCCACATTCAGCATGGAGGACCACTCTCAAGAAGAAGAGGTAAGAACGCTTATTTTAGGGTTAACAAGTGTCTAGTGAACTGTCTGCTTAATAACAAGAATTATACATACAGAGTGTGTTTTAAAGGCGTACCAGCTCTTCATAGAATGAGGTGAAGGCCATTTTTGATAAGCTCTGAATGCTATGCAGACATTTAATCATATAACATAATTTATTGAGCAGCCATATTTGCTGTTACAATGGTGGATTATATAACAATAAGAACAAGCAATTCTGCAACTAAAGCTTTCTGTTTCAGACAATCCACCATCAGGGGACGGAGAACAACCCTACAGCAGTAAGTTTCTCTTACAAAAACATTTAAATGAAAAAATGTATACTTCATATTTGCTAACATGTTGTTAACTGAAGACATAATTGCTTATTGTATAAAACATATTGAAATTTTTAGTGTAGAATTATTCTTTTTTTATAAATGTGCCAATTTTACAAATTATATACAATTATATACAATACGAGCGATAAGCTCGGCGTGGTTCAGGATTTAGTTCATTTTAAAAGTGAATGGCTATACCGCGTTTTTGAAAACAACACATAAAGGCAATTGCCCTTAATACATGTTTTGAGTTTCTAATCTGATAGAGGGCACATTTATATGGAAACCGAAAGATTTTAAGATGGTCACTTGAGCCGGGCATTGCTTGACACGGGCCTGCTTTTACACAGTAAACAAACTAGAGGTAACGGGTGGAATCTGACAGTCTGCTTTTATAACTCTTCTCCAAACAAAAATATTTTAACATCACAAAACACCGCTCTTATTATAGTAAAGATTATTCTAGTTTTGGAAGGTGGTAGACTAGTGCAGTTAGTAGAGTGCTGGTTTACTCAACTGAATGTCCACAGTTCAACACCTGTACTAAGCAATCTTTTATAAACCACTTTATTACTGCCTATATAGTTTTTTCTGCAGCGATTTCAAGATTACTAGGTAATAATTTGATAAGTATATAGATAGATAAACAGGGAATAAATGGGCTTGAAGAAAAGTGGTTGAGGACTCGAATTACAATAATATTGTAATATATGGAATATATGAAATATATATAATATGATAACAATGATTCACACAGTTAAACGGAGAGACAAGCATTGTCTAAAACCAAACATGAAAAATGTGTTAGTAAAAAACATCTACGATGAATGCATCAAAATGAAAGTGCACACTGACTATTCAGGCTGACATGCTAGGATATATGATAGATGATACCGGACAAGAACCATCTAACTAAAGATTAATGTAACATTTAAAACCGATCTGGACCTATTTGAAGCTTTCTAGCTACAGTCTTTGGACTAAAAATTTGTACATGCTAAACCATCTATCTATTGTAGGACCCTCACAGTGATGGGATGGCGAACTTAACAGTAAGTATAAACAGCAGGAGATAACTCTCCATCGGCTAAGTAAGATGCAAAAATACATTTTGGAGTAAGGTTAGTAGACAGTTATGGTAGACCAATGATGGTTTAGCATATGTTTTAAGCAATAGTGGATGAAGCGTAATGAAGTCAAATCTGTCAACCAACACGAATATTGGAGAAAGCAACTTCCATGAGAAGGCAACTCTGAATGACTTGTAGCAATGCTAACTTAATCAAAACTACATGCATATAACAGTATTTAATTTCGTAAAAAGAGGATGCAAGAGATAATATATAAAGCAAGTGATGGGAAGACCAACATAATGGTAGTGATTCCCTTTGTTGTGTATTACAATCTTTAATGATAATAAATAGTGATAACTGTTGTGAAAATATGGATGGCGAAAAGTTATCCAGTCCCAATACAGCATGATTACAGCCTCGCTTTCAAAGTAAACTTAATATTATTTTAGACACTTGAAGCAATAAACAACGCCTTTCAACTGTTACCAAACTTTCTTGCAGGAAGACTATTCTGTCCACCATCCAAATGGCGCAGGTTCTGATGCAGATGAACACCACACTGATGGCATGGGTCCTGAAAATGAATTTCACGATTCGCCAAGCCTTGATGGCTCCAGCAGACGGGTCATGCTGCATTGGCATGATGCTGAACACACGATGGCTGACATACAGTTTGAGTAAGCTATTGCCAACCATTTACAAGATTTAAGCTTTTTGTCAGTGCTCTGAAAATTAGGAGCCATTTTTGATACCTTGGTAGGCTCACCTATAGATATGGCAGCAAATAATGTCGCCAACATAAATCGGCCCAAGTCTGAATGTGTGCTATAAAATGTGAAGTGTATTCAACCAGGTAATTTATGATACAGGGCAACAGTCGTGCAGCACAGAACAGTCTTTTGGGTAGAACTACGCAGTAAAACCGTAAAGTACAGTGAGGCTGCCAGCATTACCTTTGCTCCCACGATTCTGCTCATCACTCTATGTGTGCTAACCCTGCTCTGAGAGAGATCCTCAGCCTACTGGAAGTCAACTTAATATTAACTTTTACTAAGCTTTAGCGCTTTTAAACAGAGCTTCCAGTTTGCTCACTTTACGTGAGATTTTCGTTTAACCGCTATAAATTTATGTGAGATGTATACATAGTTTAGTAGTCTTGTAGGAGACAAATTAGGATTTGTCTATCTATGCTTCTGTCTCGACAAAAGCTAATTAACATTGAACTTTCACATTATTGCTAATATTAGAGAATAGGAGAGAACTCACCCTTCACTGATGATGTAACAATGGGACGGCTCGTGTCTGCTTCTGGTGTCTGTAAATACAATGATCAAGTTACACTGGTGAGAGTTGTTCATTCTTGAAGTGCAGTCAAAAGTACTAGTCAATGAGAAGATAAGAAATATTATGTACCTTAGGAGCAATAGGTGGAATCAATGGCCTTTTCTCTTTCTTCTTAAGAAAGCTCATCGTTGATGTGCCAAACCCTATAGAAGTGATGAAACAATATTAAAGTCTGAACACAAAAGCTGACAATTAAAAGCATATGTTTTGAATTAAAATAGAAGTTACAAAAGTGTAATCATCCAAATTGAGCTTCCTGGTACAGCAAGAACTCAGCCTCGAGACCTGCATGAGCATTACCCATTTCCATACTAAGATCAAGCACATAAAAGCTGCGATTATACTACTAACACTATCAGACATTAAAATTGTACATGTATTGTGACAAAATTAACAGCAAAATTATTTTAATCGTCTAATGATATCAACAAAACAGACATTTACTAACAGAATATAAGCACATAAATCTATAGCACCAGATATGCTATATAATTTGTGCGTCAGACCAACTCGTGAGATCTGAGAGAGGGAGGGAGAGAGAGGGAGGGGGAGAGAGGGAGGGGGAGAGAGAGATTCAAGGTACAAAGTTGGCTTACCAACATCCTTGTGAGAGTCAAACTCCTCAGAAGAGTCAACAGACGACTGCCACCAGGGCTTTTCTTCTTTTTTCTTAGTCTTCGGCTGAATGTACTTGGAAAGAGATGTGTCTGAGTCAGAGCCCATTGACTGCACAAGAAATCAAACTTCATCATGTTTAATCCAACATTGCCAGCATTTTACACAATGAAGCGTGTATCTCAAAAAACTAAAAATTTCATAATTGGGTTTAATTGCAGAACAATTTGAAACCTGAGCATCATGCATTGCACCAAATTGAGAACAGTAAAGCGGACCAACTGTTCACATTAGTCATAAAAATTATTGACAGTATAACAATGATAAAAAGCTAACAAGACAATACAGTTCTTTCTTTTAGAGATGACAAGCCATCCTTCCCACGGTTTAAACAGACATAAAACCTTACTTAAAAACTACGACATATAGGAATAGTTTAAAAAATGAAAGATCTGCATCATAACTTAAAAAAACCTGATCTGTGTTGTATTTACTCCCTTCAAAAAAGCAAGCAAACTAACAAATGTAAAAGACTACTAAAAATCATAATTTCAAGGGAAAGACGCATTGTTGTCCAGGATGTGAAAGTCAACATATGATTATACCAAGCTAAACATAGATGTTTTTTAACCACCAATTTGAGCAAGTACTGTGTTAAGTTAGAAGATTAATAACATGAAGCAAAGCTAGAGATAACACATACAGCAACACACTTTTGCAGCATCGAATGCTAGACAATTCTACAGTTTGTTATAGCAAGGTGTTAAAAATAACGTTTTAATCATTTATGATTCTTAACAGACAGGCACAACATAATAAACAAACTTCACAGCAACCTACCATTAAAGCTTTGTTATGCTTATAAAAAGATTTTGGTTAGATTAAATACCGGAATATTTATTAAATTGGTTGAATGAAAAGATTAACTGCATTGTTTTTTATGTTGCCAAATATAAAGAAATACTCAAACTTGATATAAAAATGTTCAAATAGTTTGCTACATTGTTTAAACAGAGAAACATTATAGTAGCTCGCCTGGAAATAATAAAAGAAGGCAACGTACACGTATGCCTAGAAGACAAACACAAACGGATATTCATACATACTAAGAGATTATTAGGTTATATAGCTTACTGCTTTTAAAAACGCATCAAACTGTTCGTCAATAGAAGAAGGCCTAGCCATCTTTCCTTTTTTTCTCGTACTCATTTTTGTAGGCGCATAGAAACAAAACAATACACAGCCACCAAAATTTGAAAGCGTTTCTCGATTTGCTGTGGCGATATAAACTGTTGTATATAAGTTGTTAAGGTTCATTGACGCCACTCGATGTTTTACACATCGGATGATCAGTCTAAACGTGTCTATTATGTTTCATAACTTTGCTGTTACACATGTACACAATATGACATAGCTGTAAAATAATAGCATTGAAGGCTACAACTTTTGTTGTGCTGCATCGCACCGCGTACATTCGCTCAGGCTATTTGCAAAAGCTAGGCATGAAATGAAATGCCATCATTGAATCCATAGCTCTGCAATAAATCTTCAGACAAGATGAAGTATGCCCTTAGAAGCATTATCTCTTGACGTTTGAGTAGAAAAAATATGTTTTATTCAAGCTTGTTGTTTCGCACATATAACATTAGTTTCAATAATTTTGTATAGTACAATTATGTTTTTTAACTGCCGATAGCTTTCAGTAGAATGTAATAATATAGACGCTACGGCCTAATTACACCATGACACGTTTTGATATGCTAAGCTTATTAATAAGTTCTTGGTTTCAGGTTGGATATAGATGGCCTTGAAGTTTGGTTTCCATATGAATACATTTATCCCGAGCAATATTTATACATGCAAGAACTGAAGAAGACAGTTGATGCTCAGGTACACCCACTCGATTAGTTTGCATGCCTTTCTATCTCTGTTTTTTAGTTGAAATATATGTATATAAATAACCAAAACTTTAATTGCGCTGTCAATCTTTTACAATCAAGTTTTACAACCTGTTTATTTTGAATAATTTGTTTCACACGAAATAAACTTTGTTTTAATTATCTATTAGTAAGTAGGCCTAAAATAGTAGTCGCTGAACCAACAAATGCTGTGAAACAAGCTTTTTTCTTTCTATTTGCAGTTTTCTAGTTTGTTTGCAATATACTAATGACTGTCTTGACATATAATTTCTACAGGGTCATTGTGTATTGGAGATGCCTTCAGGCACTGGAAAAACTGTCTCTTTGCTTTCTCTTCTCTTTGCCTATCACAAGGTATGCTTTTACTTACAGTCACTTTTTAATACTTGCTCTGGCATGAAAATTAAATATGAAAAACATAAGTTTTTTTGCATTTTCATGGTCAAGCACTTGGTATATGCCTTAGGCACTGCCTGCCATTGTTGGTCGAGTTATCTACTGCTCAAGAACTGTCCCAGAACTGCTAAAGGTGGTTCAAGAACTGAAAAGTTTAGTAAAGTACTATGAAGAAGAGACAGGAGAGACTGCAGATGTAATAGGGCTTGCTCTCAGCTCCAGGAAAAACCTTTGCATACATCCGAAGGTCTGAATGTTTTGCTTAATTTATAAGCTCCAGGTATTTGTAAACATGAACTGCAATATATTCTCTAATCTAATTATGATGAAAGGACACTCAAACCGCTACTTGCAATCACCTTATGCAACTTTTTAAACATACATTGTAAAGCTTAAGCCAAGAAGTAGTTTTCACCGTATCACATTTCATTTTTTTAAAAGCATGAAAGTGGAAAGCCAAAAAATTAAAACCGAGAAAAAGTTTAAGATATCAAACTAATAACAGCAGAAGGGGAAAATTAAAACATGAGAAAATTTGTAAATGATAGAAAATTTATGAATTAAGATTGTTTAATCTTTACTGTGTAGCTTTATTATCATCTCTTCCTCAGCACATTTTTATCGTTGTCTACACTTCTGTTCACATGTCTCTGAGGCAAAGTAGCAGTAACAACCTCTCTAAAATGCATATTTTCTAATGTTATAAACAGTATTTGTTAAGGAGTTATTAAAGGTTTTTGAGAAGTAGAATTAATTAAATGAATTATAGTGTATTCTCATACGAGTAGTTGATCCAAAATACGACTGTTTCAACATGCGAGGCAAGTCTTGAAACTAATTCAACTCTGCTGCAAAAGCTACAGCTGGCTAGTTGGATCAGAAGCGAGCTTAACAAATCCGTGATGACTTACGCTTTTAACTCATTAGACTTTGGTCCACTCTTGGCAGCTAGAAATGCTATCAGAAACACATAGTTTGGACTGTTTATGTTAAAGTCTACTAAAGGAGAGGTATGGAAGGTGGACAAACCTGTATCTTTCAACTATAAGGCCTACTTTGTGTTGTTTGGCAATTCTGATGCTCCAATGCCATTGCCTAAAGGCTTTTCCTTTCATATTGATGCAGCTTTCTGGAGAGAAGGATGGAAAGAAGGTAGACGGAGGTTGTTATGCAATGACAGCCTCTCATATACGCAGAAAAAAAGAGGCAGACGACACGATAGAGACATGTGGCTTTTACGAGGGTTATGACAAGTATGGCAAGGAAGAGCTGATCCCTTTCGGGGTGTATGATTTGGTGAGCTTGTTAATTGCTAGCTAGTCTACTTGTGGCACTGGATATTTTACACAGTCCAATCTTAACTTGTAATCACTTCTATATACAGTTACAAAGTTTTGGACATACAAAATAAACTTCAGCATATGATAGCCATTTTTTTTAAACAATAAAGTGCACAAATATGCAGTTTATTAATTTCAAGTTCTCTTTAAAATGGTTCTACATTTCTCAAATAACTTTGGACAGTGCTTTTTGATTTTCATTTATAGTTTTACAAAGGATTCCAAGAAGATTAGTGTGAGTGGTAGTGCAAGACAAAGAAAGCGGTGCTTTTTTAAAAATTTAAACGACGAATAGCAAAACAGCATAAATATATATAGGTCAATACATGGGTCAATTCTTTAACTCTAGAACAATCTAGTAGTTATCTTGAGGATGACAATGAAAGAGGGAAGACAAAAAACCTCAAACTAGTGAAATTGGAGAGAGATATTATACCTGATAATTCAAGATAAGGTGTAAGAAATAATTCTCTTGATATCTGAAGTAATTTGCATCATAAGACATCCAAAGTTTCGTTAAAACAGCAGTTTTGTAAATTGATATATATCTTCACAAATCGTTACATATAGTAGAGTAGACTCCCCTACAAACCTTCTCTTATGAAGAACCCACTGGTGGTGAAGAATTTATGTGAAGTTTTTGGTTTGTATTACTTAAGAAATCCCTAAGAAATGCAAAGCATGATAGGCCTATAGTTAGCCTTAAATCCCATACAACGTAAAGCATGATAGGCCTATAGTTAGCCTTAAATCCCATACAACCTAAAGCATGATAGGCCTATAGTTAGCCTTAAATCCCATACAACGTAAAGCATGATAGGCCTATAGTTAGCCTTAAATCCCATACAACCTAAAGCATGATAGGCCTATAGTTAGCCTTAAATCCCATACAACCTAAAGCAAGATAGGCCTATAGTTAGCCTTAAATCCCATACAACGTAAAGCATGATTGGCCTATAGTTAGCCTTAAATCCCATACAACGTAAAGCATGATAGGCCTATAGTTAGCCTTAAATCCCATACAACGTAAAGCATGATAGGCCTATAGTTAGCCTTAAATCCCATACAACGTAAAGCAAGATAGGCCTATAGTTAGCCTTAAATCCCATACAACGTAAAGCATGATAGGCCTATAGTTAGCCTTAAATCCCATACAACGTAAAGCATGATAGGCCTATAGTTAGCCTTAAATCCCATACAACGTAAAGCATGATAGGCCTATAGTTAGCCTTAAATCCCATACAACGTAAAGCATGATAGGCCTATAGTTAGCCTTAAATCCCATACAACGTAAAGCATGATAGGCCTATAGTTAGCCTTAAATCCCATACAACGTAAAGCATGATAGGCCTATAGTTAGCCTTAAATCCCATACAACGTAAAGCATGATAGGCCTATAGTTAGCCTTAAATCCCATACAATCTAAAGCATGATAGGCCTATAGTTAGCCTTAAATCCCATACAACATAAAGCATGATAGGCCTATAGTTAGCCTTAAATCCCATACAATGTAAAGCATGATTGGCCTATAGTTAGCCTTAAATCCCATACAACGTAAAGCATGATAGGCCTATAGTTAGCCTTAAATCCCATACAACATAAAGCATGATAGGCCTACAGGTAGCCTTAAAAGTATTGACTGCTCTTTTGCCACACTTGGGAGAGAAAATGGCAATCTTTAGTATCTATTATATTTTTTTTAACTTTATTTTTTTATACACTAACAATTTTTTCATTGCAGCTTAAACCTTGCTGTGGAAATAAAGTTAACAAGATCAATTGCAATACAAGTTGTGCTTTTTCCATCACGAACCCTAAACCAAGTGTGATTGATCAGATAAAAGGAAAAAAGTTGTCATACAAACCAACAATATTAATTGCTGTACAGTTGGTAAATTAAAAAGCTTTGTTTTTTATCATTTTGAAGAGCCAAAAGAGTGAGTTTGGGAAGATCTTAGAATGGATTAGGCTATTCAGTTATATTTAGCGCTTCGTATAGCGTAACATCCTTTTAATATAAATGTTCAGAGAACGGATTATTTACATTGTAGAGACGGCTACTGTAGCCTGATTCTACGCCGTTCAATCATTGTAGGGACAGCTACTGTAGCCTGATTCTAAGCCGTTCAATCATTGTAGGGGCGACTACTGTAGCCTGATTCTACGCCGCTCAATCATTGTAGGGACGGCTACTGTAGCCTGATTCTACGCAGCTCAATCATTGTAGGGACGGCTACTGTAGCCTGATTCTACACCGTTCAATCATTGTAGGGACGTGTACTGTAGCCTGATTCTACGCAGCTCGATCATTGTAGGGACGGCTACTGTAGCCTGATTCTACGCCATTCAATAATTGTAGGGACGGGTACTGTAGCCTGATTCTACGCAGCTCAATCATTGTAGGGACGGGTACTGTAGCCTGATTCTACGCCGCTCAATCATTGTAGGGACGGGTACTGTAGCCTGATTTTACGCCGCTCAATCATTGTAGGGACGGGTACTGTAGCCTGATTCTACGCCGCTCAATCAGTAGTAAACGCCACTTCCCGCCCCTTCCCGCTTCTCTTACTCTACAAATAAAGAGGCTTAGCAAGACTTGCGCAGGTGACTAGTGACAACAGAAATAAAATTGTTTTATGGAGGATTGAAACAGGAAACTATAAAAGAACATGGCCAAGCATCTTTGCATCAGTTCTTTCAAAGTTCTGCAGAACCACCTAGTGATCGTCTAGTATTGATCGTCTAGTATTGATCGTCTAGTATTGATCGTCTAGTATTGATCGTCTAGTATTGATCGTCTAGTAGTGATCGTCTAGTAGTGATTGTCTAGTAGTGATCGTCTAGTAGTGATTGTCTAGTAGTGATCGTCTACTAGTAATCATCTAGTAGTGATCGTCTAGTAGAGATCTCAGAAAAAATGAAAGAGAAGACAAGGTCTGACAGTAATCTCATTCCATTGGTCTAATATTAGCATAGAATTAAAACAGGGCTGTTGTAGTGCCGGGCTGTTGCAGTGCTTCTTTGGATTTATCTTCCCTTTACTCTTGTGACTTTAAAGCAATCTCAGCGTATTATCTTTGTATCACACTTCCTGTAGCCCATTTCAGCTGTGTTTGAGTTGTGCAGAGAGAAGCCGTTTACACTTTCTGTCTAGTGTAATTCTGTGACCAGTGGCCTTAGTATGTTATCAGGAAAAGTTATCCAAAACAGTTAGTTTGGTAGTGTCTATGCTTAGATCCTAGAAATGTGGTGTAGCTAGTAAATGTTTGCATATTTCATTGCGTTATAAGTTTGGCTAGTAGCAAATTTATGACAGAGGTAATGACTTGGAAGTGCAGCTGCCTATTTCTACTCTAACGTCTCGATCATGTTTCTGTTTTTCAATCACGCTTCAGTCTCGAAGACTCAGAGGGCTCATGTTAACTTTCTGCTAAGCTTGTCGCCGTACTTGTCTGGGATTCTGTATCCTATCAAAGTTTTTCATACCTCTATCATAACTTGACTGATATGCTGGTGTTTATTGGTTTCATTCTTGTTTTTGGTCAGGATGATCTGAAGGCATACGGTGTAAGGAAAGGTGTTTGTCCCTACTTCCTAGCACGGTACACGGTAAGTTAAATTATATCTTGTTCAACTACCTTGTCTTTTATGTCTGTCTTCTTTTGAATGTTGTCTGTGCTACCTGCTTGCTGGCTTTTCTGAATCTCTAAAGCAATGTACTTCTTCGTTCCTTGCTGCAGTCCAAACCAAAGGAAAAGTTTTTTAAGATTTATTACATTTTATGGTTTTATTTTTATTTAAAATATTTTATATATATAAGATATTAGTATCATATTACAGTATATATCTTATATATTATTTAAAATACACTCTCCATTAATCTTTTAGAAGTTGGAGGATTATTCCGTTTGAAGTTGTTTTGTCGTCCAACGAGACCAGAGCCAGGAATTGTTACTCTGTTTGAATGTACCACCCTTATGTGGGCCACCAGGACCTACTTGCTTTGAATCTGTGTATAGTTTTTCTGCATTTGTTTCACCCAAAAAATGCAGAACTATTCATGTTGGGTGGCTTCTTCCTCTTGCAGATCACCCATGCCAACTTCGTTATATACAGTTACTACTACCTTATTGACCCAAAGGTCGCTGGAGCTGTCTCCGATCAGCTTGGCAAGAACTCCATCGTTATATTTGACGAGGCTCACAATATTGGTATGCACCAAGACTAGCCATAGAGCTATTTACTTCTGTAAAATATTCACATGGGTTGTCGCTCATTCATGACATAGACATGTAGATCTTTATGTGAAGAGTTTTTACAGATACAACTGCTGACTATTAATTTCCATGGGGTCTATGCTTAAGGCTACCAACTTTGTTTCAGACAATGTTTGCATTGAGTCAATGAGTATAAAGATGACAAAAAAGACTCTGGAAAAATGTTCACAGAATATCAACAATCTCACGGAGCAAGTTAGAAAGTTAGTGAATCCTCACTTAAGTATTTCTCAGCCGTTGTTAAGGCCAGAAGTGTTATGTTTATAAGTAAAGTGACGAAGTGATCTCTAGTAATTGCTTAGAAGGTGTATGATAATAACTGACATGTCAGCTGTTCATGCCCGGCGTAACGAGTCAAGGTATGTGGCCATTGTGCAAGTGTAAAAAGTCGAACAAAAGATGAGTCAACAATGGCTACTAGAAAACAGCAATTGTCCTAATTGCAACACTAATTACAGAATATGAATACATGACAGTAAAGCTCTGCTCATTTCTTCCCTATATCATAGTCTCATAGAGCATATATACGGTTCACTTATATATGACTCACTCATGACTCACATATGTATGACTCACTCATGACTCACATATATATGACTCACTCTTGACTCATATATGTATGTATGACTCACTCATGACTCACAAGTATGATTCACTCTTGACTCACATATGTATGACTCACTCTTGACTCACATATGTATGACTCACATAGGTATGACTCACATAGGTATGACTCACTCATGACTAGCCTGGGCATGGTTCTTGTGGGGGATTGGGAGAGAGAGCCTGGGACACATAGCGAAAAAAAGTTAAGATAACTTCTGCAAAACTTGCGACATATGTTACATATGACGCTCAGACTGATACTAATGGAACCGTGTTATTAATTTCAGATCTCACGATGTATTAGATGTGGCGCGTTTGAAAACCTATTGTCATGGTCACGTGACTTGATCTAGTAAAAGGCTATATGTTTTTGATAGGCTGGGTGGTTACGTAGTACCCCGTTTGATAATATAACGATAAGAACCATAGGTTACTATTTTCTTGCGTTTTCACGTTAGCAGTTTCATTTCATATACTGATAAAAAAATGAGCGATTCAAAATTACAATCAGAGCTCGGCATAGTCACACTGAGATCAGAACAGTTTCAAGCTTCACAACATATTATCGCAGGTTTTGACCAATTTATAGTTTTTCCTACTGGCATCGGAAGGAGTATTTGCTTTCAGATGGTACCGTTTTGCAGTGGTAGGTCTGAGTTGTTCATAATACATGTACTGTAACTGTCGCGAGTAATCATAATACTCGCGAGTAAAATAAAACTGAAATTACTATTTACTAGATAAACTTTTCTTTACTAGCAGCTTGCAATTCATTTTTGTTGTTCTATTGCTATTCGTTTGCTATGTTTGTATTGTTATTGTGATTTTTTTTATTTAATTGATTTAATTTTTTATTATACTTAAATCAAAACATAATTAATTGAATATATAAAATAATATAACTCTTGTGATTGATTTATTATGCAACCAACATTTCATACTTACTAACCAGCGTTTGTTTGCTGCCAATTCAGATTAAAAATAATACATAATACTTGCGTAGATCATAAATAAGACCGTCACATGATACGCCTTCGGAAATAACGATTTTTATATTAGCGACGGCAGAAGTCGACTTTTAGAGTTGTCTTCCCCGCGTGTTGCTATGTGTCCCAGACTCTCTCTCCCAATCCCCACGAGAGCCATGCCCAGGCTAACTCATGACTCACATACATGTATGTATGACTCACACATGTATGACTCACTTATGTATACCTCACTCATGACTCACATATGTATGTATGACTCACTCATGACTCACACATGTATGACTCACTCATGACTCACAAATGTATACCTCACTCATGACTCACATATGTATGTATGATTCACTCATGACTCACATATGAATGTATGACTCACTCATGACTCACATACATGTATGTATGACTCACTCATGACTCACACATGCATAACTCACTGTTGTACTCACTAGAATAAAGTTGAAAGATTCGGAGCAGCTAAAGGGCGAATACACGAGGTTAGTGGAGGGTCTGCGCAACAGGAGGGAGAATAGAGACACGGATACAGTCCTCACTAACCCTGTAATACCTAACGAGATACTTGATGGTGAGTCACTAGATTTATTTTATCATGTTTCTTTTTTGTTTCCATCTGCCCACCATTCAGCTCAACCTCTTCATCTGTATCTTTCACATTCTTTCTGCTGCTCACTGCATGAAATAATCTTTGACTTGTGCGATGAGCAGTAGAATCAGGTATGCTTTTCTTTGAATGGCTATTGCATAGGAACACATTCTACTAGCTATCACAAAACTAACTTCTTTTTCATACAACGAAGTTCTGTTTAAAAATCTTGTCCATGTACCAACTAACATTTGTTAAAAAATGGTTGTGTTTTGCTAAGTACTCTTGAAGCCTACTGTTCCATGCATTAGTTGGCAGTCATATGTTGTTAATATGCTGCAGAATGTGTCCCTGGCAACATACGCCAGGCAGATCACTTCCTTGTTTTCATGAAGCGCTTCATGGAATACATGAAGACACGACTCCGAGTTCAACATGTTATTCAGGAATCTCCAGCCTCCTTTCTCAAAGACTGTCAGAACAAAGTCTGCATCGAACGGAAACCACTCAGGTATTTTTAGGCCATAACATATAAAATCTGCCCTTATCTGTATTTTGATTCTGTCTGCTAGCCAATAGTAGACAACTCTCTAGCAGCTTCTGTGTAGTGTTAAAGCACATAAATTATATAATTTTTTTATCATATATTTCAATACATCAGAGTCTTGGATTTCGATTGAGCCTATATTCAATACACAAAGAATAATAGAACTATGAAAAACAGGGTGTCTAAAGAATGTACTGCAATAAGAAAAAACACTTGGTTGCGGTTCCCACAATGTGATGTCATAATTATCATTTAGCCTTAGGTAGTTGATCCCTTTCGCTGCCATTGAGGCTGTGCTTTTCTGTGACAATCGGTGCTCTTAAACCCAGAGAGTGCTAATAATAAACTAGAATTCTAGATGATCAACGATGCCCAGGGATCATGCTAATGCCCGAC
Source organism: Watersipora subatra (assembly GCF_963576615.1). Lineage (NCBI taxonomy): Eukaryota > Metazoa > Bryozoa > Gymnolaemata > Cheilostomatida > Watersiporidae > Watersipora > Watersipora subatra. The sequence goes on along the minus strand of NC_088716.1, from coordinate 59,372,796 downwards.
TAATACAAACACATGTTCTGGATTAATTAATTATGCTTCAATAAATATACTGTCGTTGATAAAGGTAATGAAATCACATCGATTAAATTTTGACCTGCAGTGACGTGGCCCTAGGACCATATGTCAATTGCACTTTCGCGAGATCACTCAATGCTTGAAAATAATTAGTCTCAGTCGTGCCCCTCAACATCACGATAAAAAGAGAGGGCCAGTGCAGAATATCATCGGGAACACATAGTATGGTGCTTGGAATCTGAGTTATTTATCATAGAAATAATCTGTACATGGAGAGCTAATGACACTGATTCCTTTGTCATCCTCATTGGTTCTCTGGAGTTGTCCTACCTTCGCCTGCCACTAGCGTCATTATCGTAGTTGATAAATATAAGCGGTAAGCAATAAAATAAGCGGTAAAAGCACACAACGCCGAATATGTAAATTGTGACGTCACAATTTTCGAGCCTATACCATTGACCATTTCTGTGGTAGAACTCTGGGAAAGTCCTATAAACACCAATCAATGTCTGTCTCACTATGTCAAACAATGGCTCATTTGAAATTCAAGATATTGAAGAACCTGAATAAGCTAAAACAGTACTTATGTAATTGATGTGCTTTAAGGCGCAAACATACTAGATGTGCTTTAAGGCGCAAACACACTAGGCGATTTTATCGCTTGCGTCATGAGGAGTGTGAAGATATTGCTGGCGTGTGGCTAAACACATTTGAAAAATTCACTAGCGGAGTAAGAACACGGGTCAAAAATATTCTATAAAACAGCCAATAAAATTATATATCACCTTTTTCTTCGGAGTTGTTAATAAATTTAAGTAAACATGGGATCTTCTGTAAAATGACGTAAACAACTTCTGCTTTTGTCAGGCCTATCTCACTTTCATGGATTGCACACTACAAGAAAACATGAGACAAAAAACGATTCGTATATTTTAACGATAATATTTAACAACTTTTATATATAATTTACTTTATAATAGTTTTTAATTTTTAATACAATAAATGTTTACCATTCTCAAAAAGGTCAACCTGCGCAACGAATGACTCCCAAATGTTTGTTTTCCACTGGATATCTTTGGAATTTTTGTGTTGGGTCGTACAGGATTGGTGTGCTCTTATTAAATCTGTGAATAATTTAGGGTTCATTTTGATGATGTTTCAATTGTAACAAAATAGCAAAATGTTGTTGCTTTACGTTGGTAAACATTGACCCAAAAATAATTAGCAGCCACAGTATTGCATTCTGGGGGAAAGCAACCAATCGAAATGCACCTCGTGTGCGGTAAAGTTCTGATTGAGCAATTCTAACTTTATCGCTCAGCATCAACTCGCTGGGCGAGTTCCAGTAGCCTATATATTGGCAGCACATGGTGTGATATTGCACTACATATCGACTAGTGTGTTCTCCCCTTTATACTGGCGAGCTGTTGATGTCTTAAGCCACTCTTGTTATTCAAAGAAGGAAAAACATTTGTTTTCACTGTTGTGAAAAGGCATAATTTATTATGTAACACTATTTTTGTGTTACATATTAAATTGTTGGAAATGTTTTATCATTTCTAATAATTTATTATCTATACCAGCTGAATGTCCATCGTTGCCCAAGAAATGAAAAGGTCTTTGCACAAAAACTTTATTTTTATTTGACATATACGCATTTACCATTCTCACTTTTAGACTTCATATCATGAAAAAAGTGTTTTGTGCAGTTCAAATAAATTGAGAGAAAAACAAAACAACTATAAAGGTGTTTAAATGTGAAATAATTAGCAACGGCATGGTAGTCTGTTTGGCTATATCGATTACAATGACAAATGCTTTTATATGGATAAAATTAATAAGAACTGAGAAAACAAAATAAAAATCATGATTATGTTGAATTAATAATAATGACTACATAGAAGTGTACATATAAAAAAGGTTTTGGATGCAGCAGAAGCTCGTTGTATTCAAAGCTTTGATGGACGATACTGGTACCTCTCGATACTGTTACAAAAGTATAGCAGTGAAGGGCACGAGAGTACGTTGTACTTTGTAGATTTAGTGATTTCCCTTAAGAGAAACTGGAAAAAGAAGTGTAATGACACATTTGAAATTAAAACGGTGCACTTGAAAATTACAAACTAAATAATAGGTAATTAATTTTGAAATGGCTTTAAAAAATACCAAAAGAAAAACAAATCCAAATTAAAAATTTGGATTTGTTAGCACATTTAGTTTATAACCTTCAATCGTGATAAGGATAGATGAAGAGGTGAGAATGACAAAAACGGCTTTGGTTTTTGTCAAGCCTCATGGTTGCGAGATTTGTGGTAGACTTGCGAGTTCAAATCCTCTCTAAAACGGATTTTGCATTCCTAAAACTCTATAACTAGACAGACGAGTGACAGACACTCACATTCATATATATATGTAGATATAGATAATCATTCAGTTGGAACAGGATGTTATTCATGCTAAATGTAGCAGTATGATAGTGAATATACTATTGGGTTTGGGGATAATGTAACTGTTACATGAAGATGGTGACATTGGCATTTTATTATCTCACATCAACACACAAGCTATGACAGCAGGTTTGAGTTGCATTGCAGAACTCTGGGCTTCATTGCCTTTCATTGCCTCTCATAATGCTTAGCTGTTAGTGCAATGCTGCTTCTAGGTTTGCCTGTGAGAGAATGAAATCGCTGATACAAACTTTAGAGCTGTCTGAAATAGATGACCTCTCACCTTTGCTGCTGTTGACGAGTTTTGCTACACTCGTCAGCACTTATTCAACAGGTCAGATTTGATTGGAATGCATTTATTATTTCGATGTCACAGTTTTTAAACTTTCCTAGCGATCAAAGATTCCAATGATAAAGATTCTTTTCATCCAAAGAGAAGTTATCGGATTGTCAGGTTTATTTTATTTTATTAAGTTATTGAGAGCAGGTATTTATCCTACTAATTAGCTCGAATCTTTATATCAATGGCATCATTTAACTTAGATGGTCCTCTGAATAAAGTTGATCGGCAGAATCCTGAAATTGCAGAACGCAGGCTTTAGTTGGCATCCAATAAATCATTTAGTTGCATAACCCTGGCTTTCCAAGAATAAATGAATAAGTGCATTACAAATTTTCATTATAGCAATTTCATTTTGACATAATCCAGGATAAGCCGCACGCTATCTCATCTCGCTAACGTTATTCGAACAATGGAGCTCGATAAAAACTATTAAATTAGGCTCCTTGCCCGCAGGCCAGGCGGGTGTATAATAAGACATGCTGTCTCGCTACCTCAATGTTTGTTTCTCTGGGGTTGCTATATCATATCTACTGCACAAAATCTCCTAGATAACCATAAACTGTGTTGGTTTTCAGCTATAGTATTGCAGCGTCACACTCGTCTGCAGGTTTTGATATTGTAATTATGAATTCAAATTACTTCTCTCTGTGAAGTGATTGTGAATTAACAAATGATAGGAGTTATTAACTCTTTCCTGTTATACTGCTACTCGTCTTCCTTTTAGGTTTTTCATTACTCATAGAGCCATTCGATGATCGCACACCGACCATTCCTAACCCAGTTTTGAGGTTCAGCTGTATGGACGCCTCTATAGCAGTGAAACCCGTTTTTTCCCGGTTTCAGACGGTTGTTATAACTTCTGGGGTATGTCTGTCTATCACTCCACAATGTATTTATGTTATTATCATGTTCAATTTTGTTATTCTTCTTATTTGCTGACTACACTACAGCTGTAGTACTCTTGTTGAAGATGACCTTTCAGTCTTAGTAGATTTGATCAGAAAGTATCGATGTCGCTCCATTATTTGTGATTGTTTTTGATGTCTGAGGTAATCTGACTGCCAGGATGTTTCAAGATTAGAATCAACAAAACTTGATCGTGGCTAAAACAAGAAAAATATGTGGGAAATGATGTCACTAGTTGCCATCAGCTATAGCGTTCAAATTGTAGTTTTATGCGTGTTCATTATGTCGCCATCATTGCAACTAACGACATCATGAGCGCACTTTTGATTGATCTAACCGCTTTAACCACGATCAAGTTTTGTCGATTTTATTCTTAAGACATCAGGTGGTCAGATCACCTCAAACATTAAAAACAATCACAAATGATAAGAAAATATCTATAATTTCTGATAAAATCCTCTGTGCAAGTTGATCTTTGAATGTGCTTTTTATTCTTGAATATTGAATATAAATATAATATGATATAATAAATATATATAATATATTAATATATTATATTATTTAGATATATTATAATAATAATGTATTATAATAGACATAAATATAATATAACAAATACTCATGCTACAGACAGTACTGTTTCGGCTATTGAAGCCTCATCAGTGCAGCTCAGAGCTTTGGCAAGGGACACAAATCCCATTACCAATGAGAGTTGACTTCCTGCAATGAAACAACTAGGTTGCCTCACAGACTTTAAGAAAGTCAATGCGCTGGCACCAGAGTGCTCAAATCACAAAAGTGATGATATTAAAATAATATAATAAATATATATATTATTTTAATATATAAATTATTAAAAGAAATTTTCTTTTAATATTTTAGCCATTCAAATATTATTGCTTAAAAATCATTCGCTTGATGTTCCAATAGGCCATTGGAATAGCTCATTGGAATAGCGTTGTTGATCTCTACACTGTCCACTTTGCTGAGGGTTAAAATTGTTAAAGATATTAATACTCTCTCATTATTGCCTGTGCCGCCGAGCCATGAACTAATGATATGTTGCAGACGTTGTCTCCCCTGGATATGTACCCCAAGATTCTCGACTTTCACCCGGTGCTCATGTCAACTTTTTCAATGTCACTCGCCAGGCAGTGTATCTATCCCCTGGTTGTTACTAGAGGCAATGACCAGGTTACAATGACTTCTAAGTATGAAGCCAGAGAGGACACAGGTCAGTCTAATAGAGATATCCGAGATGCTTTTTTTGAAAAATTTGTGTGTATTATTACTGATTGATAAGTATTTCTTTTTGAAGTTGTCATGCTTGAATAATTGTAGTTTGCTTCAAGTCTTGACTCGAACCCTGATTATATCTGCACTGCATGAACTAAAAACAATGCATGAACGACAAGCAATGCATGCACTACAAGCAATGCACACAATGTAAACAATTCACACAAATCAAACAATGTGTGAACTACAAACAATGTATGCACTTCAAATAATGCATACACTACAAACAATGCATGCACTACTAGCAATGCATGCACTACCAGCAATGAGCATGATGCAAACAATATACACAATACAAGCAATGCATGCACTATAAACAATGCATAAATGATGTGCAGTGTATCATCAGTTTCGATGCAAAAACCAAAAGACACACTCTTTAGTAGCCTGTATATGTGCAATGTTAAAGATGTGGTTGCGTCAAATTTGAATTGATTTTAAAAGAAAGTACTTTTTTGTCTATTAGTTGATATGTTGTTTGTTGCGTTAGGCTATCTCATTGTCAAGATATTTGAAGATTAAAATAGAAAAAAATTGATTGCGCTAAAAATGCTCAGGCCAAAAATCAGGCATGATTTTTTGGAAACTTTACATTTGCTCTACATTTACAGATGCACTACTTTTTGTCCTGAATTCAATAGCTCCGATAATTGTGTTATAGGCAATGTATGCCTATGTGATAGCCAGACTCCTGATCAATGCAATATACACTAATCATATTTTAAGAATCCCAACATGGAATTCTTAACAATGTAATAAAAGTTTTATGGCAGCTACCAGCGATCTGACGCCTGCGATCAGATGATGTGCATTTTCATATCTTTTTCAGTAAATCCCTTTTAACTCTTTCGCTACCACATTTAATGCTGACCGAACGATTAATCTGCCCAGATTAATTCAAAAGGATCTTCGAAAAACCGATATATCGCTAGTATTTCAGCATTATCTCGAAAATAAAAACATACCATTTTACTGTAAAATACATTTTGTTCAGAAAAAAAGTATCTACAATTATAAAATCGTTAAGTGAATCTCACTCTTGCAATTTTTTTGATGCTTTCTTTGCGTTGAACTAACCCGGTGTGTTTTTTGTTTCCATGATGATAGCGATCTGGTTATGCCGTTTTTAAAAGTAATAAGAAATGGAATTGTTGAGCCAAAAAGTTTTCTATTGGTTGCACGTGATTGGCAATAAGGTTGTTTCGTTGGAGACAAAATTTGATTGGTATAGCTAATGTGTAGGTTTTTTAATGAAAAGGAAAGTGAAACCATATTGATAAGCCGATACATCGGCGATACATCGGCTTACGGTCTGTACTTATATTACCTCAAAATCCGATACATCTGCTTGCGGTAGCAAAAGAATTAATACTTTTTTTATAGCACCATTAAGATGAGCTGTAAAAGTAGGAGCGCTTCTAGATATAGATCTGCCTTGCCTTTTCTAGTTTACCCAACTTATCCACCATGAGTAACAAACAATAGAGTGATTTGTGTTTGTTGTAGTTTATTGCTATATTGTCTATGAGTAACAAACAATAGAGTGATTTGTGTTTGTTGTAGTTTATTGCTATATTGTCTATGAGTAACAAACAATAGAGTGATTTGTGTTTGTTGTAGTTTATTGCTATATTGTCTATGAGTAACAAACAATAGAGTGATTTGTGTTTGTTGTAGTTTATTGCTATATTGTCTATGAGTAACAAACAATAGAGTGCTTTGTGTTTGTTGTAGTTTATTGCTATATTGTCTATGAGTAACAAACAATAGAGTGCTTTGTGTTTGTTGTAGTTTATTGCTATATTGTCTATGAGTAACAAACAATAGAGTGATTTGTGTTTGTTGTAGTTTATTGCTATATTGTCTATGAGTAACAAACAATAGAGTGCTTTGTGTTTGTTGTAGTTTATTGCTATATTGTCTAAAAAGGTGACTAAACATCAGGGATCAATTTTACTGAAGAGAAAATACTCCCTCAAAGGCAAACTGAATTTTCATTAGAAATCATCCTCTCGTGTTTAGTGTAAATGGTTATGAGAGTTTGTGAATTATGAGTGCTTTATGTTTCCTGTTATTGCTCACAATGTATATTATCACCTCATGACATCAGAGTTGGCAGTAAACTGTTCACAGCTGGCTCATTTACTCGCATCTTAATGCCTTTCGTGTCTTGTTTGGCAAAAAATAAATATTCTTAATGATTTTGTCGACTTGACCTATAGAATACATCACTTTTTAACCATAATAAAAACTACCAGTGAACAGTTTGGATTTATCATACTTCGTCTCTAAAAACGATGACATGGCATATAGATAAAATCTACCATCTGGTGTTCTAAAGATGAGACACGGAGTGTGATACTGATATTTCCTGATGGATATGGATCTTTTTTCCATTTGTTGAAATATTTGCTACGTGTCACGCCTTTTATTTAAAATTCTCTCCACTCGCTTGATTGGCTTTGCAGTCGCAATGTTGGCTATTATTCTGTTTGTCATTCTATTCTTTGTGAATGCTGGGGACTATAGCGTTTTATGTCTTTTAATTGCAGCCGTTTTGAGGAATTATGGGAATCTCTTGGTTGACATGGCTTCTATTGTACCTGATGGTTTGGTCTGCTTCTTTGTCAGCTACATGTACCTAGAGAATACAGTTGCATCCTGGTACGAACAGGTGAGGCATTCTATGCATAACCGCTCACCCTAGCGTGTAGCCCCATTGTCAGTATGTGTAAGTGACCTGTGCGGTATGTGATGTTAGGTAAGTACTCTTGTTTATTGCACACGCTTTGAAGTGTATCGTTATGACCTTTTTTCTTTTTGTTGGTTGCTGATTTTTGGTTCTTTTGATTGGTTGTATAAAGCTTTTGAAGTATCGTAAGATAGGTTATTAGCAACTATTGGGGACTCGGAGTGGCTTTAAAATCAAGACTCAACCAAACCCACGCGGATAGATCACAAGGCTCGTGGCCTTTCACGGACTTTCCAAAATGTCTGACCTTTATAAGAAGCTTGCGCTAATCCTTTGTAACTAACGTTATAGTGAAGCTAGCCTTGCAGAGGTGAGAGATCAGAATAAATGTCTTCATTCTGAATCTAAATATCTGATTTCTCGGCAGCATATCATCTAGTCAAATCACGTAATACCTAAAGGTGTGTTTACACCCGGAGGATTTGTCGGAGCTGCTTCAACGCCGTTAGGGTTGAAGTCAGCTGGGGTAAAATGTAAATCATTTTTTAAAACTGGTTTGTCTCAGTCTTTGAGATCAGATCGGTGAATTGCTTCATTCTATGTTTGTCCGTTTTGACGGCTGTCATTGACGGAGTATAACAATAAACCAGCCAATCATATCTCACAATGGCATTAAAAATAAAAGCAGAAAAAATGGCAGTGTATCCTGTTTTCTCAAAGTATCAGTAAAAATGGTATTAGAATCAATAAATACTGAGCAACTAATTACCAAGTTGCAGCCACGTTAATTGTATCTGGAACCACACACATCTGGATCATCTATCTTGTTCAATCATTGCAAAAGCCTGCAATAGACAAACTAAATTAATACTATTATTGCTAATTACTATAATAATTACCATAAAACTTAGCGTGTATATGATATGTAGCAACGATGTGACTTCTTTTTGGGTTTATCAGGTTTGGTTCGGTTTAAACCCAGTGTTTAAACAGAGCGATTTAAATCAGCTGAAAAACCGGTTTTTATGGTTTTTTCATTATTTTTTGTGAAATACATAATATTCTCAGCTCCTAGTGGTTCCTGTGTGGTAGAAATGCAATTTTATATCATTATCAGCTGTGGAAGTTCATTTAGCACATAGTAGTACAAGTCATAGCACAACAATGGATTAGTGAATTTCATTTTCAATTGCTTTTATCAAGTGATATGATGATCCCTTTACTGATGAAATATGAAAACCATGTGAAATATACTAATTCCATCTCCATCTCTAATAATGGCCAGTGAGAGAGGATCGCTTATAATTAGAAATTAAAACAATAAAATCTTTTTGGGCAAAATCTTTAGGTTTGTAAACTAATACTTTATTTATTGGTCACAAGCCAAAGTAGTTGGATTGTTAGAATTCAGTTTATCAAGTTTTTTTGTGCTTCGAAAAGTTGTGCCTTGAATTTCCAACATGTCTCGCAAACAGGATCCCATTTGACAGTTCTTCACTCGAACTGCGGAAGGCAAAGGTTTTGAGGCAAAATGTAGTGTCTGCTGTCGTAACCGCAAGGTCATGCAGATACAGCATACTTGAAGCACACAGTAGAAAAATGTGAAGCTGCTCTTCACTACCCCACAATTAATCACTTGGATTAAATTTCCTACTTATACATAGAGCTGTATGTAATATATTCACTTTATGTGATAAGATTTCTGCTCTGTATTTCTTCATTCTTGTTTGATTAAAGGTTCATTCTGAAATTTCCATATGTTTTTGCTCCTTTTTAACATAACAACTCCCACAGTACCATCTTAAGCAGATTATTTCACATATGTATGCTCATTACTCAATCATGCAGCTATAGCAAGTGATATTACTTTTAGACTGGAAATTACAAAAACCTTGGTCAAATTATACAAACCGTAAAAATCGGTTTATACCAAAAAACCTGGTTGATTCGGTTTTTATAAAAAAGTGTGGTTTTTCCAACCCTGGTGCTTATGGTGATAAGCGGTCAAAATGGATTGGACATCATTGTTGTATTTCATCGGTTAAAAAGGTGATCCTATTTTTATAGTAGGAATTTGAGATGGTTTGGTGTAAGTTTTTGTAAATATCTATTTTAAATTGTAAACAGACTAGAAGCCATTCCAACTCTCGCCATGGCAACACAACTCCAACAAATCATTCTGGTGTAAACAAAAATCTTAAAGCATTTATTTCTTAATTTTTTCTCATTTATTCAAAACCTTAGAGTCAAGATAGTACACCAGTTGTCCTTCCACGCATTACACAGCTGTCTGATAGAGTACTTTCATTAATAAGTACATGTTTGCTACATCACCGTAAGGTGATTACAAAGCTATTAATATTTGCTCTCGTGATGCTATTTCCCTGAAGAATACCCATATAGTTTTCTGCGTGTAAACACAGCTTACACATAGCGTAGACTAGAGTGTTATAAGTAATCACTGCGCTCACTGCCTGGAAGGCCAAACAAGGAAAGATTCAGATTTACTGGCTGCTGACTCATTTTATTCATATGTACATGTAGATGTATTGGTTGTAGTGTGTACACCTCTCGGAGGGCTCGTGTTCTGCGAAAGATTTTTGTCATCCGTTTCTTTATCAATGGACTGCAGTAGAAATCGTTCGCCTATGGCTGCCCGTCGAAGATGTTGATAGGGTACTGTGTAGCCGTAATTGACATTGTGGGTTTCGAAAGACCTTTTTTAGCAGGGCTTTGATATCTTTCTGCAATGAACACATGCAGTGAATTTACATGCATAATGTGTATGACCTAATAGGGTTAAATTTGGTACATCACACTTTCACCAATCACATTACAAAATGGCTGAACATATCGCCTTATGCCAAACTTGCTCGTATCTGAATGTGTGTTACGGGTTTCAAACGCTGATGTAAACTATCTCCAGAATATTTGTATTTATCCTTCCACACACATGTAACAAAAATCGTTCTTTGTTCTGTGACACCAACATACTACATCCACCATCGTATGTTTCAGTTTATGAACTTTCTGTTACTACAACCTTCAATTCACTATCCTGACTCCTCCGCAATACTATTAGATTACCAACTTTTAAACCATGTCTGTTCAACTCACTCAATAATTCCTAAATTCATTCTTCTCATTTTTGTTTTGGCAGGTAAAGCCTGGTTTTCATATGACAGCGCAATGATCGTGTGTGGCCCAGTGATCGTGCGCAATGCGTTTCTTGGGCTGCGATGTAGCGATAGCGCGCGTAGGCGCCATGCTTGCTTTGGACAGGGTGTGTAATTTCCTTACTTTTTCGTACGGGAGACCGATTTCTTTGGAAAACATCTCTCCGTTTGAATTGTGGGATAGGTTAAAAAGGTCGAGCGGTGTATTGTGGGATACATCATCGCGCGCACCCTTCGCAAGGATCCATTCTGTTGGATCCTTGCGATCAGCGTACGCACGTCGCGCGATCGCCATGTGTTGAAATTTCCACATCACAGCTGGCCTACACATGACGTCGTGCGCCTTGTTGCCCGCCTTGCGCCGTCATATGGAAACCAGGAAAAACATCATCATTTTCATGGTAACTAATGATGATAAAAAATCATTCATACAGCATAATATGAAAAAGTTCCTATGTAGTCACATCACAAATATTGAAACAAAGATATGCATCTGTATCGACTTTAGTTGGCGCCCGTGTGTATAATATCGAGAGAAGGTGAATCGAGATGTTTAAATACCTACAGCTATCTAAATTATTTCAGCACACATTCAGGGGAGCAGTCATAGTGTAGTAGTCACTGCGGGCTGGCAAGCAGCTGATCAGTGGTTCAAATCCTCACCATGGCTCCAGACCCATTATGTAAGGTTGTTAATACACCCTTTCAGTTTTTGTTGAATGTAACTTTGTTATTGCCATGAAGAGGGTTACAAGAGAATTTCTCCACAGTTAATGAGCTAGCAAGTTTATTGCTGTCTATGCATTCTCTGCCTATGCATTCGCTGCCAATACACTGCGCACACAATTAGTTGATTTGGTTTCAAAGCAAACACGTTTGTTTCCCAGTGACACAGGTGGCTGATCCAATCACTACAGTTTTGAATTCTCTAAAGGTCTGGGAACAAGAGCATATTTGTACTCCTTTAGAAAGTATTTCTTGTTTATTGTCATGCTTATTCCTGACCACTTCTTCTTTTCCCCCATTCCTTTCTCTTCTCCCTTTCTCCCCGCCTCCGTCATTGTTCCTGCCTTTCCACCTTCTCCATATTCCTTCCCCACTCTTCCTTCCTCTCTTCTCTTTATTCCCACTATGTTTTTTGTGACTTTCTACTTGTGTGGGAGGAGTGGGGAGACCTTGTAGTCAACGCGTGTATACAAGTGATCTCTATAGCACATATCTAAGTAGTGTTATTAGAAAACAAAAACAATTTCAAAAAGTGTTCAAGAAAGAATTCCATTTTTGCGAAAGACTGAATGAACATAAATGCTTGATTGAATGAAAGAACATCGATAAGTTAGTAAAACTTAGATATTAATATATTTTCTCTGCTGCTTCCACTCTGCCATTGATCTAGCATGGAGTCACGCGTCAAAACTCACTTTTACTTTGTGGTTGTTGAGTTAAAACTAATTTATGTCAAGTCTACAATCTTGTTATATATATCATGAAGAGGCTGAGTTATTACGTATTCCATCCATGTGTAATTAATGTCACTCTCCAGTTGATTACTTTGGTCAAGGCTTGTGTGATAAATCAGAAATCGGAGACGCCCCCAACTCCCTAACTCGCCAATCTACTCATTACACTAAACAACATTTTTCCAATAGCCCTGAGGTATTCAGAAGTGTCATTGAAAAGCTACATATCACACTATATCTGCCTCATCTGGCATATACAGTACAGCTCCAGTTTTGCTTAAAATTATCTTGGCATACAAATTTTTGTATCATGCAAAACTAGTGCAAATATTGGATTCTACACTCTAATTAAGTTTTGAAATTGATGTTTGGCGTCACTCACACACAACACTAGTCTAACTCTTCATGTGAAAGGGTTAGACTTCACTTAGTCTAGGTTAGACAAGTTCCTCTGAACACCTCTCTTACTACTTCTCCCTCCGAGCTCATGTGTCACCAAGTCTACATTTTTATTTGCGTGTCTCTAGGATACCTCTTGATTGATAAAAGTTCTGTTAATTCAGGTTTTAGTAAAGTTGGAAAATATTACTGAAGTTTTTTTCCATATAATTCATTTTTTACGTAGTTTTATAAAATACATTTGTTTGAATATTATGTGTAAATTACCTACTGCATTTATTAACAAGTTGTAATAGGGGTTTGGGTTGTAGAACAAATTGAACAAAAAGCAGTATATGTTTATGAAAATGCTTGCTCCCCCATACGAACCAAGACACAGCCAACTATTACAAAAGACAATTTTTTCCATTAACAATGCTATTGAAAGTGGCAGCAAGTTCTTTGTTTTTAATTACCACCTTGGCTGTTGTTGTTAATCATTATTTTGCACATTCAGGACGTGCTTTAGTTTTATAGAATGTTTTATGACCTGTTTTATATTTCATGAAACAGTTGCCACCACGGATATAGATTCATTTATAACGCTGACTCAGTTAAAATGCTATTGTTCTGAGTGAACTGCGTGGTGGTAACTTGTTTAATCTTTTTTTGTATTAAAGTTAATAAAAAAGTTTCTACTTTTATAAAAGTAGCATTATTTTATAGATGATAGTTTCAGTCTATTTCTAGCTGCATGCAATACGGTCCAATGCTGGTGTTGTGAGAATAATTCCACAGGCGTTATGATTTCTACAAGGTCTTGTTCACTTGATACTTTCCCCAGTGTAGAGATGATCCGATCCAGTGTCATTTACTTTTCCAGTAAACCAGTGCAGCGCTAGCTCAACCAAGGTTCTCGCCTTAGCTCCACTAAGGTTATAGTTTTAGTTCAACCAAGGTTATAGCCTTAGCTCCACCAAGGTTATAGCCTTAGCTCCACCAAGGTTATAGCCTTAGCTCCACCAAAGCCACAATTCACTAACTCATAACGTTTACCTCTCACCTCCAGAGATTGTAATTTTGTAGTTTTTTGATGTCTTATTGTAATATCTACTTCTCATATTTTTTTCATTACTGGACCTACTGATAAGCGAGGGTGGCAAATATGTTCTGCGAATTAGCGAAACTTTTAAATTTTCACTAAGCCATAATTTTCATAGCTCCACACGCAAGCAATGAAATACATACATGGTTATTATTTTTATTAACGACTACCGGAAGCATAGTCAGCTATCTTGCGTTTGCCTGCAACCAGAACTAAATAATAATTCCCAGTGACTGCAAAACTCAGGCGCCAGCCGAAACAAAATGAACAGAGCACAATTTGGGCGTACAGTAATCCCGCCTACTTTGCAGCTTCACTGTTTCATGGGTTTATATGTACATATATAGCAGTACACTGTCAGTTTCATCTCTTAGGCATGAATGCCAAGAGCACAGTCTATTGATATAAAAGTTCCTAGCAATTAGCTGGTTGGTGTATTTGTTAAAAAGAAAATCTCTGACAAGAAGAGCTTGAGATCACTTTTTAATTATTGAATGGAATTTGACCATCTTTCGTCTGCAGAGAATCGCAGCGTTAACGCTTTCTATTATATTGCTATCTTCAGGCAGGATTGACTAAAAAATTCAGTATTGTCTTGACCTCTTTGATTCGCATCTTAGTCATGCTTCTTCGTACAGTTCTTGTTAATCTCTCATGAATTTCAGTGTTGTATATATAATTTACCATACAAGTACGCCACGTGTAGATGAACATGCGCTTAGATGTATAGTAATTGCAAAGGTTTACAAAGCAGTTTGAGTTTGCTGCCATGTTAAATTTATAGCTTATTCTTCAAAAACCTAGCTTCTTTTTCGCGAAAATTTTGGATGGGTTTGTAACATAACTAACATCCACGAAGTAGGCGAGATTATTGTATTAAGATGCGAAGGACCTAAAGCTACTTACTCGATAGGAGCAGTTGAAAACATAATAGATGATGGGAGAGGTGAAGCAGTTGCTTATGGAAAGGCTGAACATAATGACATCGAGAGCGAAGAATCCTCTTTCACCAAGGCTAGCTCCGAGAACTGAGTATGGTATAGTCTGTGTTATATTGTATGGCAGCCAGGTCATCAGTGTGACGGCAGCGTCTACAGTCAGCATTAGGAGAACCTATCAAGAACAGCACAGCGACGGAATCAAGAAAATCGTTACTGCTCAGGAGAGTTGACCTGTCTAGTAGATATACTCATTATCACCCTAATTTCCTTTGTTTAAGGCTGTTATGTACATTAGCAAGCTTTTAGCGGGTGTGTTTAATCATAGCGAAGCTCTTTAACAGTTTCTAAGTTTCTGCCTGAGTCAGAACTTACGAACTTACAAAAAATATGATCGTGTTGAAGGCAGAGATAATAGCCACTCGCATGTAGTTTTAAACCTCAAGAATCTCTAACTCTTTCAAAACTTAAAAGACACTCTGTCTTGTAAGTTGTACTGGAAGACTTTAGTATGCTTGAAGTGGTAGCCTTGAAATGTATTTTAAAATGCTTACACATAAAAATGTTTACGCATTTTAATAACAAAATGAAAAGTTTCTAATTTGTAGCTTTTGCTTGTTATATCTCACCTGCCTTTTTTCCCTTTTTGCTTTTTTATCTTGTCTGCTACAATTTCCAATTTTCTCTCCAATCGTCTTACGATGGCAGATTTTGACACCGATCAGAGAGTATAGAATGGCTATAGACATCGCTGGGATGACGTACTTGATTGTCTCGACTAATTCATAGGCGAGTAGGTCTTTATATAGGGGTGGGTTGCTTCGACACAGCCTTCTACCGGCGTCAGTCGTGATGCTCTCGGCGTATAGCAAGTACTCTAGCTGAGGAAGGAGAGCGCACATCCACACAATAGCTGCAACTATTAGCCTGTGCATACTTGTGTAGCGAACCATCATCAGTGGAAAGTAAACAGCTACAAATCTTTCTGTACCGATCGCGACGTTCCACAACGGGCTGGCGTAGAAGGCTCCTCGGCTTATAAATCGAACGGTTTTGCAGCCGCTTGTGTCAAATGGAAACTGAAGGTATAGAATTGAGATTAGCATATCTGCTGGGTACAGACCGGCAGATATCAGATCTGCTGCCGCTAGGTTGATGAGTTCAATCCTTAACTCTTTATTCGTGTGCTTTCCTCGCGTGAAAACTATGATTGATATCAGATTAAAAAGTACTCCCAGCACCGCCATTAGGACAAAAACTGTCCCTACCACATTGTCGTCCGTTTTTGTAAAAAAGTTATACCGTAGATCCGCAGATATCTCCTGTAAGATCACTTGTGTCGTGTTGTTCATCCCTGCTCAAGTGGTCCCTCTATCATGGTGCTGCTTTTTCCTTACGCTCTTTTATATGCATCAAGCTCCAAGCCATTTTTATAACTCTTGCCCAATCAGTTTTCATGCGTACGATTCACCTAGTCTCAGTCTAACTAACATTATGCTCAACTGGCGAATCAATGAGGCAATTTTCCCAAGTTTTCATAATATAGTTTCCAAGTCATTTGCTCGTTACTCAAAATCTGGCTACAATCTTACTTTTATCAAATGCTTTTAAATCTTTTAAATAATAATCTATAAATTAATTCAACTTTTAGTGAAACTGATGCTTGTTTTCATTCCTATTCGATTTTAAATGTCAATTAATTCAGGGCAGGTAACCGAACATATTAATGTCAGTTGCCTGTCCTTTCCTTTGATGGCACGGCGGGTAAATGGAGCTACAAGCTTCAATGGGACATAAATATTGAGGCATGTCACCTATACAAATGGTCAGATCGCGTATCTCTCAAATTACTTAATTTTCAGACCTATGTAAATAAAATTGAATTGGTACATTGATTTAGCATTAAAAACGATTGCATTCTTAAATATTAGTTACAGAGAGCGATGTGAATGCAGTGAACATCTAGGAAGGAGATTTAGTAACCGAGGATAATGTTTCATTTCAGTTACCTAAGATGTTATGGTATTGATTTTGTTTAAACTAAACCAAAAGAATATCTCTGGCAGATATCAACATTCCTAAACATAGTTTTGATACAAGCCCAAGGTATGAGCTTGTAGGAGACCTGCATCAGTTGCTACGTTCAGCTTGCTGTATAGTAGTTGTGATGGTTCAGACACCTGCATCAGTTGCCACGTTCAGCTTGTTGTGTAGTAGTTGTGATGGTTCAGACACCTGCATCAGTTGCCACGTTTAGCTTGTTGTATAGTAGTTGTGATGGTTCAGACACCTGCAGTGGTTGCTCTATTCAGCTTGCTATATAGTAGTTGTGATGGTTCAAACACCTGCATCAGTTGCCACGTTCAGCTTGTTATATAGTAGTTGTGATGGTTCAGACACCTGCAGTGGTTGCTACGTTCAGCTTGCTGTATAGTAGTTGTGATGGTTCAGACACCTGCAGTGGTTGCTTTATTCAGCTTGCTATATAGTAGTTGTGATGGTTCAGACACCTGCATCAGTTGCCACGTTCAGCTTGTTGTTTAGTAGTTGTGGTGGTTCAGACACCTGCAGTGGTTGCTACGTTCAGCTTGCTGTATAGTAGTTGTGATGGTTCAGACACCTGCAGCGGTTGCTACGTTCAGCTTGCTGTATAGTAGTTGTGATGGTTCAGACACCTGCAGTGGCTGCTACGTTCAGCTTGCTGTATAGTAGTTGTGGTGGTTCAGACACCTGCAGTGGTTGCTACGTTCAGCTTGTTGTATAGTAGTTGTGATGGTTCAGACACCTGCAGTGGTTGCTACGTTCAGCTTGTTGTATAGTAGTGGTGATGGTTCAATGGTTGCTTTTGTGGCACTTTTAGGGCATAATAGACAGCGTGCAGAAACATAAGCTGCTCTTCATAGAGACAACAGATGCTGCCGAGACCAGCTTGGCTTTACACAACTACAGAAAGGTAGTAGAATTTATTTATATTTTTATTCATTTTCAATGTTTTAAATGTTTGTTGTATTTAAAGTTGTTGTCAACTACCACAGTATCATCTCATCTTGGTGCAGATGTCTTCATTAGTTTTATCTCACTAGTTGTTAGGTTAGTTGTCTTCTCTTGCTTTTATTAATTGCTATTTCAAAAGTTGTCCTCTATTTGTTGAATAGTCATGGATTTATTAATACAGGTGGAACTATATTTGATGGAACTTATACTGCTTTTAGGCATGTGACAACGGGCGAGGTGCTGTCTTGCTGTCTGTTGCTCGCGGAAAAGTCTCTGAAGGAATTGATTTTGGTATCTTCTGTTATATTTCGATAAAAAATATCTTAATTCATTTTAATGCATTCTGTAATTTATCACTTGTAACCCCTTAGTATAATTTATTGCATTTTTGGGTAAAGTTTGGCTAATCAAACTTTATCTCATAGTCTTTATACTACTTTTGTACAACTTAGATGTCTATGCATTTACCTCTTTATGTTCTCTATTATTTCTGTATAGCTTAATCACTAATATGTCCTAACTCATATCATTATTCCATCAAGGTAGTTTAATCATGTTTTCAAAAATGAGCCATCTATATTTAACCTTTCCTTTTACAGATCATCACTATGGTCGCTGCGTCATCATGTTTGGGGTGCCATACGTGTTCACACAGTCTAAGGTGCTCAAGGCACGCCTCGAATATCTCCGTGAAACCTTTCAGATTAAGGAAAATGATTTCCTCACTTTTGATGCGATGAGACACGCTGCTCAGTGTGTTGGTCGAGCTCTCCGTGGTAAAACAGACTATGGCATTATGCTGTTCGCCGATAAGGTTGGTCTATGTTAGCCTTCCTATACTATGAAGATTTAACCGCATAATAAGATTCGAAAATGATTAACTTGCTTTTTAGGAAGCGTTACAGTAGCTTTGATGCAGAATTTCAGCGACAAGTTCTAGAGCTCGATTCTAAAGCAGCTTTCTTCATTTATTGCAGCGATTTGCTCGGAGTGACAAGAAAGGAAAACTCCCGCGCTGGATACAAGAGCAGCTTGGATCCGATGTACTTAACCTCTCGACTGACGAGTGTGTCCAGATATGCAAGCGTTTTCTCCGTAGAATGGCTCAGCCGTTCCCGAGGGTGAGTCTCATTACAAACTTTATTTGTGTATGTAAAGCCTTTTTTTTACTCTGGCAGCTTACTAGCTAAACGTTAAATATAAAACTTTTAGCTTTTGGATGAAATTGCATAGAAATATGCAGGACACAAAAGGTCATCCATTAAAATAAAAGCAAATCATCATTGGTATTATTGGTATCATCATCAGAAGATGATCTCCAAACAAGTTTTGATAAAGCTCTGATTGCGTCGGTAATGCTGGTGTTTTGCTGGTTGAATGAGTGAGTTCAGATTTTAATCAGGATTTGTAGAGATATTGATCAGAGATCAATGGGCCATGGCAGATAGGAATCTTCATTTCTCTATGTATCGCGGGTTGCTTTTCTCAGAGCGCATGTTGTGTGAATCTTTTCTATCTAATCACCGTACCAGATAGGTTGATGGGTGACAGAACCCCTCGTGAATACTTTATCTGAATATAAGCATGAGATCATCAATTAGTCTGTGAAGTTTGACCGACGTCTGATTATAAACTGAGAATTATTGTTTTGTTTTCACACGCAGGAAGACCAGCTCGGGCTTTCTCTTCTCTCCTCTGAACAGCTCAAGTTGGAGGAAACGCAACAGAGAATTGAACACAAAATTCAAAAGATTGATATTGAGGTTAGCTAAAACTGTGAGGCAGTAGGCGAGACCTTCAACTAGTGTTAGTTCCTTTTGGTCCTCAGTCTATTGACCATCCTGTGTGAGTCTGATAGACACAGCGGTGTACAAATATCTAAGTTCGGTTGTTACTGCTATAAAAGCATGCCAGTGACCATATTATAACTGTGCAAAGATTTATATGTCGTCATACTCATTGGGTCATAGAGATGCTGCCATACTCATGGGTTCATAGAGATGCTGCCATACTCATGAGTTCATGGAGATGCTGCCATATCATGGGTTCATGAAGAAGTTGTCACACTTATGGGATCATAGAGATGCTGCCATACTAATGAGGTCATAGAGATGTTGTAATAGCCAGAGTAATATAGGTAATTGTACACAATTTAATGTACATATGCCATGCATTATATACATGTATTATCCTAGTTGTATAAAACTGGATATGAAGGTATTTTACCATACTATTCCCTGCCATGCAGAGTTGCAGGCATTTCTACATTTTGTAACAAATGCATAAAAATATAACCTTTTCTTCATTCTCATGCTTGATGTATGGTTCATATGCTTTAGCCTATGAACCATGGTTCCTTGCTTTCATCTCAGGCAGCCCTGTTCCTGCCCTGAGACTGGCAATTTGTCAAGTCTCTTTAAGAAACAAGGCTTTCTTGTATCATAACATTTGAACCATTTGGTTACATTTGCTGAGAAAAATGTGCCTGTTTCCTAACAACAACGAAGACTCAGGTTAACCGAAAAAACAACTCCTCAGTACCTTGCTATTGCATTGCTTTACAAGGATAACAAGCACTATATACACTTCTGATGCAGTAGAACTTGTATTTTATCTTTAAATTATTTTAATATAAGATTTAGCTGTGACATCATCACTGCTACGCCTAGTTATAATCTATTTTTGGGTTTTCATTGCATTTGAACATTTGGTAATATTTGGTGGCTGTGAAACCACATCCTTCCCTGTGGTGCCATATGCTGGCGCGCCAACTGGTTTAGTTTGGCAGTTCAGCTAGTTCATCACAAACATTGAATTGCATTTATTGTTTTATAAAAAAATATTCATTCATCTTAATAGCAAGGCGATATTAGATTGATCTACGAAATGCTTGTGAGAAATGGAAAAACATAAAATAGTTATTGCTGTTAAAATGGCTGAAAACTGAAAATAAAATTAATAAATATGAAGCTAGCTAAGAGTAATAAGTTTGTTTCTTGAAACATCCATTGCAAATAGTGATCCATCTATGTAATTAAGGCTGTCCAAGGTAGAAATACTGCAGTTCCCCGGTGGCCCACCTGCAAGAGAGACAACCACTAAACTAGTCCCCTGTAGAACTTTGGACTGTAGAATACTGTAGAACTTTTATGTATTAATGTACAGCCAGCAACTGAAGCTGTATTAACACTCTTTGAGTGCACAGGCTTGTATGAAAATTATTTACAATACAAATGTACATGTAGTTGTGTACGTATCTATCAAATGATGAAATAGTCTTAGATCCATTAACATCGCTGGCTGCCAGTCAAAACGACTTCGCGGAGCGGTTAAAATGGATAGCAAGAATGTTCTAGATTAAGATTTGACTGCAACCCTTTTATCTACCTTGTGCTACTACAACTTTGCTCTGCTTTACTGCTTTGTTTCTAATTGATTTTAGATACGATTGTAATAACTGCCTACTGGAGTTTAACAAGCCTAACAAATCATATAACCGGTGTGCAACTCAAACTAACCTTGTGTAATGCGATTACGGTGACACAACGTGTACATGTAACCTCTTTCTAGGTTAATGTCTCTCAATGATCCTCCATCATTCACCAATATATGCCCATTTACAGCCACAATGTCTCTAAACATTCCTCTTGCGTTTGTTTTCCCCGCTAGAAAGCTACCGCTGGTGCCTGGTCCACGCCTCAAACTCACAACTTTTTTGAGATTAGTAGGTCGGCCATGCACGATGTCGACCTGCAACAATTATTACCATTTTACAGTATTTAGCAATCACTTGACTTGAGATATTATTTTGGAGCACAACTCGAAGGTAATATTTATGTAATACAATCGAAGATTAAGATTACAGGTACGCACTGAATAGACATAAGAGCGCTGTTGGTCATTTGCTGTAAAATGTATGTGCGAGTCTGCGCAGCACATAGCCTCAAACTCTACGTCATCCGGTAGGTTAAGAAGCGTTGAGACTTCCACGTTCTGTTTCACAGCTTTTAATTTGGAGTTACCCTGATCCAGTACATAGACAGCGCCTGTGGAAAAGATTACATAAAAATACATAAGAATATGAATTGTATAAAACAGTTATTGTTGTGTTGGTACACAATAAGAATCTCCTAAATCGTTGGAAAACAGTTGTGCCAAAGCTAAGACGCTTTCTTTACAAGAGGATTGTTCGAAAACCCCCAACGCATTCTTCTAAGCCCACGATTCCATATACATTGTGATTGCTGTTTGGAATGGCAAGCATGTTCATAGCAATGATTTACATAAACTTAAGATTATTAGAAATAAAATTGTTAGGTAGCTACTCCAATTTATTCATAACTTCTAAAGCTGATTAGCAACCTGGTAGATTGACCACTCGCAGTTGACGTGATGGATCTTGCTAAGTAAGCATCTTAAAGGAAATCTCGGATAAGGCAGCAAATGGCATGCTGCTGTCTATGATTAGACTGCGCAGAAAGAAGGGTTCAACTTTAATCCAGTTCATTAATGGGTACCAAAAATTAATGGTCAAGTATTAATGGTCAACCTTGTTGTATTCAACAACAACCTTGTTGTATTCAACAACAAGCTTCATGAACATCATTAAAAAAACAGAAAAGATTATCTAGCAATTTTTTATATTATTAAAACTGTTTCGTGAAGAAAACAGTTTGCCAGATTAGAAGATACAGAATGTATTAATCAGTGACGCTAGCACCAGGCACTTATCATTGTGTGTCTTTAAAGAGTGCCACACATGCAGCTAGCATCAGGCACTTATCATTGTGTGTCTTTAAAGCGTGCAACATATACAGCTAGCATCAGGCACTTGTCATTCTGTGTCTTTAAAGAGTGCCACATATGCAATAGTATTCTTAGTTCTTACCTGAAGGATAGACACAGAGGTCGGCAGGTGAGTTGAACTTTGCTGCTATTCTTGCACCATCTTCATCACCAGATGTACCACACATGCCGGCCAACACAGAGAAACCTTCAAAAGTAAATCTATTCATGAGGTCTATTCTATAGAGCAATGAGATTTTGCTTTTAAAACTTCAGTCTATTACTCGCCCTCATCAACAAACAGCTGTAAGGGTATGCGGTAGTCATTGTTGTGGAGTTGTCCACTCATTAAATATGTATCTAGTGTATATTATAATTGTCTCTATAAATATTAGTGTTTTTGGTTTGGCATATGTACAGTTACAGTGATTGAAATACACATGGAAAAACCACGTCACACTAAAATTGAACTCAAAAACAACAGTTTGCAGATAGGCGGGCTAACCGCTACACACCCTGCCAACCTAGCATACTATGGAGTAATTATTTGGTTACTACTAACATGCTTGAAGATCATGATTGTGTTAGAGATCATGACTCTTAACGGTTATTCCAAGTACAATTATGCCTCATTGTCATGAGCGGGCTGCATGGCTTAGTGGTAGTACACTTTGCTTCACATTTATGCGTCTGCTGAATGCATGGGTGTGATTCCTGCGAGGGGCAATCTCTTTTTTTAATCACGCATGCTTAAGAGCGGACGCTCCTCTTATTATAATAAATATTAGATTATTAGCTTAAGTTACTAGATCAAGTTACTCAAATTCATCGGGTAAAGAAACTTAGCCAATGGTAACTACATTACCTGCCACTGTTTATAAGTTGTTTTAAATATTGAGTGAGTGTGTAGCATAAGAAATAAGATATGTTTTTCATCAATTTGTTTTAGCTGTACTTTGAATTTTTGAATACTTGAATCATGCATTGGCTGGACACACACAGAAATCAACAAGCATCTTCATTTAAAAGTTAGAATAATAAATGTTGTATACGCTGATTACAAATAAATTCCCTGTGCAAAAACAGTTTTTGTTAGCCGTGCAACACAGAGCATTCAGTTAGTCTTTAGTATAAAAAACTGTGTCCGTCCAAAGCCACGCTTATGTTAGGAAAAAAACTTATTGAGATTCGAACTTGCAACTTTTGGCTTTATATAACGAAGCGAACGGGCTGTGGACCAACCATTTAGAATGACTGTGCAGGTAGTTACAATCTGTGCCTTATCAGCACACGTGATGATGTCTAGCAGCGCATGAGACTGCCAGGGTACTAGTAGATAATAATTAAAGGTCGACTAAGGATCTTTGTTGCCTATTGACAAGTTCGCATCAATGTGTAAAATTTTTCAGTTTCATTTCAGTTTCAAAGCATTTTCAATTTACAAGCAGATATTGGTACTTACCGGAATCTGACAATGTGAGCAAGCAGTGTCGTCTCTTATCCACAATATACAACGCCTCATTCCACATTCTTATTCTTCTCGTTCCTTCTACTAGTACTTGTCTTCCTGTGCAAGGAAAGAAATATTATCTCTATACTAGTCAGTAACTTATGATTGTAAAGGATTGTTTCTTTGGAGCAGATTTCTACCCTTCTTACTAACATTAATAGCAATTGCTGGAAGTACAAGTTCGGGTGAGTTCTAAGCCGTAACAAAAGTCTTTAGTAGATTATTTTAGCAGTTTTCTAGCAAACTAGATTTGCTTTTAGTACTAGACATAATGCTTCCAACTGATTAACATATATCCATCCACAAGAACTATCTATTTCTGCAAACAGTCGACTCGCTTTAGGAATACAGCTTTTTTTATCTGGTTTGTCATATTGAGGAGTTATCATCTACTGTCACAATTCAAACATGAAACTAGCTGTTACATTGTGTATTGTACATTAACATTGTATATAGACACCTACTTTGCTCAACACCATATTTTACATTTAATTGTTGTTCAAATCTGCTAAGTAAGAAAGGAAGCTCACCCATACGCTCTATATCGGATCGTCGGCTCCATACTTGAGCTACAAAATAATAGTACAATCTTTATAGAGTCACAACTGCTTGGTAACACATCTTATTGTTGGATATTCCTAATCAAAATACTAACGTTAGGTTAAAATGAACTTGAGTGTTGTCAAAAGATTTGAACAAGAAAAAATCAAGTCCAAATGTGGAATGGTTTAGATACACAACAAATAGATGAGTACTAAGTTATTGTTCTAAAAGAAAACTTCTAAAAGATCATTTTTGTTTGCAAAATGGCTGAAAATGTTTTTCTGTGAATCTGTTTGCACTTTCTTTTTAGGTATTATTGATATAATTTAAAACACTGCATGCAGTTTGTCACAACGGATCAAGAGGGCGAGAAATTACACATGCGGATGTTAGTGCTCATAAAATAATGCTCTTGAAGCCCGTACCTTCATATAGGGGCATGTGAGTGCCTGGCGTGGTGTCAATGATCTCGATTCCACTACCTCTTTTACCAAGAACTAGGAAACGATTGTTAATGAACCGTTTTGGATACCAGGCTATCTGGCCATTCCAATTGGTCGTGTTTGTGACTCTGGATAAGTCAAGGACTGTCACATGTCGCACTGCCAGTGACGTCCCTGCTGGAATATACGCTAGTCTTGTAGTCTCGTAATTGAACAGAGATGGAGGAGGTGTGGTGACCTGAGCTCGGCTTGTTACCTGGAGCTCATTGTTTCTTGATGAGGAACGAATTTGGTTTATGTTTGTATTTTGACGTCTTCTTGTAGCCTCAAAACTGGTAAACTGACTGCGTTGCTGAGAGCTTCTAGCAAAGAAAGTGGAGTCTTCATTAGAACTATCAGCGTCTTTAGTATCTGTATTCAAGGTAGCTGCATTCCTAGTTGATACTGTTGCTTCTGTGGTAGGGATGATTACAATTGAAGTCAAAATGGTGATGTCAGCATTAGAAATGATGTCATTTGTAGTAGATGTTACATCCGTGGCTATAATTGGTGTATCTGTAGTAGAAGCTGTTTCATCTGTGGTAGAAGCTGTTGCATCTGTAGTAGAAGCTGTTTCATCTGTGGTAGAAGCTGTTGCATCTGTAGTAGAAGCTGTTGCATCTGTAGTAGAAACTGTAGCTTTGGTAGTAGAAGCTGTTGCATCTGTAGTAGAAACTGTAGCTTCGGTAGTAGAAGCTGTTGCATCTGTAGTAGAAACTGTTGCATCTGTAGTAGAAACTGTTACATCTGTAGTAGAAACTGCTGCATCTGTAGTAGAAACTGTTGCATCTGTGGTAGAAACTGTTGCATCTTTAGTAGAAAATGTTGCATCTGTAGTAGAAGCTGTTGCATCGATGGTAGAAACTGTTGCATCTGTGTCGGAAGCTGTTGCATCATTGTTAGAATTTACTGCACTTGTAGTAGAAATGGTGACATCTCCAAAGTTAAGGGCTTCAGGAGTGCGCTCATCTGTTGTTACTGGCAGTCCAAATGAGCGCAAAACTGAAGCTTGTTGCTGTTCGTCTGTCACCACTTGGCCATTTGATATGACGACTGTCGCAGTGTTTCGATGTAGTTGTTGTCGGCCACCATTGTGCTCAGGATTTCTAGCTGCTCCTGCAACATTTTCTCTATGGTTTAAAAAACTCGATAAAACAACATCAAAAAGTGATGGATTGCCAATAGACCTGTTGGACGTACCTTGTTGTCTTCGTTTTTTCTGTTTCTTTCTTTTTAACACAGAAGGTCTTGTGGGTGAAGCAGAGCTTGTGGAATCATTGTTGGGCGTTTTGGTTGTACCAGAGGTTTTATTAACTTTAGTATTGTTTCTCATTTTTTTTGTAGATTCTTCCCCCGATGTTTTTTTGTTCTGTGATCTATTATTATTAGAGTTTTTAGAACTTCCCTGTCGAGTCTTTTTTGCTGATTTTTTTGAAGAGTTTCGCACAACTGGTGGATTACCAAAGAGTCTTCTGATAGCTGAGATGTCATCTTCGGTAAGCAAGCCTGAGTTGCTCCTTGAGTAGCGAGGATACATGATTGTGCCTTTCTTGCTGGAGTGTCTTATGCCTAGAGCATGCCCAAACTCGTGCAAAGCAACAGTTTTGAACTTTGGTCCTACAGCAAAACAACAACGATATCAAAATATAATTATGTCAACATTGATCTCTACAGTAAATCAGCATCAATCTCTAACAGTACATCAACATCGATTTCAACAGTAAATCAGCATTGATTTCTAACAGTATGCCAAAACCGATATCCGTTAACATATTCTTTACAGTGACACCGCGTAATCGCACTCTAACAGTACGTGACCGTTTGACATGAGAGAAGATAATCTTAGATGACATAAAATCAGTTGCAATTTATCGAAATACAATTCATTATTAATTTATTCAAAGCCTAACTTATGTAAACCACAATTGGCAAGTGATAGATATATATTATCTTTTAATAGGACTAAGCTAAAAAAAATGAATATGATATCATTGTCAATCCTCTTTTGAGGGTGTTAGCTGTTATTTATACTGACAGCGCCAGTGCGCTTTATTGGTTGCACAACTAGAACAAAAAATACAGAAAACAAGAAGAAAATATTAATAATAAGACAGCCAACATTGAATCTTAGCAATCTTTTATCATCTTTCTAAATTTTATCATGCGGGTTTAACCGAAGTTCAATTACAAAGTTTTGGCGGGTGCATTATAACCACACTGATATTACTTCTTGGAGCAATTTGGAGTGCTTGATTCCACCAACAATTATTTTACCTCGAACATCTCCGTCATTCGTGTCACCAAAGTTCCAGCTTTCAGCTAAATCAAATATGATATCTCCTATAGGTGGGTAGTGTCCGAGGCCGAGAACATTCAGTTTGCTGTCGATTCGTTCAAAGTTTAGTCTTATGTCTGAGTTTTGTCCTGGCCTTACATAAGTGAGAACAAGGCCAGAAGCATCCGCCCATTGCTGAAATGTTTGGTAATATGCTGCAACTTTGTTAGTATGAGGAAATACACTAGTCTGTCAACAAGGCTTCTGGGAAAACTACAATTTTTCAAGTAGTCTATAGCTAGCTATAGACTATTTAAAATATATATCCTGTATAAAATATTTTATATTTAAATATAAAATACTGTGTACAATAAATATATAAAAAATATATGTCGTTACAAAAAAAGTAAATTTGAACAGAGAGCTCTTAACTCTGTGAGTTGAGTATATTAAAACTTGAAAATTTCAGTCAAAAATCATCTAGTTCATGTACGTAAAAAAATAAAATCTAACATGGCTATAGCCAGTTTTACGTTTAGTACTAATGATTCTGACTTGACCATAATTATTAGTAAAAATTAAAAACCTTAATATAAAATTTATTAGTAAGAGTTTTACTGTTTTTCATGCATTATGATGCAGCATTTCGATTAGCAAAAATCCTTCTTTAGCAAACCAGGGCTCACGGCACGCGTATGAACAGCATACAAGGACAATATAACAACTAGTGTGCTTTAATGAAGCAGCTCATCAACCAGTTTATGTCACTTTCAAGCCCTGTCTTGTAAATACAACCAAGACCCCTGATTCTAGACAGTATTAACAACTTTTCATTGACTGTGAAAGTACTTATGATAGCACAACTCCTTATGATAGCACAACTCCTTATGATAGCACAACTCCTTTTGAACTGAATTTCATATTGAAGCCCCAGGCTTAGAAAACTCAACGAAAAAAAACAAAGATCAAATATTATAAATACGGTAATTTTTTTCATATTTTTTCAAAGATGTGACTTTGCAGAGGTAGCTGAAGAAACATAATAATTGATGTACACCGAGTCTGATAGAGTCTGTATATTTGTTATGAATAAAAAATAAATATATTTATTGTAAAGATCTTGTTGTTGCTGGGAAGAAACTTTCTAGTTTTCCCTATTTTTGATTTGCATTACTAAGAAGTTCAATCAGCATGTCCTTAGAAACTAATGTTCTGTTGACAACCATTTTTTATTTTTCGAACAGTTTGAACTCACCTTAGCAGCCTCCTTAACGACCTTTAGCACCCGAGCGCGGTTGAATCTATTGGGTATGCTGTCAAGCGTGTAGGTGAGCTTATTTTTCCTCCATTGGTTACTTCTTGTCACTAAATGATATTTAGACAAGTGTCACAGAAGTGTCACACAAGTGTCACAGAAGCTCTCAGCAAGTATAATTACTTGTTTCGTCAGTTCTATTGTTATCAACCAAATAATTGAAATATTTTTATTTTTTGTACATTTTCAAAAGATTTGCTACTTAAATAGTTTCGACTTGAAAAAAAATGTTTAACCATATTTATGGTTTTTAGGAGTCTCCTGAGTTATGAGAATTTGGAAAAACCTATAAGTTTTTTCTGAATATGGTGAGTCTGACCAATGATATACAGCCCCCAAGGATAGCCAACGGCTATCATACGGGCGGGGTTTAATGATGGAGCTCTGTTAGGATTGTGCTAGCCTGGGTTTCGGAGCAAACACAACTCTCGCGGGGCGGTCACGTTGCCTTGTTAGGTTTTAGAAAACACGACTCGCTGTTATCGTTTCATCAGCTCATTCAGTCAGTAGGCCTCGCGGTTCACAATAGTAAACCTTGAATTTCTACAATGTAGGTGTGATACCTAACCAAAATAATGGATCCATGCAAAATAAAACATTTCAAATTACCTACTTTTAGTAATTTTAAAATTGGTAAAGGTCGTAGTAAATGCCTAAAGTTAACTATTTACTACCTCTTTATATTACATTATTATTATTATTTACTACCTTTGTGTTAGCCTTTGGATTCCATAATAATACATAGCTACATACTGGCTAATGTAGCTTAGCCCGTGTATAATAACTGTTACTAAAAGTATGTGATACGCGATGTGATAGGTATGTGATACGCGATGGTTTCCCAGGCTATCAAATTAGAATTTGATAGAAGAAATACTTGAGTAGCTAGACACACACTGTGTCTAAAAA